>NW_022436982.1:18758163-19220634 GCF_009761245.1 Sapajus apella
CCACCACGCCCAGCTGATTTTTGTATTTTTTAGTAGAGACGGGGTTTCACTATGTTGGCCAGGATGGTCTTGATCTCTTGACCTCATGATCTGCCCGCCTTGGCCTCCCAAAGTGCTGGGATTACAGGCATGAGCCACTGCACCCAGCTGATCCAGATTTTTACATTATCCATCCTTCTTGTTTCTTCTGAGCAGCAACCAGAGAGCTCTGGTTGGTTCACAGGAATAAGCAGTCAGTCTAAATTGCAGAAAAGAAAAAACTCAAAAACAACTGATGAGGCTAGAATCTAATAACAGGTGTACCATAGTGTTTGAAATATAATTTCTCTCTCTAGTTTCCTGTTTTTTCTAAAGACAAATCAAGAATTATTTTTCACATAGGCTTTTAAAATGGGCTTTGATGGAACTCTGTTCCATAAGGAATCCCAAATAAGACTTTTTTAAAGCTGAGACTGGTCATGGGTTTATACCCTCAAATTCCTATGAGTTGGGTAAATTCCCCTCCTCCTGAGGTCCTAAGACAACTTGGAGCTCCTGGGCCTGTCAGAAAGTGACGTTCTTTACTTACCACCAGGTCAGGAACCCTGTATAGAAGCTGTGTAGAAAAGGTATGAGGACAGTTTTCCTAGAGGGCTTTTATTGGCTTTTCAAAGTTTGACTCCTTAAAGGAGTCAAATACACCATTCCAGTCAAAGCTCTGGCAAAATAACCAATTTCTTCAACTGTGTCCTGTTACAAAAGAAACAGATTCTTATTGCATGTATGCAAATAACTATATTGCCATAAGGTAAGACTACTTACAACTAGTTTCCAAATTCTGGCAAAATCAGGTAGAGAGAAACAAATATGTTTCAAATTTTGTTCATAGGAGTATACTTTACTCAATTATTAAAAGCTATAAATGGCTCAAAAGAAAAGTTTTCTTGACTCTGAAAAAGAAAACAAAGGATCAGCAACATTTTATGGAAAAAGTAAAAAAATCACTTCTGACTTCTATTAGTTCAGTCCATGCAGTTAATTCCTGTCCTGCTAGATATTTACAAACATTTCAGCTTTCCATGAGAGTCCTGAAAGTTGCTTCCCTCTATTCTAATGTAACAATTGCCAAAGTTATTAGAAACCTGCATTTAAGAACACCTGTCAAAGTCCTATAGCTGATTATAAGCTAGCTTTTGAAGAGGATTGAAACAAGACAATAATTGTCAGTGGATGACAAAATACCTTAGGGCAGCCCCTATTAAAGTCACAGTTGGCAAGAAAATTTTGTTTACTTCTGTGACATACAACAATTGTACATAACAATTATAACTATTAATAACATATGCTAAGTCATATTAGAATTGTAGGAATTTTTCCATTATTTTGGAACACATACCAATAACGTATTTGTATAAACACAGCCCAAAGAAAGCCAACACTGTTTTATATTTGGCAATGCTTTCTGTATTATTTTTATACCAAATAAGCCAAATGTCACTGTTGTCTTAATGTACTATTAATGTTAAATCCAATTCTTAATAAAATCTTATAGACAAATGTATTTAATCTTAACTAGTTTGACCATAAGGTAAGATTCTCATAAATCTTTTATAAACCTTTAAAATACTTGTGAAAGAGCAGATCAGTGCTCTAAGAAAAACCTGTTATGCTTTTATTTTAATGTTCAATTTATAGAAAACCTGAATAATACCACTTTAGCTTTAGCCAGTATGTTCGCACACGGAATCTCTTTTACAATTCATTTTTTACAAACCTTCCACAGCATCCTTAAACCTTCAGCTTTATCCTAGCTAACTTAAAACAACCCTTTAACCTTTTAATCTAGGCAAAATATTCTATATTTCTATGAATTCTTATAATCTTTTACCAAAAACACATTTCACTTTCTTTACATACCTTACATGTAAAACTGTTTTTATTTCCCAAAGATTACTTAAGTCACACAAACTAAAAGGCATTACACTTCCCTAACAAAATATTTGATTTAAGTTATTATTATTTTTAAGCCAATTAACAAAGCTCTTTTATATTACACACATAACACATATAAATACACAGATAGAAGATAAAGGACTCATTTCCTGATCTGAGAATTGAACCCTGAACCCAGGCCACCGTTGTGAAAAGAGAAAGCAGGGCCACATGGTTACAAGATCAAGCTCCCAAGGACATAACTGACCAGTTTGCTGGGCTGTCTTGGACAGCAGACAAAGGTCCTAGGTCCACATTCTAATCCTAAGGTATCCCTCTTTCTGACGGAAAGATATAGAAAGACAAATTCATAGCACAAAGTACAACACATTCACTACAGTTTACAACTAGCCTCATGAATTCTTTTTCCCATTAATCAAAACTTTACAGAGGAGATAAACTGTAATTTTTACCATTCATTCAACCAATTTGCACAGAGAGAGAGAGAGAGAGAGAGAGAGAGAGAGAGAGAGAGTGGCCAGAAGGCTGACTGGTAAGAAATTCTTATTCTTGCTGGCATGCCAGGCTTCTGGGTTTCCTTTCCGTGGGTGGCCCTAGTGACCCAGCTGGCTGTACTACAGCCCTGGGGGCCAAGCCGAAACATGAAGGAAAATTATCTTCTTCTGTTATGGCCAGAGTAAAATAGTGTGACAAAATACAGACATTAGCCCTTCTGCTTAACACCCAGTATCAAACTGCCAGGGCTCAAACATGCCCCCAGCTGGGCCCTGTCATTGTTAATCCAACCTCTGACCAGGAATTTCAACTTGTGGTCTCTGGGCAAGATTGGTCACCCCTAGAAAGAAAAGATAGGAAAGGGAAAGGAGAGAGAGAAAAGCGTTGCCTGTGACGGGGTGGGGAAGGTGAAGCGCTCAGGGAGGCCAGAGAAAGACCTCCCCATTGCAGCGACACTGAAAAGTTCCGGCAGCAGTTTGTCAGTAGAGGAGGGATCTTTCACGGCAGTCCCTACAGCTCTCAAGTTTCCCCTTTTGGGGAGAAAAACTTCCCATGTCGTGTGATCCTGTACATGCCTAATTCTGTCACCCATAGCCATCAACAAAGAGTGAAAGGCAGATTAACCCAAAGAAAATAGTAGTTAACATCCTATAGTGCCAAACCCATTCTTAGCTGAGAGAGACCTTACTGAGGGGGGCCTCTAACCCTCTAAATCTTAGGAAAGACTCTAATCTTCCTAAGTTGGGTCTCAAACCCAAGTTTGGGCAAGTGTCCCTGCCTTTTATTAAGAGGGGCCTTTAACCCACTCTATCTTAGGAGAGACTCTAACTCTCCTTTGTTGGGCTTCTAACCCAATCCCATCATCTGCTCAGGTAAATACACCCCACCTACCCAAAGTCAGCCAGTTTGTGCATGCAAGTGAATTTTCCTTTGGGTTGGAAGTCTCTTCAGTATCTTCCCTTCACAATTTGCCAGAATAATATTACTGGATACTACCACTTACCCAGAGTTAGCCCTTGGGTTGGGGGTTTCTTTAGTATTATTCCTTCTGTAATGGCCAAAAAGATGTTCCCTGGATTGGGAAAGGGGTCCCAATCCAGACCCCAAGAAAGGGTTCTTGGACGTCGTGCAAGAAAAAATTCAGGGTGAGTCCATAGAGTAAAGTGAAAGCAAGTTTATTAAGAAAGTAAAAGAATAAAAGAATCGCTGCTCCATAGACAGAGCAGGTAGCAAATACCATTTTGTATTGTAAAATACTTGATTATAAATCTCCCTCACACAAGACCTCAACCTCTCAAAGATACAGTTACTTCTTATTGAACTTTTACTTGCACAGTGCCTCTCTGCTTTTTCTCACAAAAACTCTTTGCTTCTAACATAACATCTACTTGTTGATTCTTTGACTATGCCACATTCTTTCTCTCCATCTTCAAACATGTTTTACTTCTCCTATTCACCTTTCTCAATACTAATTTTTCTTTCAAATTTAACTCTCTCCCCTTCTAGGAAGCATACCTTGGGCCCAGTTTGAGTCAAATGCTGCCCTCCTATAGCATAAAATATATCTCACCATTACTGCACTTACCACCCTTGCTGTTTTGTTTTTCTAAGACAGGGTTTTGCTGTGTTGCTCAGACTGGCCTTGAATGCCTGGGCTCAAGCAATCCTCCTGCCTCAGCCTCCCTACTTGCTAGGACCACAAACATGTTCCTTTGTGCTTGGCATTACTGCCTGTTTTGAATCATTAGTTTATGTGTTTGTCTTTCTGAATTACACTATAAACTCTCTAAGAGCAAGAATTTTTTTTGGCCATTTTTGTCTTCACAATCCCAGCACTTAACATAGCACTTGTCCCTAAGTGAGTACTTAGCAATCATTTGTACAATGAATGAACAAATGATATGTCATTCTCAAAGAGACAAGATACATTCTGAAAATGTAATTGGCTCAAAGATGAATTCCTGAACATGATTCAATGTGAATTTAAACAGAATCTCACTTTTGGACAGTTTGGTGGTGTTCCATTGTAAATTAAGAAATGAATTCACTCAAGAAGAGGAAATTCCATTTCAGTTGGTGTGACACTGGTGGGGAAAGCCTTAGGTGTGAGTTTGGGTACATACCCATGGTAAGTCCCAAATGAAGAATGGAGTACACCATAGTGAGTGTGAGTGTTTCTTACTCTGCTTTAGTTATTCAATTAAAGCAACCTGTTGTGAAAATTTGTGTGATACCACCCTCTGGCTGAAAGCAACATGATTTTAAATTATGGCCACTTCCTAACTAATCTTCAGGGAAATGCTTCAGATGGTTTAAGAGGCTTTGATAGTCATTAAAAACAGAACTGTAAGTTGAGGGCACACATTTTTTCCCTCTGCAGTCAGTTTTCTCTACCTTTGAAGGTAGTTTTAGTTGAAGGCCTCTGAAGAAACAGGCAGATGTTTGGTTTCCAAGGGACATACTAGAATTTGAATTTCTGAAGTAGACTTATTAGGTATAGATTTATCAGGCATGGCCAGAAAATTTTTTAGATACCATCTGGCCATCCTATATTTTAGTCATTTTAATTCTCTAGCCTTGTGTCTCTTGAATGATTTCTCTAAAAAGCTGTGGGTTTTTATTTTTTTTAATGAAAAAGAACAAAAAAACGTTTTCCATAAGTTTGGAAACTTTGGGCTTAAAAGGGCTCCTTTCTGCAAGACGTCTTAGAACCTTTAATATGCTCATAGTATATTGTGAATTTTTAGAAGGTGATTTTAGCATTCTGTGCTTCAAACATATTTGGGTATGGTGAATTTTTTTTTGTGGAAAGCTTTTAACGTCTCCAAAATATTCATTTTCAGAAGCACAATTTGCAAAACATGGCAGGGTAGAGTTTGAATGACTGAAAATCTAAGGAAGAAAACCTAATGAGTTTGTGTTGTAAGCAAAGGTTTGTCTGTCTTTGCAGCCTTGATCATCATGGGGTTCAGAACATGGTATCCCCAAATAGGGTGCCTTGGCACACTGAATATTTTGAACTGAAGGAATTTGACAAATGGCATGTACTGGAAAGACTCTCTGACCTTCTCCCCTGAACAGCAGATTACAGTACCCTCATGTGAGAGAAGTACCCTCCTTATACCCAAAGGAAAGGAATATCCTTAACTGCAAGGATGGAGGGACACTGTGGGGAATGTGCACAGGCAGGTCTTGCTCACTTTCCTGCAGTTTACTGCCCTTAGCTCACACATCTTTGTCCTATTGCATTTTTCCATAATTTCCACTCTTCATCAAACTTAGGATAAAAATGCTCATGCTTAATGTTTCTTTCTGTCTTCCTTTTTTAAATGAAGGCTCCCAAGTTACATAACACTTACGTTCAATACATTTTATGTTTTTCCCTTGTTAATTTGTCTTTTTTCAGTCTAATTTACAAGGCCCCAGCCAATGAACCTAAGATGGTAGAAGGAAAGGATTTTCCCCTCCCCTCTAGTCATGACAGCATAGCCTGAGTGAGGGCTCCCTCTCCAGAGCTCTGAGTCTGGCAGCTTCCTAAAGATCTGGGAAGGAAATGCTGAAAGGAATATTTCTGGAATGAGCATCTGTGATTTAAGGAAGCCACCTGGGATAATGGACATAGTGCTGGTCTAGTGTCAGAACTGAGATTCCCATCCAGGCTTGATTTCCAGACAGCTGTGTAGTCTTGGTAGGCTTTTAACTGCCATGGGACTACTTCTCTTATGTAAATGAAGGAATTCCTAGAAGAGAACACACAAATGGCTAAGGGAAGTTTAGATAAAAGGGAAAAAACCTAAATTTTCCACATAAACAAAGGAAGTGCAAATTAAAACAGTGTCAGATACATTTCACTTGGGAGATGAATAAAGATTAGAGGGGCAATGTTGAATGTGGTCAATGAGGAAGGCTGGTGAGGGTGGAAATTGGTACTAGGTTTCCAGAAAGCGTACATATCCAGAGCCTCAAAATAAGCTCACAACCTTCAGTCTTACAACTCCACATCTAGAAATGGATCAAAAGGAATAAACTAGAGAAATAGACTGATTTGTACTTAAGGGTTTTTTATCATAATCTTTTGACATAGTAACGACTGCAATGTGGCAGTGAGATGATTATAGCAACTATAGTACACCCATCTAGTGGCTATAATGCACAAACTAAAAGTACAATTGCAAGAAATGTTTAGTAACACAGAAAATGCTTACAATAGAACATTGCATTAATAAAAAGGGATGATACACAACTCTGTAGTACAGTTCCAAATAATTTTGAAAACCATGCATACGTACATATGCAAGCATAAAAGCATTTTTTGGGGGTATTGAGAAATATATGTTTTCTTTTTCTATAGGTTTCTGTGTTTTTTTCCTTTAATTAATGAGCATGCATTTCTTTCATATTTTTAAAAAAGTTATATTCAGCAAAAGCAAATATATTGATAAATGAAGAATATGGCCTTGTTGATTTCTAGTTTCTCTTAAAACCATACATTGTGTGATGTAGATTATAGTTTAGAAAAACTGTAGAGAAGAGGAAGCAGAATGTTATAGACAGAGTCAACGCACATTGATTTAATAGACTGGGATTATGAAGTGGTTTATTTGACTTGAGATCTTTAAACTGTGCTTGTTGTGTAAGCATTTGGAACATAAAGATGCTGGTAGGGCATCCCCTTAATTATTGACTCTTAAAGCAGCAGCTACTTTCTTTAGAGAACATTGCTTCCAGTGAAACATTAACTTCTGTGATAGTGTCTATTGCTGTCTGGAACCATAATAGGAGTTGTGAAATTTCCTTAGTACTATAGGAATAAACCCTTAGGGCTACTGAAGCGATTGCAAAAAGTACAAGGTTTTGGCATAACGTGAAGCAGTATATATAACAGTAGCAGTTAAGGGCAAGGGTCTTGGAGTTGGGCAAAACCAGGCTCTGATTGCAATGACAAGGTCAAGCTGGTGACCTTGGGCAAGTTACTTAACCGCTTTATGTCTCGTTTTCCAAATCTATGAAATTATTATGTACCTCCTAAAACCATAGTAGGGATTAAACAATATAAAAATGTGCAAAGTACCTTGAAGAAAACCTACTATATAGTAAACATGTAATAAATGTTGGTTTTGGCTGGGCGTCGCGGCTCACGCCTGTAATCCCAGAACTTTGGGAGGCTGAGAAGGGCGGATCACTTGAGGTCAGGAGTTTGACACCAGCCTGGTCAACATGGTGAAATCCTGTCTCTACTAAAAATATAAAAGTTAGCCGGACATGGTAGCGAGCACCTGTAATCCCAGATACTCAGGAGGCTGAGACAGGAGAATCCCTTGAAACCAGGAAGCGGAGGTTGCAGCGAGCTGAGATTGTGCCACTGCACTCCATTATGTCATTTAAATCACTGTGTATTTATGTATGAAATTAAAATAATAATAGAAACTAGCTAGGTTTGTTGTGAAAAGTAAATGACAAGATACATAGGACGAATGTAGCCCAGTGCTTCTGTATAGTAAGTGAAAGAACTAATAAGCAAAGTAGAAAGGAAGGAATTTGCATACGGGGAGACTAAAAACTGTTTATGAAAGAAAAAAAATCTTAGAAGTTACAGTTACAGGCTCTTTCTCATGATTTTATTATCCCTGCCTGAGAGCATTCACTTTGAATTTTTTTTTTTTTTTTGAGACGGAGTCTTGCTCTGTCATCAGGCTGAAGTACAGTGGCACAGTCTCAGCTCACTGCAACCTCCATGTGTTTTCAAGATCAGGAAGATTTTCAGTCTTTGTGGGGTCATTGAACAATTAAAGCTCCCTAAGAGGTTATGGGCTTTTTGAAAGAGAAGAATCTGCTTTATGGTTGTGTCTTCCCGATGCTGTTTTTGGGTCAGCCGAGGAAATGGCATGAGATTGTCAGGATAGAGGAGAAAGGGCACTTGGCCAGGATGTCCGAGGCTTGTTTCTCCCACAGCTCTGCTCTCCTGCCAGGACCTCAGGCAAGTCACTTTGAATGTTTCCTTTTTATTGCCCATAACAAGGAGCAATTTGACTTTTCTATCTACCTCAGGGAGTTATAAGGTCAGTGGGTGCCATGGCTCTGAGGTCTTGGTAAAGACTATCCAAGTCTTGATTTCCTCAATTAAAACACAAAGAAGAGAACAACTTTCTCTAAGTTTAGACAGCTGGTTGTTCCCTGAGGACAGTTCTCCTGATTTCCAGTTTGTTGCTCCTTGATGAATCAATTTATGGCACATGTGATTTGGATTCAATTCAGTTGTCCTGTGGATAATTATAGTCTGCTACAAGTTTATGTTTGAAACTTCAAATTTGATTTATATGAATAACTTTAGAAGTTTATTTGTATTCAAATTTTGATGATTTAACAATACATTATAAAAATTCAATTGATAACTTCTTTTTTTTTGAAACAGTGTCTCACTGTCTCACTTTGTCACCCAGGCTGCAGTGTCACTCTGCAACCTCGATCTCCAGGCTCAGGTGATTCTCCCACCTCAGTCTCCCCGGTAGCTAAGACCACAGGCACATGCCGCCACGGCAGCCTAATTGTTAAAAACTTTTTGTAGAGATGGGGTTTCACTGTATTACCCAGGCTGGTCTTGATCTCCTAGGCTCAAGTCATCCACTTGCCTTGGCCTCCCAAAATGTTGGGATTACATGAGTGAGCCACCGCAACTGTACCTTCCATTGATAACTTCTAAGTTTAGCTTCTGACTAGCATTTTAAAGATTTTAATGTGGAGTAGAAGTCAGAAAATCTTCATAGGCTTTCTTCACCATCTTGTTGAGGATTTCAAAAATCTCTTCCGTTTAGGTGGGTTGATCCTGAGTTGGCTATTTTCACTTAAAATGCCATTTTTCTGTTAGTTTATTTTATTTGTTTAATGACTTTAGGGTACTTGTAAGACCTAAAGTTGTGGAAAAGTTGTTTTCATAGAAGTAGAGAGTAGGAGGTGGTTACCAGGGGCTGGGGAGGAGGGAGGGTTGGGGAAGCGCTGATCAAAGGATACAAAATTTCAGTTAGTCCAAAGGAAGCAGATGTATTGTACAATGTGACTACCGTAGTTAACAGCATTGTATTGAGTAGTCGAAAATTGCCAAGACAGTAGATATTAAATGTTCTCCTCATAAAAAGAAGATATGTGAAGTAATAAATATGTTATTTGATTTCGCTATTTCACATTGCATACGTATATCAAAACATCATGACATACTGATATTTTGTATATGTATGTATTGCAAAACTGTTAAATCAAGTCATTAACCTGGTGGCTCATACCTGTAATCCCAGCACTTTGAGAGGCTGAGATGGGAGAATAACTGGAGACCAGGAGTTCAAGACTAGCCTGGGCAACATTGTGCGACCCCCATCCCTACAAAAAAATTAAAAAAACAATTAGCCAGGTGTGGTGGTGCACGCCTGTGGTCCCAACTACTTGAAAGGCTGGGGCTGAGGCTTGCTTGATCCAGGAGCTGGAGGCTACAGTATGCTATGATTGTACCATTGCATGCTAGCCTGGGCAGCAGAGTGAAATCCCTGTCTCTAAAACATACAAAAAATCATGTTGTACATCATAAATATATACAATTCTACTTTTCAATCAAAATTAAGTATAAATTAAGAAAATTTGTGAGTCAGGGGTTAATAACTTCAAGCCCAGGGAAGACAAAAATGTTCCATTGCTTATGTCATCTTCAGTCAAATGGTAATAACTACCTAGATCACTGAGGAGAAGAGTGTTAGGCCACATATGAATTCCACAAAAAGCAAAACAAATAAAAAGCTATGAAGAATTATGGATATCTTGATAACTATGCTTGGCATAGGAGGGAGAAAGCACTTGCCTTGTGTTGTGTAGCTACCATTGCAAAATTGAAGACAGGGAGAATAGTAAAGATTATTTTCATCAACGCACATCATTACCATTGATCGTTAAGAATTTCCTTTGCATTAAGAGCTGTATAGCTGAGATCCTTTTTTTTTTCTTGTTGTGCAGAGTTTATCTCAGATTAGAGACAGGAGTATCATGTTTATAATAACATGAAGAATACATGCTCATATAGTTAAGCCGAATGTGTAATTATGAAATAAATACTAGCTCACGTTTCCCTTTCACCAATTATGTTACTAAATTATTTTTTTCTGTTCAAGAAATTTCCCAAGAAAGTTTGGTTGAAGAAATCTTTATGAATTTTCATAAGGAATTCAAAACAGGGTGGTTTTTCACATTTCAGAAAGAATTTTCACACAGTTTTACTGGCATTCATTGGCTTTTACAGATATACTGTACTTAGAATACATGATTATCATGTAAAGAAAAAAGGCAATGATGGGAAAATGGTTAGGGAGAGCAGAACTGATTTGCAGGCATGACAGGAGGATTTTGAAATGCTGAGAAACAGCTGAACCACACAAGCAAGCCAAGACAGGATTTGTTTCTTTCATTTTTGTTTTTTGTTTTCTTTTTTGAGATGGAGCCTCACTCTGTTGCCCAGGCTGGAGTGCAGTGGTGCAATCTTGGCTCACTGCAACCTTCGCCTCCCAGGTTCAAGCAATTCACCTGCCTCAGCCTCCCAAGTAGCTGGGATTACAGGCACTCACCACCACGCCCAGCTAATTTTTGTATTTTTAGTAGAGACAGGGTTTCTCAGTGTTGGTCAGGCTGGTCTCCAACCCCTGTGATATGCCTGCCTTGGCCTCCCAAAGTGCCAGGATTTGTTTCTATTGCAGAATCAAGTTTGAGGTGGCTAAAAGTCAGCTTACAAGCTCTCTTGGGGGAAATAGCCAGGTGCCTTTTCTATTTCCACCTCCAGCTCCCCCCAGTAATTCTGCTGACTCCGAGGGTACCTATGCTAGCAATCAGAGCAAGCTATGGACAAATGGATTCTGAGAATCTGACTTGGCCCTATGCTGGGACCAAGAAAACAAAATTCTCAAGATACGCTAGGCTTCCCATTAGGGTGTTGTTTTTCATGTAGAAGTTGGCTGTCACTGGACATAGCAATTTTGCATCAGAGACAAGACAGTTATTACCATCTCATTTTGAGGCATTAAAAGATCCATCATCACTGTGAAATCTTGTTTGCTTGAGAATCTTGCTTTGCTTTTCTATTCTGTTTTTCTTCTGGCCCTTTCTTGGTCTGCTCATCTGAATTCTTTTCTCTTTCTCCTCCCATGCCACCTTCTTGAAGCCAAATATCAGAGCAGTATTTTCCATGGAATGTCCACATACTTAGTGTTTCCCAACACCAAGGGAAAAATACAAGAGCAAAATTAGAATGCAAATAAAACCAAACAAAGCATACCCTTTTTGATCTTTATTGCTCCTAATTCTGCAGCCTTCAATCTAGGCTCAGTTGATTGAAGGATGAGTTTTGTTTGATTTCGAATTTGGAAATTGTTACTCTTCTACTTTTCCTCCCCTCCTAATTGTGTTGCTTCAGGTTGTCTTTGAAACATCAAAATTCAGTTTTTAATTAGATGTTCTGTCTTCACACTATGAGAAAGAGAAAGAATGTAAATAAAACACACCCTATTTGACATTTATTGAGACTAATTTTGCTACTTTGTCACCTTCATCCAGGCCTAATTCCTTCTATTCTGTTTTTCCTGAGAAAGCTTTAGTCTCTTGTCTCTTTGATACATATAATATATATGTGTATATATTTGAGATGGAGTCTCGTTCTGTCACCCAGGCTGGAGTGCAGTAGCACGATCTCGGCTCACTGCAACCTCCGACTCCCTGGTTCAAACGATTCTCCTGCCTCAGCCTCCTGAGTACCTGGGATTACAGACATGCACCACCATGCCCAGCTAATTTTTGTATTTTTAGTGGAGATGGGGTTTTGCCATGTTGGCCAGGCTGGTCTTGATCTCCTGACCTCTTGATTCACCTGCCTCGGCCTCCCAAAGTGCTGGGATTACAGGTGTGAGCCATTGTACCTGGTCGTCTCTTTGATATATTTTGTAATAATAATGTTACATTTGTATGGGGGTTTATAATCAGGAAAATGTTTCCACATAGATTATTGGTCTGACAGAGGAAATTTGAAGGAGGCAGGATGGGTGATTTCATTTTTTTTTTTTTTTTTTTTTTGAAATGGAGTCTTGCTCTGCTGCCCAGGCTGGAGTGCAGTGGTGTGATCTCAGCTCACTGCAACCTCTGTCTCTCAAGTTCAAGTGATTCTCCCACTTCAGCCTCCCATTTTGGAAAGAGAAAAGTGATGTTCATAAAAATCAGGATTAGAATCCATGGCTGGGCGTGATGGCTCACACCTGTAATCCCAGTACTTTGAGAGGCTGAGGTGGGCAGATCGTTTGAGGTCAGGAGTTTGAGATCAGCCTGGCCAACATAGTGAAACCCTGTCTCTACAAAAAATAATACAAAAATTAGTCACGCATGGCAGTGGGCACCTGTAATCCCAGCTACTTAGGAGGCTGAGGCAGGAGAATTGCTTGAATCCAGGAGGTGGAGGTTGCAATAAGCCAAGATCATGCCACTGCACTCTAGCCTGGGTGACAGAACAAGACTCCGTGTCAAAAAAAAAAAAAAAAAGGATAATAAATAAATAAATAATCAGGATTAGAATTCAGATCTGCAAAATTCAAGTCTATTCTTTCCACAGCATTGTGGTGCAGGGAGCCATAAGAATAGATCTCCACCTCTTTCTCTCCTGTCTTTTCCTGGAAGATAAACATTAGCATCTTGAACTTTGACCTTACCTCTCAGTTAAGGGCTTACTATGATATAATTAGAGAATTATCTATTGATTCAGAAGCTGTTCGGTACAAGTTAAATCTTTAGCTGATTAGTGACTAAACTAAATTAATACAAAAACTTGAGGAAGAAGGTGATTATTAAAGGGGTAGTTATGTTCAGTGCTGAGTCACAAAAAAACAGTGAGTTAAATAGGAAAGAAGTTTACATTCTCTGTGGTGTAAAATTCTGGATGAATGGACTTGTATGGTGATTCTGCTTTGCAAATGCCCCAGAGACCCAGGGTCCTTCTAGCTCACAGCTCCACCAGCCTACACCATAGTATCATCATTTCATGTACAAGGCAGCACCTTCCATTTTGGCAACAAGATGAAGAGTTACATAAAGAAAAAGGGACAAGAGGCATACCATAACTACCTCTTAAAGAAGGTTTCTCAGAACGGCCGTGTGACCACTCTTCTTAAATTCCATTGGCCAGAATCTGATCACATGACTGCAGATAGCTACAAGAGAGGCTGTGAAATATAGTCTTTGTTCTGGGTGACTCTATACCTAGTTAAAATTTTTATTTCTATAGAGGAAGGTGAGGCTGGATGTTGTGGGACAAATAGACATTCCTGTCAGACACAGATATTGGAAGAGAGTTACTAAGTTATCATAAGAGAAAGGAAGGAAACATTTGCTATATTATTTCAACAATCTAAGAGGAGTTTATTTGGTATTCTAAATTGTTTACATGAAATAGAAGATTTTGATCAAGTTGTTCCATTCTGGTCTACGTTGCCTTTCTTATTAAGTCAGTGCTAATCTAAAGCATATTTGAAGTCATTAAACACAAATTTGTAAAATGTGGCAAAGCCTCCAAGATAGTTTTTTTTTCCTGTTGAAATCAGTTAATTCCCATTTATAACCACATTGGCTGTAAAAGTGTGGGATAGTAACTGAGCTGTGATCTATTATAAAAGGAAAGGGGTGTGGCTGGTCTAGAGACAGGCTGACCAGTGATACGCAGCATGTACAAAGACCAGAAAATTGATTCTAATCAAAGTCTTCGTTTTACGTGCCTTTGCATAATACAAGATGTTTGTGGGGTTTGAAAGGAGATTTGTTTCAGCTGTTGGCTAAGAGGGTGGCAGGAGAAGAGAATTCTGGGACGGCATACATATGCCTGACTCTGCCAAGGACTGTTCTTGCAGAGCCTAAAACACACTGCTGACCAACCATTTGGAGATAACTGTTTGGTGAAATCCTACCAGTGCCTTTCTATTTTGCTGCGTTCTTCAGTTTCATTTGGAATTAATAGTCCTCCCACTAGGTGGATTGCTACACCTGAGAAGAAAGATATATCTGCTCTTTTTATACCTTGATAGGCTGTTACCAGGGAACTAATTATACTGATGATTTTCTTCAATTTATTTTCAGTTAAGCAACAAAATGACATGATGACATATTTACCTCTGACATAGGCTTGCTTTGCATTGGATGTCAGAAGATGCATCTTTAATGAATTAATATATTTATATTTTGTCCATAAAAATTCTGCTCATAAAAATATTTATTTTCAATTTATCTACATACATTTAAAAAGGCTTTAAACACAATACATTTGTTTTGATGTTTCTCTTTATATCATACACACATGCAATTTTACATAAATTACATATGTAATTTTTGTACCTTTTTTTTTTTTTTGAGATGGAGTCTTGCTCTGTCACCCAGGCTGAAGTGCAGTGGCAGAATCTTGGCTCACTACAGCCTCTGCCTCTCAGGTTCAAGTGATTCTCCTGCCTCAGCCTCCTGAATAGCTGGGATTTACAGATGCATGCCACTAGGTCCTGCTAATTTTTGTATTTTTAGTAGAGACAGGGTTTCAACATGTTGGCCAGGCTGGTCTCAGGTAATCTCTCCTTATCTCAGGTGCTCCACCTGCCTTGGCCTCCCAAAGTGCTGACATTACAAGCATCTGCGTCTGGCCTGTTGTTGCATTTTTTTTTTTTTTTTTTGTTTTTCTTCTCCTTTCTTTTTTTTTAATTGCTGTTTGAGTAGTCTGTTCAGGCTGCTATAACAGAAATACTGCAGACAGGGTGGCTTAAAGAATAGAACTTTCTCACAGTTCTGAAGGTTGGGAAGTCCAAGGTCACCTCTTGCTGGTTTGCAAAGGGAAACCTTGTTATAAGCCTCACATGGCCAGAGAGAGAGTGCTCTAAAGGATGCTAGGAGATGACACTGACATAATTTTAATGGGGTTGTTAGGTATGACCACACTGCACGTGTGACATTTCATGGGAACTCGAGAGTGGAGAGGTGGAAGGAGGGGTATCTGGAGGAAAAACATAATGACAGAAGTGAGAAGCTTTAGTCGGGGAGAGAGGAAGGAGGAATGGTGGATCTTGATTTGTTTGAGGAAAAGCAAAGACATTAGTGTGGCTGGGACAGGGTCGGCAAAGGGAAAACAAGTGGGAGATGAGCTGAAAGAGATAAGAGGAAAACAGATCACAGAGTGTCTTCTAGGCCATCACCAGGGCTTCAGCCTTACTTTAAGACAAGACACCACTGGAAGTTTGAGCAGAGATGTGACCTGATATAAGTAACATTTAATCGAAATCTTGGCTGTGATGCTGAGAAATGCCTAAAGAAAAGGCAGGAGTAGAAGTAGGGAGATCAAATAGGATGCTATTGCAATCATCCAGCAGAGACTTGGTGGTGGCTTGGACCAGGGTGATCACAATGGAAGTGTAATACATAGCTGGATTCTGGATATGTTTGGAAGGAAGAGTATATTAACTTTTTACTTTTGTGTAACAAATCGCTATACATTTTGTGGCTTAAAATAATACAAATTTATCTCATAGTTTCCCTTGATCTGGGGTCATATTATGGCTTAGCTGGGTTCGCTGCTTCAGGTTACCACCAGATTGCAATCAAGATGTTGATGATCTTCATTCTTATCTGGAGCCTTGACTTAGAAGCTACTTCCGAGCTCATTCAGAGTGTTGGCAGAATTCATTTCCTTGTGGCTGTAGAACTCATGAAGGCTTGCTTCTTCATGTTCAGCAGGACAGCCTCTGGTTCCAGTCTGCCAAGAGAAAGTCTCCTGTATGACAAAATGTAATCATTGGAGTGACACCCAACATCTTTGTCTAATTCTGTTGGTTGGAAGTGTTACAGGTTCTGCTGGCACTCAAGGAGAAGGTACTTTTGGATACTAGGAGGCTGAAATTATTTGGGGAGTCACCTAAGATCTGTCTACCATAAAGAAACAACAGGATTTTTTTTCTGATGTAGAATATGTGATGAAGAAAGGAACAACTGAAAAGTTGGAGTTACTATTAATTAAGATAAGGAAGACTGAGGGAGGGATGATCGAGAACTCAATTTTGGCTGCATAAAGTATGAGATGCCTTTTATACACCACCCAGAGATGTCCAACAGCAGTTGCATATGTGAATATAGAGTTACGCAGGGGGATCCAGGCTAGAGGTATAAGTTTGAGGTCCATTGACACGTAGGTGGTATTTAAGGCCAAAGAATGAGATCACTAGGGAATGAGTATAGATATAAAACAGGTGCTATGACTGGACTCTAGGGTCCCAGCATTAAAAAGTCAGGGAGTCTAGAAAGAACCAGGTAAGGAGACAAAGTGAGATGGAATGAGATAAGAGGACTGCAGGAGTGTGGAGCCTTGAAGCCTCCATGTGTTGAGTTAACTAGTTTAAATCTCAGAAAGCAAAGTTTCCTCTTACCTCCCAGTTTTGGGAGATACCTACCTATCCTGTTGCCTCTCCTCTCCCTGAATGCACTGTTGTCTTGAGTGGTCTTAGATGCCAAATGTGAGTGGAAACAATAATGTGTCTTGTGAAAGTTCAACAACCAAATGTGCATTAATACCTAAATAAGTCAACCTAAATTAGCCTGATTGTGGGCAATGGAGTCAGTGGAAATGTGTGAACAGTTTTATTCTGGTATTGATACCATGAAAAACATGCTGATCTGGCCGGGCACAGTGGTTCACACCTGTAATTCCAGCACTTTGGGAGGCCGAGGTGGACAGATCACAAGGTCAGGAGATCAAGACCATCCTGGCCAACATGGTGAAACTCTGTTTCTACTAGAAATACAAAAATTAACCAGGTGTGGTGGCAGGTAGCTGTAATCCCAGCTACTTGGGAGGGTGAGGCAAGAGAATCGCTTGAACCTGGGAGGCAGAGGTTGCAGTGAGCTGAGATCTCCCCGCTGCACTCCAGCCTGGTGATTAAGACTCCATCTCAAAAACAAAACAAAGCAAAACAGAAAAAACCAGGCTGCTCTGTAAGGTATACATCCCCTCAGGTATCAGGTGACACATGTCAGGCACTGCCTCAAAAGTGAAAGGTTGCAAACAGTGACAGGGGAATGGAAATGGATTAGACTTGCATAATGGAGGCACTTGTTTTTCTACAACCTTCTGACAAACATTCATTTTGGTATCTACTGGTTATGCACAGATATTTAATGAAATTATTAAGATGGAAGGTCATTCTTTGGGCATAACAATTCATCATTTGTTCACCTAATTATACTCTGAAGTTAAGGATATATTTCAATGCATTTACCTTAGATAAAATCTTTTCAGTTCTTATGGAACACAGAGACATCCTCATGAAATTCTAAGTGCATGAAGTGGAAACAAAGACTCTATTTGTGCATGTTGAGTACATGGGAATGTAATTAGCGTTGTAGATAATATAAATACTCATGTCCATACACCGTGTTATTAGCTGTATGTGCTGAGGCTATGTCACCCCATTCATAGTACCTTTCATGAATAAACGAAAACTTGAGTGTTCACTTAGAAAAAAGGCACATTTTCTGTAATTTCCATTCGAGGGTTTCTTAGGTGTCTTCATTGCCCAGCAAAGTTAGAAGTGTGCCCAGTGTGACAAATGGTTAAATTTCTTTCTTATTGGGGTAGCATTGATTCAGAATTAATCATGTTTTCAAACAATGTGTTAATAATCCTGTCAGCTCTCTGAGAAAAATTAGATTATAATCTTCATTTAACAAATGAGGAAAGAGAAACAGACAACGGTCTGTGAACTCAGGGGACCAAAAGCACATTTGTTGGCATGGAGGCTGGCTGTTTCCTCCTGGACCACACAATTGACATCCCGATTGGGGTAAGCCCAGTCCGGAAGCAGGAGCTACAAGCAGGGTAATGAAGTGGCTGCATTGCCTTTCAGATGGGTCTGGAGGTCAAGTTTATTTGTTTTTAATTTAGCTGAACTCATAGGCTGGTTGAAAGATCCCTTTGTTGGTAGCGATCTTTTGAATAGCTGCACAAACCTTTTGGTTTCTCTCTTGCTTTACTCCAACTCCTTCTCCCATTTGCAGGATTAGAAAAGCACTTGGGAGGCACGTTAATCTTGCCGGCCTTGTCAGGAGTGATCAGCGAGTTTTATTAAAAGTCCCGGGATTGCCTGAAAGGCCTCCTTGTCTGACTTTGAAATGAAAGGGGCATGTTAAGATCTCAGGGCACATTGTCAAGACCCCTCGCCCTGCCCCTTGGACTATGAGCTGACCCTCCAGGAGGAACCACAGAAGCCCTCCTTTGTTGAAGGAATTTAGCTGGTGGACGGAAGGGAGTTGGGCCCTGTCAGCATGAACTCTCTGAGTTGGGGGGCGGTGAATGCCCTGCTGCTACTGCTGCTGCTCCTCTTGGCCTGGGCCAGCCCCACCTTCATCAGTGTCAACCGTGGGGTGAGGGTGATGAAGGGCCACTCCGCCTTCCTGTCAGGAGATGACCTGAAGTTTGCTATCCCCAAAGAGAAAGATGCCTGCAAAGTGGAAGTTGTGACGAATGAGCCAATAACCCAGAGGGTTGGGAAACTCACTCCACAGGTAGGTCCTATCTGTGATTTTCTGTTCATTCATATGTATGAGTGCAAGTGTATGAAAATGTGTGGGGGGCAAAGACAACAGAGATGTAAAAGGTCTCCCCTCAATCCTCAAAGACGAGTATTAGAAGATGGTCACATTTGAATTGGTGTAGTTGCATTTAGCAGGCATAGTATTGTGCGGCTTTTCTATGTGAGGTGAAACCTATTTTTAAAGCATTGTTGGCTGATTTCAGATTACAAGCCTGAAACCAGCAGAATTTAATCTTGATTATAATAACTCTTGTGGAGGAAAGCAGGTTCAAACTAATATGAATGCATGTATTTTTTTCTTAACAATGCACTATTTCAGTAAGTCTTTCCAATTTCTCCTCTTTTCTTGAAGATAACTCTTATATCTTACCAGCTGCTTGACCTTATTATAGAGTAGCTAATTATACAGAAAAAAAGCACAAAGCATAATGTAAGAGAATTACATTGGAGTTATCCTTGCCCCAAATTATCATATCCATTGCCAGTCAGAGTGGCTTTGGATGAGAGGTCAAGATTTCAAGACATTTTTAGGACATACCTGTGACCTTAGCCTAGCAAAGGTAAAACTTGATGTTTCATCTATTAATATCACATAAACATTCTTTTGAATAAGGGAAAAGAAGTAGAAAAGAGATGTGAAGATACTTCATTTAAAATATTCACTGTTCTTTGAAAATATCTGCATAATTTTTTTCTTTTAATCTAAATCTTGGAGACCTTTATATTTAAGGGTATTCTATGGCAAATCCTTTTGTAGAGTGAAGAGTTACCTCCTAATTCACTGGGTCTGAAAAGTCTGTATTCTCTTACACTGTTTTTGCTTAAAGTAGGAGTTACCTTTATACATAATTTTAAAAATTGCATCTGATTTTATTACTTGTTCCTACTGTCCTGTAACTTTGCTCCCAGGGCAAACAATCTTGAGAATATTCAACACTAGATGCTTCTGCTGCTTCTGGAGAAATGGACCATTCTCTTTTGCTGAACTATGAACATTATTTTTTCATTTGGCTAAAGAAACATAATCCATGAGGTTATTCAAAAGTGGTACTAGTTATTGCAGACAGTGAATAAAAAGACTTAGATGGATACTAGCTCAATTGGTATCTCTAGACATTTCATTTACCACACTTAGAGACCCATTCTGAAACACATCAGTATTCTATGGAAGAGGGCCTCACATTGCACGTATTTCTGATGTGATAGTATTTCTGATGTGATAGTAACCAAATGTCTCTGCCTAGTTACAAGATTTTATTGTCAAAGAGCTTTAGATGGGTATCTAAAAATGTTAGATTACAACAATGGCCCCACGTGTTAGCCATTGTATTCCCAAGTGTTTGGTAGTTGCAACGTCTCCTCAGTTACTCCCAATTATACTTGCATTTTGAATGTGTTTTGATTGGCACTTATGAGTCAGGGAAAAAGAAGACACCTGGGATTGCTCATACTGGAACCCCAATGTGCTAAATAAGATGACGAAGCAATACAAATAAGCTCAGCACTGGGCAACAGAGACCCAACTACAGGGACTGGGGTCAAAGGGAAATTGCAGGCTGATTGCAGGGGCTCACACCTGTAATTCCAGTAGATTGGGAGCCTGAGGCGGGTGGATCACTTGAGGCCAGGAGTTGGAGGTCAACCTGGTCAACATGGTGAATCCCTATCTCTACTAAAAATACAAAAATTAGACAGGGGTAATGGCACACACCTGTAAGCCCAGCTACTCAGGAGGCTGAGGCACGAGAATTATTTGAACCCGGGATGCGGAGGTTGCAGTGAGCTGAGATTGTGCCACTGCACTCTAACCTGGGCAACAGTGTGAGAGTCCTTCTCAAAAAACAGACAGTCAAATGGAGAATGCATCCCATAGAATTTTGAGAGAGGGTAAAATAGGATCCTGATTCTAGAGGACTGGGGTAAAATAGGGTCCTGCTCCTAGAGGACTGGGGTAAATTAGGGCCCTGCTCCTAGGGGTATATTAGGACCCTGATCCTAGAGGACTGGGATAAATTAGGACCCTGATCCTAGAGGAGTGGGGTAAATTAGGGCCCTGCTCCTAGAGGGCTGGGGTAAATTAGGACCCTGATCCTAGAGGACTGGTATAAATTAGGACCCTGATCCTAGTGGACTGGGGTAAATTAGGGCCCTGATCCTAGAGGGCTGGGGTAAATTAGGGCCCTGATCCTAGGGGACTGGGGTAAATTAGGGCCCTGATCTTAGAGGACTGGGGCCTTTGATAACACAGGAACCCAGGGGTGTGCTGGCACATGAGTGTCTTATAAAGACTGATGATTGATAATATGGTACCTCTTCCAATCAATACATTTTGAAAAGTCATTCAACATTTATTTAGAAGTGGGGCTGAGTATTTTGGGAAAAAGACAAGAAGCAAAATTTCCATTAGTAGCTTGCAGGAGCAAGCTGTCTAAGCTGTCTTCCAGTTTGGACCTCAAGCATGCATGCCCAACTGAGCTAAACAAAAGCTCTGCAGATGACCAGATTCTCCTCCTTAGTAGGCAATTTGGGGAGGATCTATTGTTACCTAAACCAGCCTCTAAGAGCTCTCCTCTTTCTATCCCAAATGGCCTCTGTCTCCTTACCATATATGGCACCTTCTCTGAAAGAAATAAAATGGTCTCCATTATCTATTTTTAGTGATGTTTGAATGGTTCTGATTGCTTGGCCTGTTCCAAGGCACTGAGGAGGAAAAAAGGATCCAAGTAACTAGAACTATGTAAAAAACATTTGGTTACAAGAATCAAGGATTGTAATAGACCTGCAAGTCATCTCCATCTCACACTCTGATTTGAAGGTAGAATTCCAGTTACTAGAAAGACAATATAGAGAAGAAACAACAAGTTGCCTGGCTGATTTAGGAAACTCTTGGCTGCTGAGAAATACCTCTGAATATGCTGATTCCCTAGCCTGCTGTTGCTCATTTTAAAAAAGTAGAATCAAGTCATGAATACTTAGTGTATGTATTTCCTGAGGCAGATATGATATCTCAAATGGGATTTATAGGCTCTAAAGTCAGTATGTGATTTGTATCTTCTAATATTTATTCTACGGTAAAGGAATTCATTAAAATATGGAGTTTCATCACCTTTTTTGGCCAAATGTTAGAACTTTGTGTTAGAGAAATCTGTATCATGGGAAAACTTTGTTCTTCGAACTGCCAGGTGATCATTGCTATTTGTTATTCTCATGATTTCAACAAAAACAAGATTCCAAGTCAAGTCTCTTTCGTTTTGTTTTGTTGAATTTGTGCTTGATTTTTAACCCAGGATGGTTCAGCCCTCCCCTAGGGGTTTATTTCTTATGGAGTTTTAGAAATTAAGCATAACTAAATGCACGTGCACAGGTGTACACACACACACCACACACATGCACACACAGCCTAAACATTATTCTTTAATAGAGCTTAGTAATAAGCTGAAAGCCAAGCTTATGTGAACCCATTTCTAGTGAGACGACTGTATTAACACCCTGCTGTGTAATGAACAGTTTCATGTGATTTGCACAGAAAATGTTTTGTTTAACATCTGTTCAATTAGTGTTTTCATTTCATTACTGAAGTTTGTCTTAGGACCAACAGGTACATTTTCCTATTGAATATTTGGAAAGGGATTTCAATTGGTGCACACCAGTGCCTTCTGTTTAGATAACCCTCTTGCTGTAGTCAATTAGCTGAGGTCGACAGCAATATGTTTTCCTTATGTTTTCGGACAAGACTCCCTCACACATGGCACTTCTCACACCTAGCCCAAAGCAAGAAATATGCTGGGTGGAAAAGCCCCCCAGGTTAGTGCCGAACTTGCTTTTCATATAGGAAATATAGCAGTAAGAAAGTATCTCTAGTTTGAACCAGTTTACTGTCATTAAAGTGAGTAATGAGTTAGGAATGTGTGACAATTTAATTATAAGTTGTAATTGAAAAGCAGTTGAAGTGGAAAAAAACAAAGCTAGACAGTAATTAGAAAAGGATTTAGCTCTCCTTTGTTTTAGTTAGTAAATTTATGGACAATTACGGTTGTTGCCTTTTATGAAAGGAAAACATATTATGAAACATAAAACAGATGTTTCTTTTAACAAAGCAGATTGTCTCTTTATTACCATGACTATTTGTCAATGATATGGGGAAGGTCTTTGCTTTATCTTCTTCCTAGTTGTCAATTAAAAAGAGGAACCAATGATATCTGTGGGAAAAGAAACTCATTTGTATTAAAGTCTTCTCTGAGTAGATTCTGTTGTTTGAAAATGTTTGAGCCTGTGAAAAAGTACAGCCAAAACACCAATGGTGAACATGCATACATACTTCAAGGGTATGTCTTAGAACTCTACCAAAGTCAGATTGGGCAGAATGAGGGGCATGATGTGTGGGACAGATGATTCTTCTAAAAATCAGGTTCCCAAAATATAGCAGTTGGCAATGTCCTTAATAATTCTGAGTGAGGTGAGACAGTTCACTATAATTTTATTTTAATAGAAGAAATTGCTTTTAGGTTTCTATTTGTCTTATCAACCATTTCTTCTATTACCTAACTAATAAAAGTATATAAGACACAAGTATTGTGTATATAAGACACAACTGTGTGTCTTTTGCAAGTACATAAGACACAACTCTGGGTCATGCTGGACTCTGATTAACCACAATAGTGTCCATAGTCAGTGGCTTCATCTTTGAATATGAGAATACTATTTGGAAGAGAAAAAAATAAAAGGAGAATGCAGGTATACAGAAAGAATACAGTGTGTCTGAGGGTAGGTTAAAGAACACGTTTTCATGCAGACACACAGAAAAAAACTCTCTAACTCAATTGCTGTGAACCTCTGAAGTGGGTAAATAAAATTTTAAAAAATGAAACCATGTTTTAAATGTACTCTAGGTGGTAAAAAGACACTTATTTAGAGAGTTAATTGTCCTTTAACTAATTTTCTTGATCTGCTTTGGTTTTCACAATTTAGATATTCTCAAAACAAGACACAGCTATGTAAGTAGGACCGTGAGTGGGTTTGGGGGTGGGGTAGAGGTGGTGGTGGTGAAGACACACACACATACACACTTTGCTAACAGACCATAGTTTCTCTAGGCAGTACTCTCCTGCCAAAATGGTAGATCTTGTACCAATTTTCTCATAAATATGTATCCAATTCTTCACGTGAACTAGGTCTTTGACTGCCATTTCCTTCCCAATGAAGTCAAGTATGTTCACAATGGTTGTCCAATTCTTGATGAAGACACAGTGAAGCTCAGACTTTACAGGTAAGTGGCACAAGAACATCGTTCATATGCTGCCAAGTAACCATTCTGTGTAATTTGAAGGCTTTTCCCATGGATATGTATTGTTATGAGGGCAGTTAATGTACTCCAGACAAGAAAGTGGAGGCCTGAGTGGATGAGGCAAGATTTGTAGCCAACTTCCACTTATTTCCATTTGTGTCATCTTCCTCAGGGTTCTTCTGTAGCCAATTTTTAGCCCTGTCCTGTTTCCCTCTGGTGTCCTTATATAGGTATCTCTGGAGTTTCAACCCACCACTTATGGTGGAAAATGGAAACCATAAAAATACAAATTCTTAATGAGAATTAGGAGGAAAATGTATCCCAAAAATGAATGAAATTCTTCTTTTTTATTACCAGCTGCTTAGTTACAGAAAGTGCAATATCTTCCATTTTAAAACATATTAAATATTTAAAATTCTTTAAAAATCAACTATGAAGTTAAACATGGAATGACCATAGAAGAGAGCAATTCTACTCATATGTATATACACAAGAAAAATTAAAACTTATGTTTTACACAAGAATTTGCACATGAATGTTCACTGCAATATTATTTATAACAGCCCAAAATGGAATAAATCCAACTGACTAAAGGTTAAACAAAATGTGGTATATTCATATAATGGAATATCATTCAGCCATAAAAAAAAGAATGAATCACTGATAAGGACTACAACATGGATGAACCTGGAAAACATTATGCCAAGTAAAAGAAGCCAGGCACAAAAGGTGCCATATTGTATGGTTCCATTTGTATGAAATGTCTCGAACTGGCAAATCATATAGAAAGAAAGTAGATTAGTGGTTGCCAAAGGCTGGCGGAGGGGAAATGAATCCCTTTTGGGGGTGATGAAAATGTTCTGGAATTAGGTAGTCATGATGGTTATACAACCTCGGGAATACACTAAAAAAGTCTGAGTTGCATATTTTAAAAGATGAATTTTGTGGTGTATGAATTATATCCCAATGAAAATTAAATTTAAGCACATGATCATGGTATTTCTGACTTCATAAAAGTAACAGAATTCGTGTATATGGAGTAGGCCCTTATATGGTTTTTTTACTTGGTTTTTATTGCTTTTAAGAATATTTCATTTAAATATGTTGGGGTGAATTTCCTTTAGGCACTAGACTAATTCAAAAGACCTTTGTAGAAGACATTGTAACAGTGAATCATTCTACAAACATTGATGACGACCTATTATAGGTCAGGCTGTACACTGAGCATAAGAAACAAAAGGGGGAGAATACATTATTTTAGTGCTCGTAGTCTAAGGCAAAATATGAGCAGGTAATTACAATGCAGAGCAAATGCTGAAAGAGAGACACAAGCAAAATACTGTTCAGAAAATGAAGTGGCACCCAAGAATTCCTTAGGGAGATATGAAATTAGCATACAGGCCATTTGATGTTTGTAAGACTTTAGAGTTAAAAAACAAACTAAAGAGCTCGCATGGAAGGGATGGGAAGGGTAATAGGGAGTTGCGGGGGACGTGTGGTTAGTTAATGGGTACAAACAGTAGTTAGAAAGAATGAGTGAGACCCAGTATTTGATAGCACAGCAGGCTGTCTATAGTCAGTAATGATTCAATGGCACATTTTAAAATAACTACAAGAGTGTAATTGGATTGTTTGTAACAAAAAAAGATAAATGGACTGGGCAAAGTGGCTCACGCCTGTAATCCCAGAACTTTGGGAGGCCAAGGTAGTTGGATCACCTGAGGTCAGGAGTTTGAGACCAGCCTGGCCAACATGGCAAAACCCCATCTTTACTAAAAATACAAAAATTAGCTGGGCATGGTGGCATGCACCTGCAGTCCCAGCTACTCGGGAGGCTAAAGCAGGAGAATCTCTTGAACCTGGGAGGCGGAGTTTACAGTGAGCCAAGACTTTACAGGTAAGGGGCACAAGAACATCACTCATTTGCTGCCAAGTAACCATTCTGTATACTTTTGAGGGCTTTTCCTCTGGATGTGTGTTGTCACGAGGGAAGTTAATAGATCCCAGACAAGAAAATAACAGAAACTGGAGGCCTGAGTGGATGAGGCAAGTTTTGTAGCCAACTTCCACTTACTTCCATTTGTGTCATCTTCCTTAGGGTTCTTCTGTAGCCAATTTTTAGCCCTGTCCTGTTTCCATTGCACTCCAGCCTGGGCAACAGAGTGAGACTCTGTCCCAAAAAGAAAAAAAAGACAAATGCTTGAGAGAATGGATACCTCATTTATTAAGATGGGATTATTATACATTACATGCCTATATCAAAGTATCTCATGTATCTCATAAAATATACCTCATAATATATATATATATTTCATACATATCTATATACCCACAAAAATTAAAAATAAATTTAAAAAACGTAATAAAGCTGATGAATTCTTGCTGCTCCCACTCCTTCTTTGGGTTTCTAGGCTGCTGGGAGGTTGGAAGAGTATACATGAAAGGCGGGGTTAGAGGATCTTCTTCTACTCTTGGTCCTAAGCACATTTAAAGTAAAATATTCAGAGGAGTAGGCAGCAGAAGATCAGGGAGCATGCTTAGTCCCCTCTTACCACTTCTCCTCCTCCAGCCCCTTTGGCAAGTTACCTGAGCTTGTTATGCCTCAGTTTCTTCCTCCATAAAATGGGATTAACAATGTCTATCCTAGGTTTTTATAAGGATTGAATTATACACTACTGTAAAGAATTTAGCATATTGCCTGGGCCATAATAAGAGCACATCAATTAGAAGCTGCATTATTGATGCATGCTAATCACTTATTAATCTTCTCTCTTCAAAAAAAATGAAAACCCCTCTCTTTTAGACTCTGCAAACACCCTGAGATTCGAGTTGCTAAAAAGATAGATGAAATGGAAGTGGCAATTGCTGAATATTTTTTACATGCCAAGCATTGAGCTGGGCACCCAAACTAGGCTGCAAATGACCCCCCATGTAGTGGTATTTCTGAAGGGCAAAAAGGCCTGAATGCTTCAGAGACCACTCACTACTTCACTCCTGAATTAAAACTCAATCCAGAAATTATACATGCTTAATACTCTTAAATTACACACGTGCTAGAATTAGACTCTGAGGTCTCAGCAGTCATTAAATATCCATATGCACGATGAGTTTGAGAGCAGGTGTTAAAAGAAAGATGTTGGGAGGAAAAAGTGGCAGGAAAAGGTGTTGACACCAGGGTAAAGAGAAGAAGGGAAGAGAACAGAGAGGCTGGGGGTAGAGCCTGAAACAAAATCCAAACTTAATCTGTGGCACAAATTTTGTGAAGGCCAATCTTTAAGCATCCAGCTGAGTACACAGGTATAAGAAATTTCTGAGCACCAATTAATATTGCTTTTGCCGTGTGTTCTCCACAGATTTACTGAAACAGATACCTTCATAGAAACCTTTATCCTGCGGGTCTATCTCCTGGAACCAGACTGTAACATCATCCGTATGAGTAACAATGTGCTGGAGGTGCCTGAATTCAATGGACTGTCCCAAGCAATTGATAAAAATCTGCTCAGATTCGATTATGATAGGATGGCTAGCCTGGAATGCACGGTCAGCCTGGACACTGCGAGAACTCTACTGCCAGCCCATGGTCAGATGGTGCTGGGGGAGCCTCGGCCAGAAGAACCTCGTGGAGATCAGCCACACAGTTTTTTCCCGGAGTCCCGTATGTCTTTTAATGCTTATCTGGGTGTTATTAAAATTGACAAAAATATCCATCTATGTTCACCTTCCACCATGAGGAAGAGTTCTAGTTAACTTATACAAATTTTAGCTGGCTGAACAGTGTCAGTTAGTAGTTAAGAGCACAGACTTTGCAATCAGAAAGACCTGGTTTTGAGAACTTCCTCCACTCTTTATTTTCTGTGTAATTTTAGTTATTAACCTGTCTAAGCCTCTCTAAAATGAGAAAGGATAATAGCTGCCCTGTAGCGTTGGGTAAGGATAAGAGTGAATGAGATTATACATATACGCAGTGCTTAACACAGTGTCTGGCTCACAGTAGGTACTCATTAATTGTCAGCTGTTATTAGTAATAGCAACAGCAGTAGTTGGTGCATTTATGGACTATTATTGGATTATGAGCAAGTTTGAAGTAAAGCTAGTTGGTAGCAATGATAGATTAAATTAGGAAGAGTTGATGGATAACATTCTTTCTGCCGTTCACTCAGTCAATATATTTTGGGCATCTCCTGTTCTCTGTAGAAACTATGAGAAACCAAGAAATATAAAGGATAATCAGAGTAATGGTAGTAATACTTTGAATTTGGACAGAATGACAAATTAGAGGCACATTTATTCTATTTTGTACATCAGAGAAATGAGACTCAAAAAAAAAGAAAAAAAGCGGGTGGCTGGGCATGGTGGCTCACACCTATAATCCCAGCACTTTGGGAGGCTGAGGCAGGAAGACTACTTGAGACCAGGGGTTCAAGACCAACCTGGAAAAACTAGCAAGACCCCATCTCTACAAATTGTTTTTTAATTTTAAAGTGACTTATGATTATTACATACCAAACAAGGGTAAAAAATACGGTTGTTCAGAGATGTGAAGACTGTTAGAGAATTACAGTTTTCAGTGAGAAACAGAATGTTGGTTCAGGTGATCAAAGAATGTTTAAAGGAAGGCTTAGTGAAAAGACTAAGTGGACCTAGGAGGATATGCAGGATTTGAATGAGTGATAGCCACACGGGGAGGGGGTTTCAGTGAGCAGACAGTCTAGCGGAGATTGTATGATAGAGACATGGAAGCTGGTGCTGTAGAGGAAAGACTGGAGCTAGACTGTGGAAGGCCTGCAGTGAGTCACTGGTCTATTTGTCAGAGATGTTCAAGCCTCAGAAAACACATTTTATTATATTTTCTCTCAGTTTAACTTTTTTTTTTTTTGAGACAGAGTTTCGCTCTTGTTACCCAGGCTGGAGTGCAATGGCACAACCTCGGCTCACCGCAACCTCCGCCTCCTGGGTTCAGGCAATTCTCCTGCCTCAGCCTCCTGAGTCTCTGGGATTACAGGCACTCAGTTTAACTTTTGGTGGGGGAGGGCATGGTGAGACACCTGATCAACTGTTTTGTAGTAAAGAAAATTACAAGCTTTCAGAATCGTGACAAGCCACCCAGTGATTGGAGGGTACACAAGTATTCTTGAAGCAGTGAGAGGGAATAAGTATTCATGGGAGGGAGCACTGGTTTTTAAATTTCGCAATTGTTATGTTTAAGTGACTATCTTAATCCAATGCTGTACCTTCTAGAACTGGGAGCAAAACTGAAGTGTCCAGGTGGAAGATGTACCCCAGGATTAAAGAAAATAGAAAGCCTCAAAGTGAGCTGTGAGGAGTTCCTGCTGATGGGGCTTCGTTATCAGCATCTGGATCCCCCTTCACCCAACATCGATTATATCTCCATCCAGCTGGACCTCACAGATAGCAGAAGTAAAATTGTGTACAAGGTAGAGCTTGGGTTTATGTGTGGGCTCCCCCAGGATTCACAGTAAAAGAGCCAGTTACATGGGGGTACTCATGCCAGCTCTCATGCCAGGAAGAGTGCCTGTGTTTTGGGGGTGAAACTACCAGTGACTCATTGAAACTGCAGGCTTATTGGTTCTGCTAGTAAGTGCTTAAAACAGTCGTTTGTATATAAAATTTCCCTTCTCTGGTTCTCTTCTAGGTCCACTATCACTACAGCGATTTGGGAAGAAGTGGGGCTAGCTATATGCTAACCTTCCTCCTTTACCTCCACTATTCTTCAGCTGTCACTTGACCTTTTATAATACCTTCTCTTTGATGCTTCCTTCTGTCCCTCTTGAAATCAGGGGGCCCCCTCTGCAACGTCACAGGAAACTAGTGGGGAGGAGAATCTCAGTCTCATGTTTATGTGTGTCACAGATTTGTCACCCTTCCAGGCTTTGGGATGAAGGGCTGGCTCATCACGGAGACAGGCTTCCAAACACCTCCTGCATCTTCCAATTGCTTTTAATTCTCTTGTCTTTCCTTTTGATCTTTCTATATTGAAATAATTGCATTCCATTTATTGGAAATATTTAACATGCTGTGCTGCTGATTCATTCACTCTATAATTTGTTTATTTGGGAAACCGGGGAAACTGTGTACCTGCTGAAACAGCTCAGATTTTGTGCTGATGAAAGATGATCCAAGATGAGTTTGGAAATACTTCTATCTTTCACTATCTGGCTTCTCACAGGGATTTCTCCTAAGGGGCCCTGTCAACTATTGAACATTATTACTCCAAGGAATTGATATGACAAGGAATCATAAAGAAATGATAAAACAAAATCATAGAATTGAGATCTGGAAAAAACTGTGAGGCAGACTAGTCAAATTGATCAGGTAAATCACTTGGGTAGCTTTTCAAGGATAAATTTCTGAGTCCAGCTAATAGTTAAGAGCATGGACACTGGGCACAGATTGCCTGGGTTCAAACATCTATTTAACTAGCTGTGTGACTTTTGGTCTCATTTTCTTCAACTTAAAGTGGGATTAATAGTACCTACTTCTTAGAGTAACTGAAAGGATTAAATGAGAAAATACTTGTTATGTGAATGACATAAAACTTGGCACATAGTAGCACTATACATATTGCTGGTTTTAAAAGTCACCCAGTAAAAAACTCATCAGCCAGGTTTGCAAAATCAGACTGGGTTTAGCTCAAGCTTCCTGTTTTATAGTGGTGGCCCTGAGGAGTGACATACTTTGTTCAGACAGACCTACATACTAGGTCTACAGACAACTATCGGATGTTTTCTGTTTGATTTAACACAAAAACTCCTTTCACTTTTAATGATTTCTTATGTCCGTTGAAAAAATTGGAGCCATTTTTGTTTTTGACCAAATTTTCTCATTTTTTTCCTTGCTATATTGAATAGGGCTTTATTTGTTTATATTTTAAAATCTATTTTATTGGGAGTTTATCCCTTTACCTTCTTACTTTGTTTATTATTAACATATTCTGTAGCTTATTTGGCATGTCATAAAACAGATTCATTTATGAATATAAAAGTAGTGGGCTCACTGCAGAGAATATTTAAAAAACACAGAAAGCAAGATAAGAAGAAAATAAAAGTAGCTGTATTTGTACCATTTTTACATACACACACACATGCACACGTGCATGCCAGAGTTGGTTTTATTTTATGAAATCAAATTTGTACTTTATGTGAAGTTTTGTATCTTGTTCTTTTGTTATTTTTATGGCTATACACTCAATTCTCATCATGTGACCAAATGACCATTCACTCACAATTTCTTCCAGATTTTTAAAAGTCTCCTTCCTTACATTTGCCTTTTTAATCTATCCGAAATAAAATTTTATTACGTGATGAAATACAAGGAACAGTTTTTTCCAAATAGCCCAAATTTTCAACACCATTCATTGGACAATTAACTTGTTTCCCATTGATTTTAGATGATCTTCTATTATATAGAAAGATATAATGTATACAATTTCAAGGCTAGCTCTTTTGCTTTTTAGATTTACCTAATTATTCTTTGTCAATCTCATATTATTCTAAACATAATAGGCCTGTAATTATCTTACAGGCAAGCTGTTTCTTATCACTTCTCTTCAAAATTTTCATAGCCATTGTCACCTAGACTTAGTTCCAAATAAATATAATTAAATTATTTATGTTAGTTTCAAAAAAAGCAGCCCCTAAGGATTTTTGTTAGTATCCAGTTAAAACTATAAATTATTTGGGAAAAATTAGAATAATGAAACATTTATCATATAGAGTCTTTTCATCCAGAAATGAAGTATCTCACTTCATTTGGACAAAGGTTCTTTTATATGATTCTGTAAAGTTTATAGTTTCCTTCATGTAAATTGAGCATACTTATTAAGTCCAGCCCCAGGCCCTTTGTTTTTGTGAACCTATTGTGAATAGAATATTTTTCTCCCATTATATCTTCTCATCGGTTATTTATGATAAACAGAAAAGCTATTTTTGGAATAATTTTCTTGTATCTGGCATCTTTCCTAAATTCCATTATTTTAAGAAATTCTCAATTCTTTGGACTTTTAAAGACCATAATTACATCTTTCACAAATGATGATAATTTTGTTCTTTCTTTTTCTTTAATTATTCTTCTTATTTTTGCTCATTCCCCACTGGGTTGAGCAGAACAATATTTAATGTTATTTATAAGAATCTTTGTCTTATTTTTTTTTAAATATATATTTTATTGCATTTTAGGTTTTGTGGTACATGTGAAGAACATACAAGATTGTTGCATAGCGTCTCATATTTTTTACTAATGTCAGTTGTCCACATTGAATTCATCTTTGGAATTATGTGGTCTCTCTGCTTTTTCCATTATGCGATAAATAATTTGTATCACCCTTTTCCTTTTAATCTTTCCATGTAATTTTAAGTGACTTTCTTGTAAGGTACATATAATTTGGACATTTTTATGGAATTTCAGAATATTTGTCTTGGATAAGGAAATGCAAACTTTATATTTGTGGTAGTAATAGACACATTTTTTTCTATCATGTTTTATGCTTTCTTGCTAACTAAAAAAATTTGTCTTGCAAAATAGATGGGTTTTTTTTTGCCTTTATCTTTCCTTATTTGACAATTCTTTAACACATTTTATGTTTCATTTGGAATTAATTCTAAACTTAAAAATATTATTAAGCCTACATTTGTAATATATACAGTCAAAAAATGAAGTGAACTGTCTTGGCTCCTTCCTATGTATGATGAGAATTGATCCAATTGATCCTTTCTCCTGGCAATTACTTTGTTTGTATAATTTGCAATTTCAGTTCTAGCATATGATTTTTATACCTCATTATAAGCAGAAGTCTCTTTCAACATTTGTATCCACTTTATTAACATGTTTAAAATAACGTACTTATTTAGACTTGACTCTAGACTGAATTAGTCTTAGCGTTCAGCATCAGTCCTTTTAAATCACAATTGACCCACTCTTGAGTTTTCTAATTATGTGTCTTCAAAGAATTTTTTCCCCAGTGGCACGTGAAGAGTAGATACTCTAAACCCTGGGACATCTCCGTATATTGTCCACCTAGCTTCATCAACCATGCAGTGGGAAGGGGAGGGGTTGATGGTCTCCTCTGTTCCTTTCTTGCAATTCTCTTTTCTCTGAGCATTGCTGGTTAGTTTCTGAACTTTCAGGCTGGTGGCAGGGGTGGTTTCGGAGAGTGGGAGAGGGGGATCTTACTTAATCAGGCACTGATGAGATATGATTTTATGATCTCTGAGCCTGGTAGATGTCTCAAGCTGCATCTTTGTCTTAGAGACAAATTCATGGTTTCTCTGGAGAGCCCCGTTGGTCTATCACTCATAGCTCTCTTAAGAGGATGTATTTCTAGTCTGAGTTGTCACTTGCAATTTCTCCTTTAGCTCCTAGGATTTGATTCCATCAACAGCATTTTGTTACTCGATTTTTGGCCTCTCGAGAGGTTTCTGAAGTTCAGGGTCCAGGAAAATCCCAGACCAGCCCTCTGCCCACTTGGCTCATATCTGGGAGCATTTATATGTCCCTTGCTGACACAAACAAGAACAGACTGATTATGGCAGAGTTATTATTATTTTTCTGCTTCCAGCCACTTAGCTTCCTCAGATATGAGCCCTGCATCAGCTCTCTGTGTGTGCTTCAACTGCAAGAAGCACATATTAAGGGATGGGGATATGGCATTGCCCTGCTCTTCCTGTTTCATGCCAGCATATGATGTCGAAGGTTGGGGAAGTAACTGAATACAACACCCCAAAGCACTCCTCTCTCCTGATCAATGTTTCTCTTACCTTTCTCAATCTTTTTATATTCTTATATGGGCAATAAAGTTCTGTAGTCTGGAACTAGTTCCAGACAACTTGCTTTGTAAATTCTGCATATTTTACTACCTGTCTTACATTCACTTGGAAATCTAATCTTTTTTATTGGAACTTTAGCATTCTGTTATACACAGATTACAACTCCTAGCCCAATGGTCAGTGTTAAGCAGTACTGGACTAATGTGAATTTGATAACTGAGCCTGGTCCTCTCAGCAATGAGATAGGTCAACTCCCATAAGAGCTGGCATCTACTGCTATGAGGATTCTTTTTTTCTTCTTTTTAGTGATAAAGTCTGACTCTCTTGCCCAGGTTAGAGTGTTGTGGCATGATCACAGTTCACCATAACATCAAACACCTGGGCTCAAGTGATCTTCCTGCCTCAGCCACCTGAGTAATTGACTATAGGTGTGCACCACAATGGCTAGGTAATTTTTTTATTTTTACTTTTTTGCAGAGACAGGGTCCTCGTTCTGTTGCCCAGGCTGGTCTCAAACTTCTGGCATCAAGCAATCCTCACACCTCGGCCTCCTAGAGTGCTGGAATTGCAGGCATGAGCTACCACACCTCACCCTATGAGGATTCTCTCTGCCCATAGCACTTGTTGAGATCTTAGTCCTTGTGGCACAATTTCATGGTTTCTTTGAAGGGTCTCTTGCTCACAGTGCTCTCATTTGGGAGGATGCATTCCTGCTCTCAGTGGTCACTTGCAATCCCCAATACCCAGCCCTTACTTGGAGATTTGGGGTCTTAACTAACTAGACAACCAAGCAACTATTCTTCATTTGCATGAGAACCAAATCTTAAAGACATTTTTCCTTCATTCTTCTCCTGCCCCCTTTAAAACTACATGACAGGAGGTGAGGAAGGCGGCTGGAGGCGGTTGTTGGTGGATGCCAGACTGCTAAATGCCTACTTTGGCTATTTCATTTGTTCTCACTTAATACTTGGGAGTCTAGTATTATTAATATTTTTATTTACAGCTGGAAAGAAAATGAGACTTAAGAGTTAAGTAACTTGTCTAAATCCACACAAATTTAAAGTGTTGGAAATAGAATGATAAGCACAGTTCCTTCTGATGCCAAAATAGGCGCTCCCTTCTTCCTGGCTGCATGTAAGAGTCACCAGGGATCTCGAGAAATACTGGTTTTCTGATCCCCTTTTTGAAACAATTAAGGACCTCTGCAGATGGATCCTAGTTACCAGCATGTGTTTAAATCTCCCCAGGTGATTCCAATATGCAGCCAGGTTTCAGGTCACCTAGAGGTCACATTCTCTAGGCTGTGGCTGTATTGAATATTATGCTATTGGCCCTGTATAATATTGCTTCATTCATATTATTTCCTCCTTTGTATTTTCTTTCTCCTTCAAAAGTCAGAGAGTGCATGGCTGCCTGTCTATATCAGAGCTGGAATTCCAAATCAGATTCCAAAGGCTGCGTTCATGGCCATGTTTATTCTGGAAGTGGATCAGTTCATCCTGACCTCCTTGACTACATCAGTTCTGGACTGTGAAGAAGACGAGACCCCTAAACCTTTGCTGGTGTTCAACATTACTAAAGCCCCACTTCGGGGCTATGTGACTCACCTGTTGGATCACACCAGACCGATCTCCTCATTCACCTGGAAGGATCTCAGTGACATACAGATCGCCTATCAGCCACCAAACAGCAGCCATTCTGAGAGGAGACATGATGAGGTGAGGAGAGACAAAGGTTCGAGCCTAGTCAGAAGTCACAGGGTTAGTTAAGAAGCCCCTACCTTGAACCCTCAGGTTCCTTTGTACATTCACTGCCTCAGAAAAGAATCAGTCACTGTAAATCAGGATGCAAACTAACTGCCCAGAGGAGCCAGGCAAGTGGGGTCAATGAGCAAACCCCACTGAGGGGCTCTGAGGCAAACTGAAGCAAGAGCCAGCCCCTCAGGAAGCAGCTGCCACTCAGCCTGTGCCCACTGCTGCCCGGTAAGGATACAAGTGTGCCCACTGTTGCTGTGGCACTCATGTGCCAAGAGAAGTTGGAGAATGATACATTTTTTGGTAAAATGCTTAAATTCTTGAATAAAGAAAACAAGTAAAAATTGTAGTGAAATGTATTATGCCAGCTACCAAATATTTCTGAGGGCCACCTTTGGCCCAGGGCTCACCAGTTTGAGAACTGCGGGCCGTCTTCCACAGCCTTCCTGCATCACAGAGACCACTGAAGTTAGAGATGGCTTATGTTTACAATTCTTTTACCTAAAAAAAATGTTTTGGTGTGTTTCTTCTTTTTAAGTTCTGGGGTACATGTGCAGGATGTGCAGGTGTGCTACATAGGTAAACATGTGCCATGGTGATTTGCTGCACCCATGAACCCATCACCCAGGTAGTAAGCCCAGCATGTATTAGCTATCTTTTCTAATGTTCTCCCTCCTTCCACCCCTTACCCTGACAGGCTCCAGTGTGTGTTGTTCCCCCAGAATATGGAATGTTTCATGAATTTGTGTGTCATCCTTGTGCAGGGGCTATGCTAATCTTCTCTGTATCATTCCAATTTTAGTATATGTGCTGCCAAAGTGAGCACACAATTCTTTTTTTTTTTTTTTGGATGGAGTCTTGCTCTGTCACCCAGGCTGGAGTGCAGTGGCACGATCTCGGCTCACTGCAACTTCCACCTCCTGGGTTCAAGCAATTCTCCTCTCTCAGCCTCCTAAGCAGCTGGGACTGCTGGTACACGCCACAGTGCCCAGCTAGTATTTAGTATTTTTAGCAGAGATGGGTTTCACCATATTGGCCAGGCTGCTCTTGAACTTCTGACCTCATGATCCACCTGCCTCGGCCTCCCAAAGTGTTGGGATTACAGGTGTCAGCTATGGCACCCTGCCTACAATTCTTTTATTAATCAATTCTTTTATTCTTTCTTTGTGAGAATTTTTTATGGGAATACTTAATTTTAATTAATAACACAGACTCAGGATAGGAGCTCCCATAGTCTCATTTGATAACTTATTTCACAATGAAACACTGTCCATCAGAAAGGTGCTGCTTCTATCTAAATCTCCTTTGCTTCAGGTTCAACCTCTTTCCTCTGGTTTTGTACTCAATGGGAGTGGAGGACAGCTGGTTAAAGTCTTCCACATAATAACGCTTCACATACTTAAAGACCTGCCAGCAACTTGATTCAAACAGGATGGAAATTTTAAACCAGCAGACTGATACAGACTTGAGTTCAAGTTTATTAAGGAAAATGAGTGTCCCTGGGGTTACCAAGTTGTCCTCTATTGTAATGTAGGCATTTTCAGCATGTAGCCTCAAGGGGAGACAAAAGACTTCAGGCTATAAATGCTGTGCTTTGCCTTCTGCTTTTATTTCCCCCTCTTCATCATAGTCCCTGGCCTCCCATGCCTTCCCTGTTAGGAAGTAATTTCTCATTGCATGTCCAGTCTTCCTTGGAGCTCACAAATAGAGCACTGCTTTTCTGGCCACTTCCTGGCATTGTATAATGTGCTCTTAAAGCAGAACCTGTGCAGAGGTGTGATTTTTTTTCATTAGAAGGTAACTCAGTTTTTTCAGTGGAGATCACACACTTTTCAGGTTGTATGGACTGGAAGCCCTGGGCCAGGGGCCCAACTGAATACATATTAACATTATGCCTCCAAAAATGACACCTCCTGCCCATGGAGTTTCATTTTCAGTCTGTTGCTTTGGCAGCCTTGAATCAGTTTCTTTTGTTATTCAGTATTTGCTGATATATTGCTGTCTGATTATTTATCTTATCCTCTCCCACCAACCACATGTTCTTCAAAAGTAGGGAGCATGCCTTGCATATTTCTGTGTTATACCTCTTTCTTCTCTGCTAACATCTGGTGCAATGTATACACAGTGTGTAACAAAGATCAAAAGTCACCACGTAGCCCCTACTTATTTGTTGTGAATTTCATGAAAGCAAAGTTGAAATATTTAAACATTTGTCTAGTGGGATAGATGTCTCTAGATCAGAGTTTCTTGATAGTAGCAGTATGACGATTGCCGTTTTGTATCAGATAATTATTTTGTTTGGGAGGCTGTCCTGTGTACAGTGGGATGTTAGTATCCCTGGCCTCTACCCGCTAGATGACAATAGCATTCTCCTACACGCCCACTTCTGAAACCAAAAATGCCTGCAGACATTCCCAAAAGTCCTCGAAGGGGACATCACCCTTAGTTAAAAATCACTTCTCTAGATCTTCTACCTTTGAGAGAGATTTAAGCGACTGAATGTGGGAATGAGTTAGTCTCCTGAGCCAGTGCAGAGACACTTCTCCAGTATATTACCAATTTTAGATGAATACTTTTATGTAGAAGAAAATTTAAAAATACTGCTGAAGTAAGGAACAAGATCTAGAACCTGAAAAATTCAAACCAGGTTGTCAAAAATGAGATGTGGGAACAGCAGACACCTGAATGTCTGTTTGCCTCTGTGTGTGGGTATACTCCAGAATTAACACCACTTTACCCTGTAACGTTTCAGTGTGTGGCTCACTTGCATCTGGTTGTTTACAGGTAGAATTGGAGGTATACGACTTCTTCTTTGAAAGGAGTGCACCTATGACCGTCCACATCTCCATCAGAACAGCAGATACAAATGCCCCCCGTGTATCCTGGAATACAGGTAAAGCTCAATATAAGGCATCAAGCAACATAGCCCTGAAGGGAATACAAGAAAGTAGATGGGTCAGGAAAGAAAGGTAGTTTTATTCCTATTTCTTACATGAGGCAACTGAAGCCCAGATACATTAAGGGCATCAGATAGTAGCTTTTTTTTTTTTTTTTTAATTTCTACTGGCAGTGTGAGAAATTTGTATCCAGGATTCCTGTGTCCTGAGTCCAAGTTATTTCCCCTGCTGGAGATATGACAAAAGGACACCTTTCAACTGAATGAAGCAAAAAAGTAACTGTGCTACTGAGCTGTAGTGGGACTGAAATCTCCAACTCAAATTGTTCCAGGGGATTGGAGAAAGGTTTAGCTTTTGTGATCCATAGTGTATTTTTATGTTGGGCTGCATGGAAACTAGAATACATAAATAAGCGCTTTAACTGCTTTAACATATGCCTTTCTATGTTTCTCAATTCTGAGTGGACTTATGTGATCAGACGTAAATGTGGAATGTAAATGGAGATTTTTTCCATTGTCACTGATCCCATTGATACCGTTTGAAACATAAGCAGCGGTGTTAGATTGCATTAGGGGAAAATATCTGTGTCTGATTTAAATCCTCAGGTGGCAGCTTAAACAAGCTGCTTGGTGCGTAGGTACACGTGGGTATGTGTTTGTATGTATGCGAGTTTCTGTAGAGATAGAGAACATCAGATGAGCAGCCCTGATTTATAATTCTGGCTCTGTATCCCACTCTACCGCTGTCAGGAGGATGATGAGAGAAAAGATGGAATTGGTAAGCTGAAGTTTAGGAATAATCACATGTTGCATGGACGCCTGCTTTAGCATAGAGACAGAATAGTCTGTATATGTATGTGTGATCGGTGACATCCAGGTTTGTTCAATGTCATTTTGGCTACTTTGAACATCAAAACATTCTTTAAAAAGAATCCTTTTTAAAATAAATGTTTGATTATTATGAACTTGATCTGTATCATCATTGAAATTTGAAGAATACTATACATTTAAAGTTATTATTTCACCATGAAGATATAACAAATGTTAGTATTTTCTTGTATACATTTCTAGGCTTCTCGATTTTCCGTCTGCTGTGCTTCTTGACACCTTGTCCTGTACACTCCTGGTTTCCAAACCCCTACTGCCAGTCACAGAGATTCTTATGCACCCTTCCTTCCCTCCTTCCTTCCTTCCTTCCTTCCTTCCTTCCTTCCTTCCTTCCTTCCTTCCTCCTTCCTCCCTCCCTCCCTCCTCCCTCCTTTCCTCCCTCCCTCCTTCTTTCCTTCCCTCCCTCCCTCCTTCTTTCCTTCCTTCCTTCCTTCCCTCCCTCCCTCCTTCTTTCCTTCCTTCCTTCCTTCGCTACCTCTCTCCTTCTTTCCTTCCTTCCTTCCTTCATTCCCTCTCTCCTTCTTTCCTTCCTTCCTTCCTTTCTTCCTTCTTTCCCTCTCTTTTCTCTCTCCCCCTCCTTTATATATGTATTAGCCCAGTTCCTCTAGAAGACAGACCCTGAGGCAGATCAGATGTACGAACCCCATGCTGAAATCAAGAGTAGGGGGAAACGTAGCATGGCTGAGCTGGTCACAGCTTTATAAGATAAAGCAGATTTCTCTGTACTGCCAATGTCTCCAGAGAGGAGATGGAAGCTCTGTGTCTGGGAAGAGTTAAAAGTGGGGTGGGGAAAACTTCAACAATCTAATGGTCAGTTCTTTCCCGTTTCCTGTCTTTAATGGGTTAAGGTTTACTTCACTGGATTGTTAACCTTCCACATGCCCAGATTGTGTTACCTGGCCCCTCTTAGCAGCCATTGCACACACTCCCTGGGTCCCCTGGTGTAAGACCTGACCAGTCACAAGGTTGGTCCTGCCACCACCAGAGGGCAGTGGAGGTAGCTGGCTGCATCAGAAGATGACACAGTGGAGACAGGAGGACTTTACAATGTTGGAAACTGGGAATCCTCTTGGGGCAGCTGCAGCTAGAGAACAGGTTGTGGCCGGGGTGGTGGGTGAGGCTGGCAGATATGAGGGAAGTATAAGATAGGTCCAGCAGCACACTGCCTTGTGATTCGACCAGCTTGCTCTGTCCCTTGCAAGATTCTCTGCAATCTGTTGTAATATTGGAGTTAATAGTACTAAAAATAAAAACAGTACTAAAAATAAAAGCAAATTACAGTTTCTTGAAAAGCTTTTAAAGATCCAGTATTCAGATGGTTTCATGAGTGGAAATTAATTCATCTTTTCTTAAGCAGGCATGTTGGCATGTCATAGAATTTGCCAACATCTTTTTCTTTTTTCTTTTGCTTTAAGTTCTGGGATATATGTGCTGAACATGCAGGTTTGTTACATAGGTATACATGTGCCATGGTGGTTTGCTGCATCCGTCAACCCGTCATCTAGGTTTTAAGTCCTGCATGCATTCCCCCCACTTCCCTGACAGGCCCTGGTGTGTGATGTTTCCTTCCCTGTATCCATGTGTTCTCATTGTTCAGCTCCCACTTATAAGTGAGAACATGCGGTGTTTGGTTTTCTGTTCCTGTGTTAATTTGCTGAGAATGATGGTTTCCAGCGTCATCCATGTCCCTGCAAGGGACATGAACTCATTCTTTTTTATGGCTGCATAGTATTCCACAGTGTATATGTGCCATATTTTCTTTATTCAGTCTGTCATGCCAACACCCTTTTCTCCTTTCTCTCATAGGTCTGAATCTCCTGGAGGGGCAGTCTCGAGCCATCACTTGGGAACAGTTTCAGGTTGTCGACAATAATGACATTGATGCTGTCCGGCTAGTCACCGTTGGTGGCCTGCAGCATGGATGGCTGACATTAAGAGGTGAATGATCCAACTTGATAACTTAGCAAATAATCCAAAAGTATTTTCTTCAAAAGTATATTTAACAGATATATGTAGCATCTCTTGGGCCCCATTTCTCAATGAAATTGTCAAATGCAGAAAATCTGGAGATCTTGAAACCATTGACTTTTGTGTTCAGATGCTCAGATCAATGTCTAACCATTTATAAACAGTACGTTGTGCGCAGCTCGTTGTTTAAACCTCACTTTTGCTTTCTGGATGCCATGCAAGGCTCCTTCTAAGTTTATTCCTTAACCAGTTATTTTTTTTTCCAGTTGGAGGACAGTGTTTTTTTATTTTTCTACTTCAAAAAACTATATTGAAAAATTAGGCTGGATGTGGTGGCTCACGCCTGTAATCCCAGCACTTTGGGAGGCCAAGGCAGATGGATCAACTGAGGTCTAGAGTTCAAGACCAGCCTGACCAACATGGTGAAACCCCATCTCCTAAAAATACAAAAATTAGCTGGGCATGATGGCAGGACACTGTAGTCCCAGCTACTAAGGAGGCTGAGATGGGAGAATTGCTTGAAACTGGGCAGCGGACGTTGCAGTGAGCCAAGATCATGCCACTGCACTCCAGCCTGGGCAACAGATCAAGACTCTGTCTCAAAAAAAAAAAAAGAAAAATCAATGCTTAATGAATACTTTAGTAATAATGATGTTATGTTATTAGAAGTAGTTGTCATATTTTAAAAGAAATGAATTTATAATTATTCTATAGGATGATAATTAACAAGGTAATAATTCTAATACAAGTAATATTTATACTTTATGATAAAATAAGCCATTCCTTATAATGAGCTCAGAGAATTTAATGCAATTATCTTCTTAGTTTGCCTAAACGTAAAGCAGAAAGAAAGCTCTCATTATCATTTGTGATTAGGGAATTCTGGAATCAAAAACAAAATGATAAATGTATGATAAATCCTCCTGCTTAATCCCAGGATAGTGGGATGCCAGTTTAAATCTGGGTGTATCAGTCAGGGTGGGTGTGCAGTTGTATGTAAGAGAAATCTAAGTGCAGTGGCTTGAAAATTAATTATTTTCTTCATGTCTTTGAAGCTGGAAGACACAGAAGGAACAATGAAAGAAGTCATGCCATGAAAGAAGTTTGCTCTATTTAAAACGTTTTCCCAGGAGCACAATACAACAATTTCCACTTAGATTTTCTTATCAAACTATGTCACATACAACTCCTCAGTCCAAGGGAGTTGGGAAGACTGAGTATTTTTTTTTTATTTGAGACAGAGTCTTGCTCTGTCACCAGACACCAGGATGGAGTGTAGTGGTACAATCTTGGCTCTGAGTAGCTGGGACTATAGGTGCACGCCACCACACCCAGCTAATTTTTATATTTTAGTAGAGATGGGGTTTCACCATGTTGGCCAGGATGGTCTTGATCTCTTGACCTCGTGATCTGCCCACCTTGGCCTCCCAAAGTGCTGGGATTACAGGCACGAGCCACAGCGCCCTGCAAGACTGAGTATTTTTAATTGACTGTATTGCTATGCAAATACAACTAGGATTCTGTTACTTAGAAAGAAGCATAACTTGGCTCTTGGGCAAGGAAGTGTTAAATTGTTTATTCCTCTAAGGTCTTTAACACAACTGCATGGTGTGAAGAGAGTAATGGGGTGCACCTGCCATTAAGAATTGTAAATCTCTGGCGATGCGTGGTGGTGGCTCATGCCTGTAATCCCAGCACTTTGGAAGGCCAAGACTGGTGGATCACTTGAGGTCAGGAGTTCAAGACCAGCCTGGCCAACATGGTGAAACCCTGTCTCTACTAAAAACACAAAAATAGACAGGCATGGTGATGCATTCCTATAGTCCCAGCTACTTGGGAGGCTGAGGCAGGAGAATCATTTGAACCTGGAAGGTGGAGGTTGCAGTGAGCTGAAATTGTGCCACTGCACTGCACTCCAGCCTGAGTGATAGAGGGAGACTCTGTCTCAAAAAAAATAAAAAGAATTATAAGTCTCTGAAGAAAACAAAGCATGTTTATTAATACTATAGAAATGAAATGGGGAGTGGGAGCCCATAATGCAATGATGTTCTAGGTTCAGAGGAGATAGAAAATAGTATGACATGACCATTTATTAAGCATTCACTTTGTACTGTGCAGAGCATTCTGTATACTTTATCTCATACCAGCTTTATAATGTTAGATACTATTATTCCCATTTTACAAATGGCTAATCTGAGACTTAGAACAACTGACTTATCTAAGGTTACACACCTAGAAAATGGCAGAACTGGGATTTGAACTTAGTCTGTTAGATATCAGAGCTCTAGCTCTTGGTCTTTGAGCCAGTAATTTTCAGAAGGGCTTTATAACACTGGTTGTGGCCTCCTTCCCACCCACCTCTGAATGTCTAATTCAGCAGGTCCAGGATAAGCCCTGAGAATTTGCATTTCTAACAACCTTTGCAGATGGTACCAAGGCTGCTGGTTTGAGACCACTCCTCTAAGAACTGCTGCCATGTAGAATGGTAGCAATTAGCTGAAGAATAACCAACATTTACTGTAGGCTTACTATTGCTTAAATTTTCTCATCCTTGCCATGGATTATGAGGTATTTATATTAGTAAGGGTTCTCCAGAGAAATTAAACCAACAGAATATCTGTCTCTCTCTCTCTACCTACCTACCTACCTATCTGTGAGGTGATTTATTATGGGAATTGGCTGATGTAATCTATCTGTCTATCTATCTACCTACCTACCTACCTACCTACCTACCTACCTATTTATGAGGAGATTTATTATGGGAATTGGCTTATGCAATTGTGGAAGCTGAGAGGTTTCATGTTAGGCTGTTGGAGAACCAGGAAAGCCTGGGAAGTCATGGGCATTAGTCTGAAGGGCTAAGAACGAGGGAAGCTGATAATGTAACTCCCAGTCCAAAGCCAAAGGCTTGAGAAGCTGGGCAAGGGGAATGGAGAGAGTGAGTGGGGTGGAGAGAGGTGGAGGGTGGAGGGACACATGGGGGTGTTAGAGGGTGGCTGGTTTATGTTCCAGAGTTCAAAGGCTCAAGAGCCAGGAGCTCCAGTGTCAGAGAGCAGAAGATGGAAGGAGAGAGAGCATTTCCCTTTCCTCTGCCTTTTTGTTCTATTCAGTTCCTCAATGGATTGAATGATGCTTGCCCACAAGGGTGAGCGTGATCTTTTCTCAGTCTACTGATTCGAATGCTAATCACTTTAAAAGACAGCGTCTTCACAGAACCACCCAGCAGTAATGTTTTACCAGTTGTCTGGGCATTCCTTAGCCTAGTCAAGGTGATGGAAAAAGTTAAAACCATCACAGCACTGTTATCCATGTTTTACAGATGAGTTTCATAAATTAGATACCTTGCTCAAATCTGTACAACTAATACATGTTGCAGCCAATATTCAAAACTAGATGTATTGTCCCAGAACCCACTAACAATCTGTAGTTTTTCCAGATGAGGGAAATACAGGCTGCACATTTTCCATAGCAGCCTCTGCTGTAGTTATGCTTTTCCCACAGCTGCTACTCCTGCACCTTCTCTCTCAATCTGCTCCATCTCTGCTCTCTCCCTCAGAGGGGAAAGGATTTCTCTTCACTGTGGCTGACCTCCAGGCTGGAGTTGTTCGCTATCATCACGATGACAGTGACTCCACCAAAGACTTCGTGGTCTTCCGGATATTTGATGGCCATCACAGCATCCATCACAAATTCCCCATCAACATCCTGCCCAAAGATGATAGTCCCCCGTTCCTCATAACCAATGTTGTGATTGAACTGGAGGAGGGGCAGACCATCCTGATCCAGGGATCCATGCTGCGAGCTTCAGATGTGGATGCCAGTGATGACTACATCTTCTTCAATATCACGAAACCTCCACAGGCTGGGGAGATCATGAAGAAGCCAGGGCCAGGACTGATAGGTAAGTTCTGGGCCGTTAAGATCATTCGAATGCCATTCACTCTTCCATGGAGAACCTTCTACGCACCCTTCTGGGTTTGCTGAATTGTGTCAGAGTTTGCACTAAGGTGAACATCAAGTTTCTGAAGTAAGATAGTATTTTTATTCTCATTTTATAATGAGGAAGTCTGAGATTTAGGAAAGTTAATTTGATCTATCCAAGCTTCTACATCTACAGATTTCCAGAGCTGAGCCTCAAAGTAACAATTACACTATGAAAAATTAGATCAACCAAGCAAGGTGATAGAACAAATTAGTCTAAAAGGAGATGTTTGGACTAGTCTAGATTATTGATAATTTCATGAACAACATTTATTTACATTTTGTTAGAATCACTTAATAACTGCTTCTTAAAGTAGGTAGATCCAGAGTTTGACAAAACAGGGATCAAGTAAGTAGTTAGTGTTACTTTGTATATTTGAAATAAGAGTAAGTTTCTTGAAAATATTTTTCTAATGCCAATTTTTCCATATATCAAGACAGATGTAGTGACTTCAGTTTTCCTGCTTTATTATTTATTATTTTTCTGCTTTATTATTTACCTTTGATGAAAACATTTAATGCAGATTCCTTGGGTACATAGAACATACTAGACAGATAAGACTTTTGAAGATAAGTTCAATATCATTTTACCTTGATATTCGATAGACTCGTACAAAAGTATGTGGTGTTTTATGGACCCAATAGGCTATCCTGTGCCTGGTTTCCTTCAGAGGGATTTGTTTAATGGAATCATTTATTATCGTCACTTTGGTGGAGAAATATTTGAAGATTCTTTTGAATTTGTCCTGTGGGACAGCCATGAACCTCCAAATCTTTCAGTGCCACAGGTAAGAGGCTGTTTCTGAACACTTTCCTAAAGTCTTGTGCACAGGTATCAATCCTGGGAGATGTGGTTAGAAACCACATGAAACAGGTTTCAAGGTTTAAAGTTTGGAAAACAATGGATCAAATACAATTAAGTAGATTTTTTTGGAATAGGACTACTAAGATATTTACTTTTTGAAAGAGTTTTACATATATCTATGTATTCAGTGTTTCAAGGTCACTTAACTATGGGACCCTTTTATATAGAGCACCTCAGAAAATTTTCTTGTCTCCTGACACTCAAGAAAACATTTATTCTGTATGTGGTGATTGAATTGTGGGTTCTAGAGTTGGGCTGCCTGAGTTTCCCTCTTGATCTTGACACTGACTAACTGGTCAACCCATGCCCCAGTTTCCTTATCTGTAAAACAGATAATAGTAGAACCTTCCTTTAGAGTTATTGTGAAGGTGAGATAATACATATAAAGTACTGAGAATGTTTTGGTACATAGGAAACAATAAATACATTAGCTACAATTTATTATTGTCTTTGAAGAGCTAAGAGTTTCTTACTACCACTAAAGGATATAATTTAAATGCATAGAGTGTAGAAATATGTTTAAGCAAACATTGCCATATAGAAATTATGGAAAGTGGAGTCCATATAGTGTCTGGACAACTGTAATAGACTCCTTGAAAGGAGAGGATGGTTGATAACAGAGATTTTTAAAAAGGACAGCTGAAATCAAGTGATTACTTGATATGGTTTGGCTGTGTCCCCACCCAAATCTCATCTTGAATTATAACTCCCACAGTTCCCATGTGTCATGGGAGTAACCCAATGGGAAGTAATTGAATCATGGGGGTGGGCCTTTCTCATGCTGTTCTCGTGATAGTGAATAAGTCTCATGAGATCTGATGGTTTTAAAAACATTTCCTGTACAAGCTCTCTCTCTTTGCCTGCTGACATCCCTGTGAGATGTGGCTTGATCCCTTTTGCCTTCCACCATGATTGTGAGACCTCCCCAGCCATATGGTACTGTACATCCATTAAATCTCTTTCTTTTGTAAATTGCCCAGTCTCAGGTATGCCTTACTATGTGAGAACAGGCTAATACACCTACTATGTACAGTACTTTTTGCTAGGCATGCATATGGATCCAAGCAAACCTTCAATCTGTTCTAGAACGACTGCTTAAAAGCAAGTGCCTTATATGTTACATAATGCCCTCCCATAATGTGACAGACACTGACATTAGTTAATGCTTAGATGACTGAGCTATTCATCTGTGTGCTAAGAAAAGTATAATAGGAGGAGATAATCAGGAATAATGATTCCAGGAAGGTCAGAAATGGAAGGCAGTAGGTGATCCCTATTAAGAAGAAATTGAGAATGAATGAGAAAACTCAGTTCATCTACTCTTTGACTAACAAGTCAACTCCTTTTCAAATAACATCTCCCTCTTTTTATCAATGTATTATATGCCATTTCTGGATTACATTTTTGTTTGAAACCTTAGTTGATTTGATAGTTCAAAATGGTAACAATTAATATGATTTACCTCTAAGTCTTCTGTGTATCTATCCAATCTGAGTTATGTTTCTGACTAGAATACCATATCACTTTTAGCAGCCTGTAGGCGTTTTAAAAAATGGAAATTACAGGACATCTTTTTTCTTATTTTATTGTTATATATTGTATAAATCATGTTCTTCATATACACAAATATAGATGAAAACTTTAGCACAGCATAATTATTTCTGAATCTGGGCAAATTGGTTGAACTAAACCCTGTTGATCTAGTTATAAGTTTATTCCCTATGATGGATGGATTTCTAAAGATGCTTATCATGTTTTTCTCTGCTTTCATCTTCTTAATTTATGTTAGAAAGAGAAAGAGACAGGGAGAGAGGGAGATCTACACATTTGCTCTCTTTTCATCACCATGTACCTTTGGCCCCTAAATATTTATCCAGCTCAGACTTGTGTACCTGCCTCTCTGCCTGACATCTTTACATGTATGTCTCATCAGCATTTTAAATTTATTATGACCAAAATACATTTAGCATGTGTTCCTAAAAACTTGTACAAAATGACTGTAGCTGGAATTGCTGAAGTCATCCCTGATACCTTTCTCTAATATCTGCACAACCAATCAGTCTGTAGGTTTACTAAATCTGCTTGATGAGTTTTTTGGATCTATCTCTACGTCTCCACCTCACTGCCATCACTTCAGCTTCAACCTTCATTTTTTTCTGGTCTAGATCATCCTCAGAACCCCTCCTATGGCCTTTTACAAATAGAGGTGATTAACCAAATCCTTATAGTTGTGATAAATTAAAACTCATTGATAGAGTAGCAGTAGTCTAGTGAAATTAATCTAGCATCTGTTTTTTTTCCCATTCTCTCTCTTCTAGTTGGTGGTAGCTTTGGCTTAATTTCTTTCCAGACTATGCACTTACTCTCAGCTCTAACATCACCTGTTCCAAGAATCCTCTGGTGACCCCATTCCACAAACCATCAGGCTGGATCAGCTTGGCCTTTTACATATTCTGGCGTCTTTACACATATCTTTGTTCTCGAACTTTCTATAAAGTGAAACCACTATTTCTTTTACTGGATCAACTCTTATCTCCTTGATAGCAGGGATCCTGAATTATTCATCTCAATGTTTCTAAACCTAGGTATCTGATTCAGTGTGGACACTCATGAAATGCTTATTGATCACAAAATGAATTTTGGTTCTTTCAACTTTTACTGAAACTAGGAGGAAATAAGAAGACCCAAACATTTGGTAGGGACTAGGGAGGGAATGAGATGCGGAGGTAATAAGTGTAAAGCTTTATTCTTCAGAGTTTCAGAGAAATAAGTGTGTGAATGCCAATAAAAGAAGTATTTGTGTGTGTGTGTGTGTGTGTGTGTGTGTGTGCGTGTGCTGGCAAGCATTTTTATGTTTAAAACTCTGATATTATTAGTGAAACTCTAATTTTTAAGGAACTCAAATGATTACCTGGTCTATTGATGTTTACATCCTCAATTTGGACAAGTATCTAGTTATAACCTACAAATAAAAATAGATTTAAAATATTCAACAAAATTTGTAACTTTCAGCTTCTAGTTGAGTAACTAGAAGTTCAGATAAGTTGATTACCTGATGGTTGCTTTTGTGATCAGAAGATTCCATGGTTTTGATTTATTTTGATGTTGTGATGGAAGCACAGATCAGCAATGCCAATTTTGGCTACAAAATGGTATTCAGAATACCCAATTTGAAAGTGATGATAATTCTTTTTGAAATTGACACTCAAACCAAAAAACCAAAATATGGTTAAGCTTTTTTCTATGACATGAAAAAGACTAGAACTTCAGCTCATCAACCTACAAGCTGTGCTCCCTGGGGCAAATCAATTAACCCATTTGGGGCTCAGGTTTTTATCTCTGAGCATTGGGAATAATAACCATGGCTATTATTAGCAAAGTGCTATCTGGATCACACAAGATAGCTAGTAGCACAGGGAGTACCCAGTACTTAGTAGGTGATCAATAAATTAATTCCCTGTCTCTATCTTTCATGACTGTTGCAAAAGTTTACACCATGTTTACTATCCATTATGAAGCATTTCAATAATTAAATACAGTTATCAAAATAAAGAAACATAATGGCGGTCATTTTTCTATTTTCCCGGAGTCTGTGTCATGACTTTTCCCTCCCAATTATAGTGTTTTGCTAATCTACAAAGTTCAGAAATTCTCTGTGGGACCTCCCAGCCATAGTGTAGATCAGTGAGGCTCCACTTAATTGGAAAACTGGATTTAATAAGGAAACAATAGTTATTGTGCCTTCAAAGAGACCATTTTCCATGCCAATTTATTCTCCAGTGTGTTCTTTGTGTAAAAAGAATGTACAGCATGCTTTCTTATACCATTGTAGTAATTCTTGGGGGGCACATTTGTGTGTGTATGTGTGTAGTTTTAAGGAGCAGAGAGTTTCATGGGCAAGAAGGGGCAAGAAGGAAGGGAGAAGATGGAAGGAAGAAGCTACCCCTGTGCAAATTTGGGGGGGGCTCCAAAGCCAAAAGAGGAGGTCCCCAAGTGTGGTGGACCAGCCAGGTATATATGCAGAGGCTGGAGGAGGCTGTGTCTGATTTGCATAGAGCTCAGGGACTTGGTTTGACCAGGCATGTGATTTATACGGGGGGTGGGAGTGGGGTGGGGAGTGGGGGTGGGGAAGGGGAGTTTGGGTGGGGGGTAGCTGACCCTCTCACCCTAACCTTTTAATATGTAAATGTAGGGTGCTGTAATGTTCTACCGTGGGGATATGTGAGGATGACCACGTTTCCAGAACATGTGGAGCAAGGGCAAGAAGGCACACAAATCGCCATGTTGGGTGGACCCAGTTTCTAATGCACTGCATTTGCATATCAAAGGTTGCTGGCCTGGCTCTAAGACCTGGGGCTTTACCAGAAACTTTTCCAGAGATGCTTTAAAAGATGAAAACTTCCCAAGGACCCCTTTCCTTTCTATCTGCCTAAAAAAATTTCTTTTTCTTGATAACTCCTACCACATTCCTCCCTGTGGTGGTATCTCACTAACTGCTGTTAGGGGGTTTTGGGCAACAACTCTTTCTGGCTACTTCCTCCTGAAAAGGGTCATTGAATGGGGAACAGCAGCTAGGCCTCCTCCTGGGGTTGATTTATGGGTCCTCAGAAGAATGGCGTGTCCATGTGTGGTTCAGTTTGTAGCAGCATTTGGAGTTTGATTGCTTCTGGGCGAGAAGAAACAATTTGAGTTATAGTACAGAGTATGTGGTGTCCAAATGTCAATACAAGACATATAACCAAGAGAGGGCTTAATAAAGGGGTTAATCAATTCCATAAAGAAGACTGGAATTTATTAAAGAGGGATTATAGCCTCCCAGGGCTGAAGCTGGCATTTTCCCTGAGCATGTTAGCAATTTTGATTTGATTTTTAAGTACCTGTAGATTTTCCTTTACTTTACTAGGTGTTAATCCAAAAGCAGCATGTTTCATTTAAAAGTACATCACTAAATCCAATAAAAAGTCCTAGCAGACTCAGTGATAGTAAAACTTTTATGCTTCCTTTTTGTCAGTAACGATTATCCCAGTTATAAGGATAATTAAGTGAAATACAACAGCAATGAAAGCTCTCTGTCCAATATTTCAGTTAGAAGGTGCTACTGTGTATAACCCTATTGCAAATAGTAGAGTGAGGACAGCAATTCCTACAAGTGTGGTGTGGTAGATAATTTCCATCTAAAATTTTACTTGCCAAGTTATAGAATTTCCTTTTAGAGATCTATGAAGTTCCTTGGTTTTATTTTCCCAAACAAAGACAATTCCTGGTTATGGGCACCTTACTCACTTTGATTACCGGGCATAATTTGCAAGATAATTGCCCAGAACTAGCATATTGATTCACATTTTTACATCACTCATCCTTTTTTTTCCCCAAGCTGCAGAAGATCACCCCTTGATTCACAGGAATAAGCAAGGTTAGTCTAAAGTGTAGGCAAAAACTTAAAAACAAGTAATGAGACTAAGATTTAATGGCGTATGATAAGCTTTGGAGCAAAATTTTTCTTTTCAGTCCTCATTTTTGGAAAAAACTAATTATGAATAAACTTTAGTCTTATACTTGGCCAGATTATTTGCATAAAATGGATCAAGAATGGTTATTTTTACATAGGCCTTTGGAGTGGCTTTGATGAAACTCTGTTTCACAAGGAATTTCAGATAAGACTTTTAAAGCTGAGTCCATCCATGGGTTTGTATCCTCTAATACCTGTGAGTTGGGTGATCCTCTCCTCTTGAGGTCCTAAGATAAACTTGGAACTTCCAGACCTGTTAGAAAGTGACATTCTTTACTGACTACAGGTTAGGAACTCTGTGCGGGTACTGTGTAGACAAGGTATGGGGCCAGTTCTCCCCAGCAGGCTTTTATTGGTTCTGCTTGTCAAGCTTATTTACTTAAAGGGAAACACACCTTTCAGTCAAAGCCTTGATAAAATAATCAGTTTTCCAATTGTGTCCTGTTAACAAAGAGAAATTGATTCTTATTGCACTGGTGCAAACAACTACATTGCCATAAGAGCCTCCAAATTCTACAGGAACCAGGCAGAGAAAAATGAATATGCTCCAAATTTTGTTTACAGGAATATACCTTACCGAGTTATTAAAGGCTGTAAATAGTTTAAGTTTACTTGACTCTGAAAAACAAAACAAGGATTAGCAGTATTTCAAACAAAAGTCAAAAAGTTTGCTTTAACTTTCTGAGTGCAATCCACTTAAATTTTGGTTTGCTTGTTATTTGTGAACAGGTCAGTTTTTTTTAGGAGTCCTGTACATTCTTTCTCTATTCCAACGTTACAATGTTAAAAGCTATTAAAAACCTGCATTTGAGAACACCTGTTAAAGTCCTTAATATAGTTTGATTATAAACTGTCTTTTGAGAAGGAACAAAGCAAGACAACAATTGTCTGCAAATGTCAACATTTCCAGGACAGTTACATTTAAAAACATGACTGGCAAAGAAGTTTATTTGTTTTTCCTGGTTTACAATAACTTTACCCCTAATTATGATTGATAGTATATACTTAGGCATTAGAATTTTAGAAATGCCATACAATTTTTGAACATATATTAGTATTCACCAAAATATAACTTAAAGAAGATTGGACATCATTTTGGCAATCTCATGTGACTAAACATGTCAAATAATACTGTTTACCTCTTTTCTGAATGTTTCAGGGGCCCTCTGAACCATTAAAAAAGCCAGGAATCAGGAAGGATAATTTCCAGATTGCCATAAATTATTTTGCCAAAATGATGGCTCAAAAGGCAAAAACTTTTTATTAGCCTTTACTATGACATGAAAATTCTGTGTAGATCTAAATTTTACCCTTGCATTGGTTTGTTTGTTTAAATGAAACCTTATAGATTATTCCATTTTATCTTAACCAATTTGACCATGAGGTGAAAGCTTTACAAACCTTTTATAACCTTTTTACTAAAAGGTAGATTAGTGTCTTAAGACCTTCTTGCTATGCTTTTATGTCAATGCTTAAATATGAAAAGACCATATAGATACTACGGGAGACGATGGTGTAGTGCTTCTACCATGCATTTCATTGCAAGGCAACCCAAAGCCAATTGGCTTATTTTGTAATCAGCCCATCCCTGATGGGAGTCTCATCTTCCAGTGGTGGGTGGGGATGTTTCCTTATTTTCCAGGTGGCTAAGAGCATGCTTCTCTGATTTACAACTACTATTAGCCATCCTTTACCTGTATTTTCTACCTAGTTATTACTCACCAAATCTCTCTCATAATGTGAAGTAATTTCTGATGTCCCCAAAACTGAAAATCATTAGATAACACAATGCAAAACAGAACGGAGCCTTTGATTTTGAGAGGGATCATTTCCTTTTAATTCCTGGGGTTTTATGAGGAAAACAGAGATTTTTCTTTTTTTTTTCCTGCAACGGGATCTGTAGCACCTTGTCTGGTTTTCCCAAGGAGTCCCGTGCTACCAGAAGTTATCTTAGAGCCTTTCATGCATGCAGTCAGAGTGGTAAGAAGAAAAATGGAGAAAAATAACTCAGTTGACTGAGAAGAAAAGAACCTTCCTTTGCCTTCCCTATTTTTCCTGTTCCCTTTTGGCCTACTGTAGGAGACATTTTGCTTATCTTCAAAATTCTATTCTGCTTGCAAAGCTGCCTATTTTAGCTGATCCTTATAACAATTCTGTGAGATTGTTAGTATTATGCTTAACTTACTAATAAGAAAATTGACACTAAAAGGTTAAGTAACTTGTTCAAGGTCAAATGGCTGCTAGTAAGTGGTATGCTCAGGACTATAACTGTACTGTCAAATTCCATGTGGTTTACACCATATTGTAAGGCTGGTCTCCTGGAACTTTCAGTCTGGGAGAGAGACCCATTTGTAAACCAACTACTAATACAAAATAATGGAATAAATATGCTAGTTGAGGGATGTCTAAGTTTGTTAAACCTGCTGTAACAGGATAAATGACTGGGTAATTTAGAAATAATAGAAATTTATTTCCATAAATAAATTTATACACAAATAAGCCATAACATTCTACCCCTGTCCTCCCAGTTTATGTTCTTCTTACATACAAAATGCACGAATTCCATCTCAACAGCTCCCAAAGTTTTATCTTATTCAGCATCTATGCAAAAAAATAAATAAAGTCTAAAATCTCATTTACTACATATTTATGTACTAAATCAAGTATGAATGAGACTTCAGGTACAATTCATCCTGAAATAAATTTCCCCTCCAGCTGTGAGCATATAAAATCAAACAAGTTATATGCTTCTAAAATGCAATGATGGACAGGTATAGGATAGACATTCCTCTTCCAAGGGAAGAAATAGGAAAGAAGAAAGGGCAAACAACATTAAGTCTTGAGGCTTATGAATAATCTACTTTGACTCCATGTCCTGCCTTCTGGACATGCTTGGGCTAGGGTTGGGCCCCCGAGGCCCCAGACAGTTCCGCTTTAATGGCTTTTCTGGGTACAGCCCATGCAACAGCTGTCAGAGTTGGCATCACGTGCCTGAGGCTTTCCCAGATTGCACATTGGTGGTCTCTGGGGTGGCCCTGACCCTATGGCTCTGCTGGGCATTGCCCTAGTGGGGACTGTCTGCAGCAGCCCTGCCCCTGAGGCAACTCTCTGCCTGAGGCCCGAGGCTCTCTGAGGCATCTCTTGAAATCTACATGGAAGCAGCTGTGCTTTCACAGCTCTTGCCCTCTGCACACCTGCAGAGTTGATATTTGTGCCAAGGACTACTGCTACTGTCCTCTAGATTGGTGGCTCAATCAGTTCCTGGGCCTGCCTAAGCCACAGCTGGGATGGCCAAGGAGGATTGCATCAGAATGCAGGGAGCAGAGACTTGAGGCAGTGCTGGGCAGAGAGCCCACAGGTCCTTCCCTTGAAACCATTCTGCCCTGAAGGCCCTGGCATTCTGAACCTGTGATGGGAATGGTGGCCTGCTAGATGTCTAAAATACCTTCAGGGTCATTTTTCCATTGTCTTGGTAAATGGCAACTGGTTTCTTTCTATTCATACTAATCTCTTTGTCAAATAGGCACTTGATCACACCTTTTGTGGTCTCTCCTAAACATGCTTTTTTATTCTATATATGGCCAGGCTGAGAAGTTTTCAAATCTTTAAGTTCTGATTCCCCTTTGATGATAAATTCTGGCTTTAGTTCATTTCTTTCTTCTAGTAGTTTACTATAAGAAGTCAAGAAAAACCACACAACATGTTCAACACTTTGCTGAGTTATTTCTTCTACCACATATCCCAGCTCATTCCTGCTCAGTTCTGCCTTACCTAAAGCATTAGAACACAGGCACAATTCAGCCAAGTTGTCACTTTATAACAAGAAGATATTTCTTCAAGTTTACAATGTGATATTCCTCATTTCCATCTAAGACCTCATCAGAAGGGCCTTTACTGTTTGTATGTCTACCAATGTTCTGATTATGACCACTTATGTAATGTCTAAGAAGACTGAGGCTCTGTCTATAGCACACCTCTTCTGAGTCCTCACTAGAATTACCCTTTATGATCTATTCATAGCAATATAGGCTTTTTCTAGCCTGCTTTTCCAAATTCTTCCAGTCTCTACCCATTACCCAGTTCTAAAACCACTTCCGCATTTTCAGGTATTTCAATAGCTATCTCTGTCTTAGTCCATTTGTGCTGCAATGGTGAAATACCTGAGACTGGGTAACGTATAAATAATAGAAATGTATTTCTGACAGTTCTGCAGCCAGGAAGTTCAAGACCAAGTTGCCAGCGTGTTTTGTGTCTGGTGAGGGCTGCTCTCTGCTTTCAAGATGGTGCCTTGTTGCAACCTTGTTGTTCCTCCAGAGGAAACAAATGCTATGTCCTCATACAGGAAAAGGAATGGAAGATGAATTCACTCCCTCAAGCCTTTTTATAAGGCACTAGTTCATTCATAAGGGTGATTAGATGCTCATGAATTCAACCTCATGGTCCAATCACCACTAACAGCCCTGTCTCTTACTACTTCTTGTAATGGAGATTAAGTTTCAACATAAATTAGAGCGGAAACACAAACATTCAAACCATAGCAAGGGATAAGTAAAATTCAGAAACAATTCCAACTGAAAAACTGGGGAAAGATCTAAGAAGCACATTTAAGGGTAGGAAGGACTCCGATTGCTGGAGAAAGCAGGAGAAAAGCATTCTAGATTGAAGATGCAACATGATCCGTGGAAGCATGGTCAAGGACCAGTACATGGTCAGTGCATTGTGTGCAATTAGTGTTGGGTTAATGTTGAAAGGCAGTAAAAGATGTTGAAAGGTGGCCAGGTGCGGTGGCTCATGCCTATAATCCTAGTACTTTGGGAGGCTGAGGAGGGCAAACTTGAAGTCAGGAGTTCAAGACCAGCCTGGCAAACGTGATGAAACCTCATCTCTACTAAAAATACAAAAATTAGCCGGGTATGATGGTGGGTGCCTGTAGTCCCAGTTATTTAAGATTTTTGAAGAAGTGAATTAACTTATTTGATTTGTACTCGTTAAAAGATAACACTAGAGGTATGAAAAATCTAGATTAGCTCTTTGAATTAGGGCTAACAGAAAGGATGCAATAATGTAAGGATGAAATTATGAAAGGTAGGCCGGTAGCAATGGGAATGACACTTGTGCGTGGGATGTGGAGTATGGTCACTGCATAGGAAATTTTATAAGTAGAAACTCTGGGACTTGGTGATGTGTTATATGTGGGTGGAAAAGGAAGAACCAAAATTTATGTCAAGGTTTCTAAGATTGATGACTGAGTATAGGAATTATCAAAGAAAGCACAGGTTGTCGGTAGAAGAGAGATGTAAAAATAAAACCAGGAACATATTTTGTGTTTTATATTTCCATTCTATAGCACTCATGACTGGATTCACTATAATTGTGATAATTATATATTCTTTTTTTTTTTTTTTTTTGAGTTGGAGTCTTGTTCTGTTGCCCAGGTTGGAATCCGGTATGATCTTGGCCCACTGCAACCTCCTCCTCCAGGATTCTAGCAGTTCTCCTGCCTCAGTCTCCTCAGTAGCTGGGATTGCAGGCATCCACCACCACACCCAACTAATTTTTGTATTTTTAGTAGAGACAGGGTTTTGCCATATTGGCCAGGCTGGTCTTGAACTCCTGACCTCAAGTGATCCACCTGCCTTGGCCTCCCAAAGTGCTGGAATTACAGGCATGAACCCCTGCACCTGGCCTGTGATATTTATACTCTTAAAATATAATATTAAATGAATAAAGAATTTCCGTTTTTTGGCTCACACTCTCAATAGCTCCTGAATCATTTGACAGAAGTATATTATAAGTGACAGTTTTTGAAACTATCTCAACTGTGACTAGGTGATTGTGGGGCATTCTCTTTGTTTTTTGTTTTTGTTTGTATTTCAAATTAATGGTACAGATATTTTTATTCCAGATGGCAACAATCCATATCACTCCAGTGGATGACCAGCTTCCAAAGGAGGCTCCTGGAGTTTCTCGGCATTTGGTTGTCAAGGAAACTGAGGTGGCCTATATAACAAAGAAACATCTACATTTTATAGATACAGAATCATATGACAGGGAGCTGGTCTACACAATAACTACTCCTCCGTTTTTCTCCTTCAGCCACAGGTATCTGAAAAGTCAGCATTTGGGCTACTAGTTCTAGGATTAAAAAGCTGAAAGTATCAATATATGGCAATACATAGTACTGTGGTTCACTTGCTCCATTGGTCAGACATGAAGTTATACTCATTTAGGCATTTACTTTTCTCTCAAACTTACCTCCTGTCTCCCTTTGAAAGCTGTATTAGGTGGTAAGTGACCTGCAGCTTGTAGTGTCTTCAGCATTGGTAGGCTTAAAACAACCTTTAATCCCCTTTTTGAAAGACAATGATTACTTTTCTTTTTAGTACGATTTATTGAGATATTCCTAACATTAATTTTGCGAATTACTGCCATAAAATGGTTACATTCTCTGATTTCAATCCAGAAAAGTGGCATGAATATACCTTAGGCTAGTATCATATGCATGATAGCAAGAAAGCATTTTTAACATGAGTGTAACAATTCCCTTTCATGATGCCAAGCAAAAAATTATGGACATTCCTTTTGCAGTCATGACAAGGATGACATTGATGAAACTGGACTTAATGCTAGAATCCCCATAAAGAAAAAATATAAAGATAGAGCACCTGGTTTCTTCTCACAATGAGGTCTTTCAGTTTTTGATTGTGGGCTATTTGATTTCATTTTTCTTATCTAAAAATGAGCTGATGTGTTCTTCTGTATTTCTCTTTAGACACTTGGATGCTGGGAAATTATTCATGGTGGACAGCATACCAAAGGTAGTCAAAAATCCTACAGCCCTGGAGCTGAGGTCATTCACTCAGGTATGAGGATATGCTAAAATGGTGACAAACATGATGTAAATGTGCTCTTAGAAGGTATGGCACGCCTGAGAATGTTGGCCTTTGATACCTGCCACAAAGGCTTGATGTCTTTACACTTGTTGCTTTTATGTTTCCATTAAGCATGTGGCATCTATTTCAAAGTACTTGATCAAGTTGAATATGGTTTCATAATCTTTTCAGTAATTTTACAAAACAGACCCTTGTATTGTTTTGCCATCAGCAGGACTCTAATTTGGGGATCTGGTGTATACGTATTTATTCCACAAAATTCAATTTATTCAATATCTTACTGTATTAGTTTTCAAGGGCCAACAATAATATACCATGAACTGGGTAATTTAAAATAAACCACCAGGACATAAAGAACTATAAGCTTTATTTTCTCGTAGTCTTGGAGGGAGAAGTCTTAAATCAAGGTGTTCATGCTCCTTCTGAAACTCTGTAGGAGAATTCTTCCTTGCTTCTATTAGGTTGGTGCAAAAGTTATTGCAGTTTTTGCCATTGAAGTAAAAATAGAGCTTTTGGTATTCTTCAAAGTCGTGATGGTGGCGTTTACAGTTTCCAGTATCAATTAACATGATGATTCTTTTTGACCTATAAAAGCTTTTTATCCTTGCAAATCAACACCCACATGTCCATCTCAACTTACTTTGCAGCATGCTGTAAACTATATGAAAGTGGCCTACATGCCCCCTATGCAAGACATTGGCCCCCACTGCAGAGATATCCAGTTCACATTTTCCATCAGTAACCAACATGGCGGCACTTTGCATGGGATCTGCTTTAACATTACAGTCCTCCCAGTGGACAATCAAGTTCCTGAGGTATGTACAATGTTCGGTGTGGAGGATGAAAAGGAGGGAAAGAAAGGAGAGTCTTGAAGACTTACTGGAAATGGTAACTTTCATTTAGGCTAGTTTTTTTAACTTACAAAAGAAATTTCCATCTACAGTATAGTAAAAAAAGAAAAAAAAAGCAGGGGGAAGAAATGTTTTACCTCCCATGGGACTTTCTATGTAAAAGGTGACATTTTCCAGTTACTAAATTTAACATTATTATCAAAGCTCTATCAAATTCTTTTTCACTTCTTCTTTCTGCTAAGTTTCACATGTTGATCGGGGGAGGGGATTAAATTATGGGTCTCTTAGCAACTGCAAGGGCTTATTTACGCTCACTGCAGCCCAACTCTGCTGCTCTGTAATCTAAAGAAGCTCTTTAATTTTCCAAAATGAATTAAGATGGACCCTTCTGTTGTACTTTGTCTCACTGCCCCTTGTTTATCAAAGCCTTAAAGGACTTGAGTCTTTGATTAAAACCAAACTACAAAGGCATTGCTACCTTGTGTATTTTATTTGTGAAGCTGGGATTTACACTGAGAGTTTGTCCTATACCTACCCAGTTCCCCTACCCACCTTCACAGTGCTAGACGTAATTAGTATAGTCATTATTGTTCTTATTATTTCCCTTAAAAGCAGGAATACAAAATAGCATTACCCATTCATTAAGAACCAGAAAGGACCAAAGCCTATTCATGCCTCATCCTTAAGGAAAGAAGTCACCTTTCCAGGTGCCTACCTGGACTATAGCCTGCATTGGTGTTTTCTTTCCTGGTCACACCTCATCGTCTCTATGCCTGCCCAAGGTTGTGGGGCAGAGGTCTTACCCTGAGGGCCTAAAAGTGTTGCCCAACTTGCAGAAGTTTTGATGGGATTATTAGTCTATTCTCACACTGCTAATAAAGACATACTTGAGACTTGGTAATTTACAAAGGAAAGAAGTTTAATAGATTCACAGTTCCACATAGCTGGGGAGGACTCACAACCATGGCAGAAGGTGTATGAGGAGCAAAGTTACATCTTACATAGTGGCAGGCAAGAGAGTTTGTGCAGGGAACTCCCATTTATAAAACCGTCAGATCTTGTGAGACATATTCACTACCATGGGAACAACATGGGGAAAACTGCCCCCATAATTTGGTCATCTCCACCTGGACCTGCCCTTCACATGTGGGGATTATTACAATTCAAGGTGAGATTTGGGTGGGGACACAGCCAAACCACATCAATAGATCTAAACAATATGTTAAAATAATGAATTGCCAACATTTAAAGGTCAGAAGATTTTCTATTAAGGCTGATTCTTAGTTTGAGATTCTGGCAGCTCTAATAGAATTGAACCTGCACACCTCACAGCAGCCGTTGCATAGGGCGTGCTCTCTAGCCCACCAAACCCCCACCCAACTCACCACACTCATTTCTGTCACTGGCCTGACCTCCCACACCTGTGGACTTGCCACCTTTGGTAGAAGACCTGCCAAAGGGCTCACACAGAGGAATTTAAACTAACTGCATTCTTGGATACCTTTCCTATCAGGAACCCGATCATATTCCGAATGATGAAATTGTTAGAATGCCTATGGAGTTAACTTGATTAGATTTTATTCAGACCATTCTTTTCTATGTCTGAGATACAGGCCATGAAATAGCCTCACACTAAAGAAGACAAAGCTTTCTCTAAAACAATCATGGAGAAATGCTCTTTTATGCAAAGTAATTCAAGCCTTTTGCTGCCGAAGGATGATCTGAGGAGGAAACTAAAAAGTGTAAAGGGAAAAGTGAACGTTATTGAACAGTTATGAGGAGTTGGGGCAAGAATGGCAGGGTAGCTTCCCATTTTTTTTAATTTTTAAATTTTTTACAGTATGTGAGCAAATGAAATAGTTCCTGAAAAAACTGAGAATGTTAGAAATAATATATTAGCAGCCTCAGTGAGACCCACCACAGGAGTTGTTTCTTGATTTAGAATTCCTGCAGAGAGCTGGCTGAGTGACAACCATTGGAGAATGTTGACACCGTACTAATCTGAGTCCCAGAAACCTGAGCACTGGATTTGGGCAAGAACTAAAAAGCTAATGACTAATGAGTGGGGAGAAATTAGCCTAATGCTTTTATTTTTTTTGAAAGTTGCCATAAAATATATACTTAAAAAGTCATCGAATATAGCAAAGTAGATTCCTTGAAACACTGGAAATTAAAGATTCCATGTTGAATATTAATTCAATACAGCTCAGAAAAATGAGGTTGGCAAGCATGGACCTTCATTCAAAGACAACACTACTCTCAGTAAGAGCTCCCTGTCTCTCTTTTGCCTACAAACAGTGATAATGTAGGCTTAGCAAAGTGAAAGTAAGACTTGGGAGGGGCTGGGTGGGGATAGTTGTAGGGAGAGAAGTCTATTGTTTCTATTGGGTTTTTTGTTGTTGTTGTTTGTTTTTGCGGTGGTAGTTGATTAAATAATAGAATAATAGTTTGCCTGTAGATCTGCTAGGGCAGGAATCTACAGGCAAACAAGCAGGGTGAGCTGAGTAGGTAGGATGTAAAGTAAGGTAGATAGGATGTAGTGGATTAAATAAGAGCAGGTAGCAGTCTCTGAACTGTAGGTCTCATAATTCCCATGACCCAAGGGGCTGGACTTTTAGCACCATGAATGCCCCAGGTGGCTGTGGCCTGGACTACCAACACTGTGCCCTGGTGTGTAGAAGGACAGAACCAGCTCTTAAGTGGAGGCTGCAGCTTCACTTGCTTCCTTCCCTTTCCTCTGCCAATATGTTGTCATCCTCCTGTACCAGCTCTTTATTCAGGGATCATCCTCCCTTCTGGGAGGAGCAGCTGCTCTGAGAAGAGTAGGTGCTTCCTAAGAGAGCTGTTGCATCTTCCCATGGGCAGAGCACTTACCCTAGACCACTGGGACGGGCCTTCAGAGCCCGTGATTTGGTAACCCACTGTATCTGCTTGCTTTCACTTCCACATTGTAATATAAGCGTTGGGGAAATGATAGGTTAAACAAAATTAGCAGATTTTCCTCCTGCACGATCTCAGAGCCTTGGATATGTTTATGTCCCTAATAAACCTCTATGGTAAGGATAATGTATGTAACTTTTTTCTAGACTTATTTGACCATAGAACACTTCTTGCCCCCTCCCAAAGGGGTGATAAACTATCCCAAGCCATTCAACTTGCTTTTTACTTACAAATGAATTATTAGTCAGTCGAGCAGTGACTATTTTTCTGTTACAGCAAATTATCTTTGTGACTCTAATATTTAAGTCTAATGTTTGAATAAATCCATTTCCTCTGGAATCTTCAATTTCGCTGCATTATTTTCATTTCTAAAATATTCACTATGACTGAAGCTCTAAAGCTCCAATCCTTTTCCCAAGACTTTAAGAATTTTTAGGATGAAAAGTAGATGAAACCTTTTATTCAGGGGAATTTGAAATAGATTTTGTTTATTTTTTAGACTAAGCTGTATGTGGATAGAACAGTGTTGGGAATGGACATAAGGATGAAAATTATTATTTTCTCAGTTTAGCAGCACAGGTAGTAATAATTGCTCATTCCACTATACAGGCTATGAAATAAATGAAAAGCAGATACTTTCAGGCGTATAGATCTGCCTTGCTTCTTTGTAACATATTAATGCTTAGAATTAGAAATAGCAAAAAAATATTTTTCAGTCAAAATGTCTAGCCATGAACTTATCCTTTTACTACATTCTTGAAAAATTAGTTGGCATGTGAAGATAATACTGGAAATTTGGTTTTTTGTTTGTGTTTTTGTTCTTACTTTAAGTTCTGGGTTACATGTGCAGAATGTGCAGGTTTGTTACATGGGTATACATGTGCCATGGTGGTTTGCTGCATAGGGGAGGGATAGCATTAGGAGAAATACCTAATGTAGATGATGGAGTAAGGAATACTGAAAGTTTTTTAGTGATGTAATGAGCTGTGTCTTCAGGGGTCCCTCATGAAACAAGGCTTTGAATGTTTCCTTCCTTTCTTCTTTCTAGGTATTCACCAACCCTCTGAAAGTGACTGAGGGAGGTCAATGTGTCATCAGCACAGAGCACATTCTGGTTTCTGATGCAGATACCAAGCTGAACAACATTGACCTCTCCCTGCGGGGACTGCCTCTGCACGGAAGGGTGGAACTGAATGGATTTCCTCTAAATGCAGGAGGCACATTTTCTTGGGACGATCTCCATACCTTAAAAGTTAGGTTAGAACATTTCATGGCTTTTTTAATTTAAATATTTTGTTTCCTTATTTAGATCAGTTCAGAGTAAGAGAAAGACGTTTGTCCAATTCCTACAAGGATACCAACATGCCACTTAACACACTCAAGTCAGTTGAAAATTACAAATGATCAATTTTTGCCTTTCTCTCCAGACACTTTCTTTCTGTCTGGCTTGCTATACCAGTGGAGATAATTTTATGTACATTTGAATGGCAAAATTTAATTGCCATAAATATTAAATTTGCCGTAACTGCACGTATCACAAGAGGTAATAGTCAAACTAGATAAAGAGAGACTGAAATAATCTGTGAGGCTAATGTATATAATTGAACTTGTCTCCCAGAGAAATGAATTTCATAACCTGGAAACTCTGAGATAGAACTCTGTTGATCAATGTCCTTAATGTAATCTTATTCCATTCTACTAGGGCAGGGATCTACAGGCAAACAAGCAGGGTGAGCTGAGTAGGTAGGGTGTAAAGCAATGCCTGAGTCTCCAACAGGGATGGCACAATCCCTGGCCTCATAGTCCTAGAGAAGTTGCCCTCACCTTAAGGTCTTTCATTTCCTCTACTTAATGCAGTTCTGTAAGAAACTTTTCTACAAAACTGAGTGAAACTTCTCTGGAAAACAACACAAGCTATTCAAAAGCAATGGTCAGGTAGACCCACACACTAACTTCTCACTTGTAGATTCAAGCTATAAATCGGAGCATTGGCTCTTTAGATAAAGTATGATAGGAGAGATTATACTTCAAATGCTTAGTTCTGCATTTGACCAGAAAGTTGGCCAGAAATTAAGGTTTGTGCACAAGAAGACCAGTTTGATCCTGACAGTTTTTAGTTCCATCATTGATTTACAGTCCACGATATCTTGATCTTTTCACTCACACTTCTATTCTTGTTTAAAAAAATTTTTTTTTTTTAGATTTCAACTCAGCTGTCTGTTAGAGTGCTCTATTTAGGTAATTCTCATTAGGGAGTGAATGATGGATAGGAAAAATAGTACCAATATTTGCTAGAAATATTTGTTCAAGCATACTGATAGAACTTGCAATTATGTTTTTTTTTTTATTTAATCTTCATAGTAATTAAGTCTGACAGGGTATCCATTCTTGTATTTTAATTGAAGAACTAAGTACAAAGCGGTTGAGGAATTTGCCCAAGTTCATTCAGCTAGTATATGGAGGGGTCAGATTTTGAAAGAATATTTGCTTGATTCCAGTCATCCTTTGGATATGTATTCTTAGGACCATTTCATCCTTTTAGGGATTTTAGCATACTGAAACAGAATTAGCACATTGTCACTCACCAATATACTTTTGATAAAAATTGCAGAGAGCATGGCAAAATAAAGCATAGTGGGTAGTGCATGGGGGAAACGTGGAGGGTGGGGAAGATGTTGTACTTCCCCGTCATAGGAAGGGAATCCCCAATCTGAGTTTCTACCCAGCCTATGGGTGAAACTAGTCCTCAGTAAAGTATCTTTCAGCTCTGATATTTTCCCAATAGTTAAAGACTATATATGTTTAATATATTATATTATTTTTAACACAACCTTTATTTTCCATTCCTAGGACTTAAGTTTAAAATTTAGCTTAGTTCACTTTAGCAGCTCCTTAGAACTTTGCAAGCATCACTGCAATGGAGAACATGTGGGCTGGAGAACATGTGGAGAGCCTAGAATTAGACAATGCCTTCAAGAAACGTGGCTGAGAATTAATGGAAGATAGGGCCAAGGCTAGACAAAGGAAAGGAAAGGTATATTTTAGGTCTGGGAGAGATTTAAGACTCTGTATACATTGAAAGGAAGATAGCTAGTCAGTGGAAGAGGAAGAATGACAGTCAGAGGCAACACATAACTCATTGATCAACGTTTTAGAGAATAGCTGAGTAGATTAGCCTTAGAAGTAGAAAAGGAGAGAAAAAAATCAAATCCACAGTGTCCCACTTTTCATCGAATGCTCAGCCTGAGGTTCCCCTGGCCCTAGTCAATGTATTCTGCAAGTAGACAGACCTATACCAAATGGTTCCTGTTGTCACAGTGGCAATTGAAGGGCTGCTTTTTACTCTGAGGACACATTAGAAATGCATATAACACATTTTTTCCAGGGTGGAGCAATTTTGCATTCAAGGATGTATGAGTAGTTAAATATGTGACTTCAGGATTATGCTAGTTTTGTTGTTGTTGTTGTTATTTATTTATTTAGTGAACACATGGCCAGATCCTTGGAAGAGGTCATGTGTCATGCATCTCAATAGACTCTCACCCTGTTCCTAAGAGGTTAGTGACAAATATCATTCCCACAGGTATCAACATGATGGATCTGAGGTTCTTCAGGATGACATACTCTTGGAGGTCACTGATGGCACAAATTCAGCAGTATTTGTTCTACATGTTGAGGTGGGTGAAAGTTTCCTCCCGGGGTTATTGTCTGTCTGTTTTGTGCTGCTATATCACAATACCACAGACTGTGTAATTTATAATGAACAGAAATGTTTTTGGCTCATGACTCTGGAGGCTGGGAAGTCTAAGATTGGGTGGCTGCATCCAGTGAGGGCCTTCTTGCTGCATCACACTATGATGGAAGGGCAAAAAAAGAGCAAGAGGGAGCCAGAGACTGAACTCTCAACCTTTTATGATCAGCATTAATCCATTCATGAGGGTAGAGTCCTCGTGACCTGTAAACCTCCCACCTCCCAACACTGTTGCAAGTTTCCAGTGCATGCTTTTTTGGGGACACATTAAAATCATAGCAGTCATATAGAAATAGAGCATCTGGTTGGAAAACTCTCAGGTCTTGACAGAACTTGAAACCCATAGCCTCCAAAGTGAGAAGTTACCTGCTTCGATCCTTGTATGTCTCAGGCCTGGCAATAGAGATCAAAGTTATAATGGTGAAATGGCCAACTATAGTATTCTTTGTCTCCAATCTATTTAAAGATAGAATTACTCTGATCGCAAACATAGATATTTGATTTAAAAAGTAGTTGATTCTATGTATAAATTATTTCTAATATCTTTGAACTATAAAACTCAGAAATATTTATTTTACAGTAGTGCAGGTTAGACTAGTATCATTGGGGTTTCTCTGTTTGCAGAAAAAGCCATGTATATGTGTGTGTGTGTGTATGGTGCCTCTTTGTGAGTTCCTGTACCATATAATCCTAGCATGAGTGTTTGAGATAATATTTCCCACTTTTGACAAATAAAGAAAAATCCGCACATAAAATTTGAGCGCAGACCAGGTGTGGAGGCTGACACCTGTAATCCCAGCATGCTGGGAGGCCGAGGTAGGCCAATCACTTGAGGTCAGGAGTTCAAGATCACCCTGGCCAATATGGTGAAACCCTGTCTCTACTGAAAATACAAATTTTAGCTGGGCGTGGTGGCTCATGCCTGTAATCCCAGCTACTTGTAGGCTGAGGCAGGAGAATCACTTGAACCTGGGAGGCGGAGGCTGCAGTGAGTTGAGATCACCCCACTGCACTCCAGCCTGGGCAATAGAGGGAGACTATCTCAAAAATAAGTTGAATGCATTCCCAAGGGACTTACGGGAACCCCCCTGAGTTTCTTTGTTAAGTGGCATGCAAGTCCAAGAGCATAACTCATAGGGTTTTGCAGGTATTTATAGTTGGTGACAAAAGAAGGTCAGAAGAAAAATATACCATGTTCCCTAAAGAGCCACTAATTATTTTCATTGTACTAGTTTATTTCTTTTTCTGCTGGAATTTTTCAGAACTTTGTGATATGAAATCATTATTATATTGGTAATAATAATGTCTTTGTAAGATATTTTAGTGACTAATAAAGAATGTTCAGTGAAGAAGTTATCCCCATTTTATAGCTAAGGATATTTAGGTCCAAAAATGTTTAATGACTTGCCCCAAATCATTGACTAAACAGAGTAGGCTTGGGTTGGCATCTCCATGCTTTGTTACCCAGGCCAGTGTTTTTGCCTCCTCACCCTGCCACACTTCTACATCACTAGGTGATTATAATAATTACACTGGCCAGCAGTTCCTGTGCACCTCTCTATGCCGGGAACAAGGCAATCTCTTCCTTTCATTTTCCCACTTAGTTGTCATAATGGCCTTTGAGTCTTGGATAAAGAGCAGTATGATATTACAGCTTCAAAAAGGACAGTTTTCTTTGTTGGCAGACTTACAGACAGACAAAGCTTTTCTGAGTTACTTTTCTTGTCTGAAAAGCAAATCTGTGAGGAGAAAACCCCAACCCTAAATTCTACCCATGACAATAGGCAATGCATTTTGGGAAAACAATCTGTTTCTTGTTTCTTTTTAAACACAAGAGTATGGTCTTTAAAAGCCAAACAGAGGCACAGCCAATTTTTGGACAAGCGTTTGTGATTTTTTTTTTTTTACCCAGAAGGAATATTCTTAATTCTATTGCCTTTGGACTTTATTATTCATTTGAAAGCTGAGGTTCTTTTGTGAACTGCTGCAAGATGGTCATCATTGAATTTGTTGGTGATATTCCTTAGAGTCAAAAACAATACTACAGAGGGTCTTAAATGAATTTACTCAGCAGGCTTGAACAAAGATGATTTTTCTTAAGCCAATAGAAAAGTAGAGAATGCTGTAGGCTTTTAAAATCTTTAATTAAATAACCAGCCTGGAGCTTTCATTATCCAATTTCTCTATCCTAAAGGAAGTGTCCAAACGATTTAATGTATATTTGTTTTAGAGTTGCTAGCCTGTTTAAATAACAGAGTAATCAGGATATATATGCATAGTTGCATTCACTCATTCATTTATTCAGCAAATATTTAATAAGTGCCTTCTCTATGCCAAGTCTTAGACTAGATGTTTAGAATATGATGACGAAAAAGACAAAGTCACTGTTCTTCTAAAGGTCAGAGGCCAAGGATGAAGACAGGCATTAAACAGATTATCACCAAGATAATTAATTGATTAAAATTTAGATGGCACTGTACATAAATAGGATGCTAAAAGAGAGTCAATAATAGAAGCCCCTAAATTAGTTAAATAGTCAAGGAAGCATTTCCTGAGGAATCCCTATGTAACCTGAAGGAGGAGTTAACCAAGCAAAGAGCTGGGAACGGAATTCCCTGGTGGGAGGAGAGATGGGCAGTGGGAAGAGAGATGGTGCAAACACCCAGTGATGGTGGGAATATGTGTTGGGATAAAACTGGAGTGGAGTGGCAAAGGCACCACATAGCATGAGATAAGGTAAGAGAAATCCTAGCAGAACCAATGGGAAGCCACTGAAGTTCTCTGTAAGGCAGTGACTTAAAATCCACATGTTGAAAAGATCACTTTGGCTGAGCATTAGGGAAGAAGGTGTAGGTTGACAGGATTCACAGGGCAGACGTGGCGGACTTGCAGCACGCACCAAGTTGTGGCTGTGAACTCAGAGGGGGATTGTCTTCACTCCCTTTTAGAAGATAGACTTTTCCAGATTTCTACACGATCTTTTTAAATTTAGAGAGCCAGCGTGATCCCATGTTGCTTTTCTTTCCTTTTTACTTGGAGTTTTATTTTCGTGAGAGTGAGAGAAAAACATTTTGTCAAGTTGAAACCTGGCATTGATTGAATAGTTACAGAGTTTCATATTTAACTCAGACTCTTTGAAATGCAGCTGCTGCTTATTATAAGTCCAGAGAAACTTCCTGGGTGGTAGGAAGTTGAGGGTGGAAGAAAGCTTTGTAATCACCAAGTAATTTGAAACAAAAATAACTTTGATGCAGTAAATGTAAATGCCTCAGACCACAAGGAGGAGAACTCTTCTGGAATGTGTGAATTTAATGAAAGAGGATAAGGGCTGTGGCGAAGAATGCCTTATATTACATTTATATTTTGTCTGTCTAGAAACAAATGAGAGTTTTGAGTCCTGAACCATAACCATATTCTCCCTTGCTACCTAAAATGTCTCTCACAGGGGGCATTCTTTGCAAGATGGTTTACATAGGAAAAGTTAAAAGATGCAGATTGCTGGGCCAAATTCTATGGCTATTGTTTCATGTGTCTGTAAGATCAAAAATGCCTTTCATTCTGACTATAAGCAATGGATTATCAGTCAAACAATTTGTCATTTCTTTCTTTTTCTGAAAACATGCCTTTTTTTTTCATTGCCTAGGTATTCCCTGTCAATGATGAACCACCAGTCCTAAAGGCGGACCTCATCCCTGTCATGAATTGCTCAGAGGGAGGAGAGGTGGTCATCACCTCCGAATACATTTCTGCTACTGATGTGGACAGCGATGACTTGAAGTTGATGTTTGTGATTGCTCGAGAACCTCAGCATGGGGTGGTGAGGAAAGCTGGAGTCACAGTGCATCAGTTCTCTCAGGGAGATGTTATCTCAGAGGCTGTGACATACAAACACACAGGTAAGCAGCAGCATGGTGACCAGTGAAGGAATGCAAGCAAAATGAGAGTCTCCACTCCTCAGTGTGGGCTCCCATAATCAGTCATCATGCTTGCTTCCATTAAAAACAAGAAGCAACTGCAGCCTGGTCTCCATTTTTCCAGCATGATCACCATACATGGAAGTAGTTCTGATTGTGTTGTTATAACAAATTTCGAACAGTGGAGAAAGGGCAGATATTATTTGCTGCTCTGTTCCTGACACAACCACACAGACCTTCCATTCACCCTGTGATGCTCCTCAGACTTTTTGGTCAATTTGACCATCATAGTTTGTGGATCCATAAATCAAGACAGGAATGCCTGAAGCAAGCTCCTAAGGTAATTATATTATTAATTTTCAAAGCTTATTGATCACCAATTAGCACCTAAGAAATAACTGGTCTGCTTTTTGAGTTCCTGAAAAGCAACAATAATGTCTTACCCTGTATATGACTTGCCCACAGCAAATGACAGCATGAACACAGGTTAGATGTACAGAAAATGTTTGTTTATTAGCATTGCTCTTACACTTCTGGCACTGCTTTATGTTGTCACCCAAGTGGCATTTGTTCCACTAAAAATGTGTTAAATCAACACCTGATATCTGCAAGGTATAGCACTAGGCACAATGGGGTACACAGGAATATGACCTAGACCTGTGTAAGACTTTGACTTAAATGGGCAGATTTGCATGCACAGATGACAGTGTGACTGATGCATTGCATGTCATCACATCATCTCCTGTTGCACGTCTTTTTGGTCTGGGTTGGGAATACTTCCTTGGTAACAATGCTGGATATTTCGTCTTGCTGGCTTTTGCTGTACTCTAGTGCAATTTCCTGTCTACGCATCCATATGCCTCTTTAAACTACAAATTCCAATGCAGCAAGTACGTCAAGTATGTAAGGGCAGGCGAGTGGTATAAGAAATAAGAGCTTTCAGAATTCAAATCATTTTCTTATTTGAAGAGAATTTAAACAGTGAGGTGCTGAGACCTGCTCGGCCATAGAGCCCCCCCACCCAGGTGGCACTGAAGGCATTAAGAAGCAGACACCCAGATACAACAGCCTTCCTAGCTGAGAGCCTCAGGGGCTGACAGCATTTCGGGATGAGGGCCTTGAGCAGATTCTGAGCCACATCTTTATTCTCTCTGAACAGGTGATTATTATTAACAAACAGGTATTCTGTGTCTTCTCATAGAACCAAGATGAACTAGGTAGGCAGCTGGTGCCTGCTTACCACTGATCAAAGACAAGCTAGAAAGTATTCTCCACAAGGGAGCCACAGGGGCAGGGTCACGTAACCTGTGCTTAAAGAATTGTTTTAACCGGTGTATGATATACATATACTGTTTTGCTACTTTAGAATGCCCCAACCAGTTTTCCACATGGGGTGTGGGGGTCAGCCAGGTTTTGCTTGTCACTGTTCTTGGCAAACAATATAGTCCATCATACACTCAGCAGTGAGGCATGAAAGAAATTCAAGAGGAGGAATAGAGATAGCTAAAGAGTAATTTAGAAATGGGAGAAAACATTTTGAAATATTTATCCTAAATACTTTGGAAAACAATGATTTATTGAAACAAATGTCTCGCGGCCGGTTAGTTAATAAGGGACAGCTTAATCACTTGATCAGACATCTTTTTTCTTTAAGTGGTATCTCTCTATCCTCTTACCTGTGTTTAGTCTTAGGAAAGCCTTCATGGGTGGTTTCCTTGTCCAGGGGAGCACAGTTCATATGTTTGATGTCTCTCAGGAGTTCACAACTAGGTACTTGTTTATTTCCCAATAGAAGTGAAATAGACTGAAAGAAAAGGGATCCAAAGACCAATGATTTTTATTTATTGCTTAATTATTTAACATTCCTGACAGGCTTTTGTAGCACAGGTAAAGTAGGAATGAGAAGAATCTGTCTTCTTTTCCACTGCCTTGCTCTAAGTGCTAAACAAGTATACAGATTTCTGCATTTCCTCTAGTGTGATGGCCATGGACCGGACTGTTAACTAATTTAAAAAAAAAATAAAAACTAGTAGGACATTAGGGCAAATTATTTCAAATAGATGGCTTATAGTTATGTTACTAAATTAGAAGGAATACTGAATTCAAAGGGTATTTTGGTATTTGAATGTTAGGTTTTCTTGTAATGATTACTGTTACTCAATTGGTAGTTACCCAGCCCTGTGCTGGGATCAGGATAAAGAACCACAGTATTGTAGGATCTGAGGTTTCAGTGAGTCTTCTATCCCCTCTCCTGCTTCTACATGTTGATTTAAAGGCCAGCTAAGAATAATTTTATTAGCATTACTTTATTTGCTTTCTATAAGTATAAAAATAATACACATTCATTCATTGTAGAAAACTTGGAAAGAATGGAAAAGTACAATGAAGTTTTGAAAAATCACCTTATTACATGTCTAAAAGATAGTCACTCTTCACGTTTCAGTATTACAGTATTTTATTCTCTTTATTCTAACCATAGTTTTAACATAGTTGCAATCATGTTGTACATGCAGTTTTGCAGTTTACTTTTATCATTTAGATTATCACCTAAAATGTTTATTAAAATGTATATTAAATGTTAGAAAGTCATTATAAATATGTTTTAGTAACAGAATCACATTTTACTATATAAAAGTCCATTATTAGTTTGCTGTTCTCCAAAAATTAAACACGAAATCATTAAAAAAAATTTTTTTTTCTGAGGCGAGGCATGGTGGCTCACACCTGTAATCTCACCACTTTGGAAGGCTGAGGCAAGAGGATCACTTGAGCCCAGAAGTTCAAGCCCAGCCTGGGCAACATAGGGAGGCCCTCGTCTCTGTGAAAATACAAACATTATCTGGACATAGTGGGACACATCTGTGGTCCCAGCTACTTGGAGGCTGAGGTGGGATTATCACTTGAGCCCAGAAGGTGGAGGCCAGAGTAAGCTATGAGCATGCCACTGCACTCCAACCTGGGCAACAGAGTGAGACCCTGTCGTCCCTCAAATTTTTAAAAAGTAACACTATGATTAACATTTGTAAGTACAAATCATGTCCTTAGGCTATATACCATTTCAAGGTAAAGAATTTCTCTATGTTGTAGGCTTTTTAGTGGCTTAATATTCAGCCTATTTTCCCAGCTATTTCTGTAAATATCCTATGGTTCCATTACAGAGAAATTTGCTATTTGCCTTCTTTTTCTTAAGCTGTCTTCTCTTTCTGTAGTGACTTTTCATTTCTCTCCCCCATTGCCTCTCCCTACAGATCTCCTGTCCCATCCCCCAATCTGCTTATCTTCTTGGAAAATTCTTACTCTTTAATGCTCAGCACAAAACCAGCAAAGGCATCTGGAAACTTTGCTGTCTTTCCTTGGCACGTATGCTCTGCCCCTATGCCATTGTCAGCTAAAACTCATTTTCTTTCATCTTTAGCACCTTGCACACAATCAGGCTGAAACATGTAAAATTGCCATGTAACAGGTTAAAAAAAATGGTTTCATAGTAGCAATTTCATGTGGGGGATTCTACATAAGATATATATATATAGAGAGAGATATCTATATCTATATCTATCTATATCTATCTATCTGTCTCTATATATATATATGTCTGTGCTATTCTAACCACTCTGCATTTTCTTCTCTACCATTAGACTGTATCAGTGTCTGATGCATAGTGAGTTATTTTGACATTTGACATTCTTTTGAGATGTCTTTTGACAATTCCAAAATGTCTGCCCTTTTCTCTGCTGGTGCACCTGAAACACTAATTATCACATAGTAGGTATTGAATAAATATTTATTGAGTGAATTACTAATGAACAAATGTTTTAAGCCAATTTGTATTTTAGGTTTATGAATAGGTGAGAGGTCTCTTATTTTTGACTCTTCCTCACATTGAAAGCTGGTTGTTTCTTTAATTCTCTCAACTTCAATTCCGTTTTTCCTTTTAAGCCCAGTTTTCTCAGCCTTTGATCACTTGGTTGTGCAATAATAGCATCTTTAGATTTTCCTTGTCATTTTTAAACAGGGGAAATAATAGCAGCCACAGAGCTCTGCAGATTTGAGCAGTGTCCAGTGAAAAGAGAGGATGTCCCTGATCTTTTATATCCTAGGTTCATCAAAACTCCAAGAATTAATGGCTCCCTGTGTTAGTCCATTTTCATGCTGCTACTAAAGACATACCTAAGACTGGGCAATTTGTAAAAGAAAGAGGTTTAGTGGACTTACAGTTTCACATGCCTGGGAAGGCCTTATGATCATGGCAGAAGGCAAGGAGGAGCAAGTCACATCTTACATGGATGGCAGTAGACAAAGAGAGCTTGTGCAGGAAAACACCCATTTTTAAAACCATCAGATCTCATGACAGTCATTCACTATCATGAGAACAGGGCAGGAAAGACCTGTCCCCATAATTCAATCACCTCCCACTGGGTTTCTTCCACAAAATGTAGGAATTGTGAAAGTTACAATTCAAGATGAGATTTGAGTGGGGGCACAACCAGCATATCAGTCCGTTCTTAGGATTTTCATGGTGATGCATGAGAAATACCAGCAGTGCATGTGCAAAACTTTTCAGTGTCCTGGGTAGCAAGCTCTCTTACTCCATGTCCTTAGTGGGTAACTCAAGAGCAGATTGCCCTGTTGCTAACAAACTATCTAATCATGACATTTTTTTCCTTCTTCCTCTCACTGTCTAAGCTGGGAGCATTTTGAATCCCACAGGTGTGAGACCTACAAAGTGAAAAGGAGAAAATGAAAGTCAATGCCTTTTTTTTCCATGCACAGTTGCTATTTTTTAAAACATCCTGGCTAATATATAATAAGGAGAATATTGAAAGAAGTGGCAAAAATGTGGCCTACTTTTGTATTTCACCTATCCAATATCCTCTTTTCTCATAACTGCTATGTGGTTGATGGTTGTTCATTTAAGATGGTTACTGCAAATGGAAAGACAATTCCCAAAGGAACACAGATGCCTTCTCCCTCTCTCTGAGGTTGGTCCTAACATGAGACAATTATAAGGGAAGAATGAAACCTTTACTAGTGAAGTTTCAGGTCCCTGCCTTGTTCATTCATGAACCATCAAACCCTTGTTAGCCCTGTTTTGTCCCTCCTTATGGTAATACATGACTGGTAGGGAGTTCACCAGAGGCAACAGATGGGCAAGAATTTTTGCATCATTTTCATGACTATATTTGATTTCATAGTGATAAAATTGGGTTTTACATTTATTTAATCCACTAACTTTTTTCCCTTGCCATTTCAATGCTTGTAGAAGAGGTGTGAGTAGATTTCATCTTGGTATTCTATATTTTTTAAAAGTCAGGTTTCAGCTATAGTTGTGTCTTCCAGGTGGCGAGATTGGCATGATGCCTTGTTTTGACACCATAGCGTTGGTGGTTTTGGATGGAGAGGCTGGCCCTTTTGTGAATGGCTGCTGCTACAATGGACCTAATCCATCTGTTCCTCTTCATGAGTCCTTTCCAGTGTATAATCTCAACATCACAGTATATCCAGTAGACAACCAGCCACCTTCCATTGTAATAGGTGACTGTGTGTTTTTCTGTTACTGTACTATTGTCTGATCTAGTGTCATACCTGTGGTTCAGTGAAACAATATATTTTTATTATAATCTGAAAAGAAAACCACCATACGGAATTGTCTTTCAGTAATTGCCTCAACACAAATTTGTGGAAAACCCAAATCTGTTAAGATTACAGGGCAAAAGACTTTACATGTTTAAAAATTTAAATATTTCTGTATGGATAGAGAATACATGTGTCGTGTGTGTGTGTGTGTGTGTGTGTGTGTGTGTGTGTGTGTGTTGGGACAAGGACAGCATTGTAATCCTCAAATATTCTGATTTTATTTCACATGGGAAAATATAATTTGCCTGCTGAAGAGAAAGTAATTTATTTTATCCATAACAATATCTATTAGAACAGAATCAGTATACCAGGGAGACCATTTATATACATTTAACCTTACTTGCTTTTTAGAAAGTCATCTCTTCACAGGCATTATGTATATGTTCTGTCTCTCAGAAAAAAATATAAGCATATGTATGAATGTTATTGTAATTTGCAAACTATCTCCCAAGCAATGTTCTGGAAAGAAAGCATTATCCCAGCAGAATAATTAAGCATCAAGCCATGAAGAATATCTTCTTTATGAGCAATTCATAATAGCTCTCAGGCAATTAACGCTCTGACAAACAGAGGTAACGACTGATCTTGAAGAGTACATAAACTACATTTAGTGGCTTAACATTAAAACAGTTTGGCAATTCCTACTTTCATTTGTCACTTCCATAGAGACACAAGGGAAATCAGAGTTCCTTGAGAATGACTAAAGGGCTGTGCTGGAGCAGTTAGTGTTTCTGCTATCTTTCCATTATTGTCTGGCTTACCTGTACAAGAAAAAAATATAATTCCGTAAGTCAAAGTAAATTCACTCATTACCACTCAAGATTTTCACTTTAAAGAGAATTATGCCAGAGAAAATAAACATCTCCCATGGAAATGTTTTTGCACATGGGAGGCTTCTCTGAACTAGAATTTCAGTCGCTGCATGTAGTCCTGCCTAGTCTGTTTAGAGGATTTCATGCTAAGTTGTAATTGTGTTTTTATTTGTATGCAGGTCCCATGTTTGTTGTAGATGAGGGCTGCTCAACAGCCCTTACCATTAACCATTTGTCCGCCAGTGACCCTGACACTGCAGCAGATGACCTGGAATTTGTTTTGGTGTCTCCTCCTCAGTTTGGCTACCTCGAAAATATACTCCCTTCTGTGGGTTTTGAAAAAAGCAATATGGGCATAAGTATAGGTAAGTTGTAGCTTCATGACCAGCAATGACTCCCTTCATTATATTTATGGATGTGATTGGCCAGCTCATGCTTAGTAACTGGGTAAGGACTTTCAAAATGTTTAAAGTGCTGGGTGTGGCGGTTCATGCCTGTAATCCAAGCACTTTAGGAGATTGAGGTGGGTGGATCACTGGAGGTCAGGAGTTTGAGACCAGCCTGACCAACATGTGAAACCCCATCTCTACTAAATACAAAAAATTAGCTGGGCATGGTGGCACATATCTTTAATGCCAGCTACTTGGGAGGCTGAGGCAGGAGAATTGCTTGAACCCAGGAGACGGAGGTTGCAGTGAGCTGAGATTTCGCTATTATACTCCATCTTGGACAGCAAGAGTGAAACTCCATCTCAAAAAAAAAACACAAAGTTTAAAGCACCATATGTATTCAATGAATTATTATTATTACTATTATAGCTGATACTTTTGAATCTTACTATTTTTCATTTTAATTTTTATTCCGAATTTCCCCATGCATGCAAATTTACTTCAGAATAAATGGAATTTTATTTATGAAAAATCCAAGAATAAACATTGATGAGATAATGGTTTAAAAGTCCCTCATAGCAACACGGGATACCATGGTAGAGTAAATCTAGTGGGAGCTCACAAGGTCTCATCCTCACAACCTTCTAGCACTTTGAATAGGTATGGGAGGAAAGGATGAGGAAATATACTATGGATGTAACAGAGAGAACGCCTGAAATGTTGAAGCAGATGACATGATTTCAAAACCAAAATGTATCCCAGATACTTAAATAGCTCTTGTATTTCAGGCAAAAACAAACCAACCAAAACAAAAACAGAAAGCAAAAACAAAATCTTCCAAGGACATATAAATGACTCTCCAACCCTCTTTTGAAGAATGTCCATTTTAAATATGAAAGAGACTGAATTTAAGATTAATTGCATTTAATGTTACTCAATTTCTCTGTGACTTAATGCACATCTTAGAGCATTTTTCTCTTTGGATTTAAGCCATGTCAAAATATCAAAACAGTGTGTTAGCTAATTCCACTCAATCCAACCCGTTTCTTGATATGTATGTCTTAGAGTGGAGAGATGATTGATTGACTCTTGTTTTGCCTTTACATGAAGGAGGTGGTCTCTTTTATTCAAGCATGACAGAGAACCATTCATACAAAAGTAGTCATTTAATCAAGGGAATGTCTCTGACATTTATTCTAAGTATCTGAAGTAGTCTTGAAGTCCCTGTGCATACTGGTTAGTAATTATCACTCTTCTGTTCTCCATGCAAATTTGATCCTTCTTTATGATCCATGGATATCTGCTTTTATGTTGATGGTTGGCTGTTGTAGCAACCTTTGATACCAGATACTTAGGTCAACTGCTGTGATCTCTTATTTGCATTCCTGAGAAATCGGCTGTTATTGGGTTAAGGATTAAGGACCAATAACTTGGAAAAATGTTTTTCTTATTTATCTGTTCCATCTTGATGTGCTCTAGATTCATTTCAGTGGAAAGACATGAACGCTTTTCACATTAACTATGTGCAGTCCAGGCATCTGAGGACAGAACCAACTGCCGACCAGTTCACAGTATACGTCACAGATGGGAAGCAACACTCCGTGGATATACCATTTTCTATTATCATCAACCCCACAAATGATGAAGCTCCTGACTTTGTAGTGCAGAATATTACTGTAAGAAACATATCCAAATGTTCAGTTTCTCTCTTATCGTTTTTAATTTTTATTTTCACCTAGTCCATTTACATTGGTCCAAGTACACTTAACACATTTAATTGGTGAGGAGTGGGGAAATCTTTTCATAGGCTGGGCGCTCACACCTGTAATCCCAGTACTTTGGGAGGCCGAGGCGGGCGGATCACAAGGTCAGGAGTTCAAGACCAGACTGGCCAGATGGTGAAACCCCGTCTCTACTAAAAAATACAAAAATTAGCTGGACCTGGTAACTTGTGCCTGTAATTCCAGCTACTTGGTAGGCTGAGGTAGGAGAATTGCTTGACAGGACCAGGGAGGCAGAGTTGCAATGAGCCGAGGTCACAATGTGCACTCCAACCTGGGCAACAGAGCAAGACTCCATCTCAAAAAAAAGAAATCTTTTCACATCAGTATATAATTCTTAGGCAGTTCTATTTTTTCACAAGAGTATTTAACTCAGACATAGGTTGTAACCAATCCTGAGAAATGAAATGAGCATACGCTTTGGAATCAGAGGGACTTGGGTGCTGCTTTTTACTAGTTGTAGGGTCTTGGGAAAAGTGTTTTTCTATTCTTCATCTGCAAAATGGGCATCAAATCTTTCTTAAGGGGTAGCCGTAATGATTAAGGTAGTCAAGCACAGAGTAGACCCTTAATAAATAAGTGTCATTATTATTATTATTATTATTATTTTTTGAGACGGAGTCTCACTCTGTCGCCCAGGCTGGAGTACAATGGTGGGATCTTGGTTCACCACAACCTCTGCCTCCCTGGTTCAACAATTCTCCTGCCTCAGCCTCCTGAGTAGCTGGGACTACAGGCGCCTGCCATCACACCTGGCTAACTTTTGTATTTTTCGTAGAGATGGAGTTTTACCATATTGGCCAGGCTGGTCTCAAACTCCTGACCTTGTAATCCGCCCGCCTCAGCCTCCCAAAGTGCTGGGATTGCAGGCATAATGTGCCCAGCTATCATTAGTATTATTGATGTTAATATTATGTTTGTCATCTTTTCTCTGATAGTGACCAAAGCACATCTTAGCTATTTTGAGTGAATTATTTTGCCTTATTTTCACAAAAATAATGAAATTCTAAATGTGAAAATATTTATCTGATTTTAATTTTCGGCTGAATCTTAATGGAACACGAAATTCAGCTCAGCATGAAATGTGAGAGCCAGCTTCTGCCTTTTCACTTTTGTTGGCACATGGGTTTCTCTGGAGAACCCTTCAGTAATTATAAGAGAGAAAAAAAATCTTCAGATGAGTCCTCCTATGTTTACCTTCATTGTCTTGTATTTGCCTAGGGTTGGGGCTTCTGAAGTAATTAGACCACTGGGAAGTCGTCCCTTGCTCTTCTCTGGAAGTAGTCATGCTTTTATCTGCATTCCCCAGAGAGACTATTGGAGAGTGAAAAATATGAAGCCCTGTGTGTTTTGGGCAAGCAGACTTTAAGCTTCACATTTTTTTTTAAGATAACCATGTTTTGTTTTCTTGTCAGAGAATGTATTTAGTTTATAGACAGTTGAGATTACATCAAGTTAATGCTGCAAGAAGATTTGAGGTTTTAGTTTCAGTTATTATAATCTGTTCCAAACCTTCTACTAATAATATTTGGCATTTTATGTATATTGATCCAAAATTTTTGTTGTCCTAATCCCAATAAACTATTCAATCTGCAAGAAACAACCTCACATTTTAGTCAAGCTCTATGAAGAGGATATTATAACATATTTTAAGTTGCTTTATTAAAGTTCTTGGAGAAAAAGGCAAGGTCCTATTTCAGATGTTTCCATAAGCATATCATTGTAAGTTGAACTATGATGCCACCTTAATCTTTAATAAGTAGGGCTAGATAAAAGAAAATCTGTATCATTTTAGCCCAAGTATCATATATACCAAGTAACTTTTTTTAACATATGTTCAATAAAACAGGATTGCAGGAGGGCACCCTTCAAAGTCAGTAAGTGAGGCTGAAATGAAAGGATGCTTTAGACCAGGCACGGTGGTGCATGTCTGTAATCTCAGCACTTTGGGAGACTGAGACAGGAGGATCCCTTGAGCCACAAAGTTTAAGACCAGCCTGGGCAATGTGGCAAAACCCCATTTCTACAAATAATAAAAATAAATTTTAAAAATGAGCCAGGCTGGTGGCACACGCCTATGGTTCTAGCTACTTGGGAGGCTGAGGTTGGAGAATTGCTTAAGCCTGGGTGATTGAGCCTGCAATGAGCTATGATTGATCTACTATACTCCAGCCTGGGCAACAGAGAAGAGCATACGGAAGGAAGAAAGGGAGAAAGGGAGGGAGGGAGGAAGGAAGGGAGGGAGGGAGGAAGGGAGGAAGGGAGGGAGGAAAGAAGAAAGGGAGGAAGGGAGGGAGGGAGGTAGGGAGGAAAAAAGGGATGGAGGGAAGGAGGGAGGGAGGAAGGGAGGGAGGAAGGAAGGGAGGGAGGGAGGAAAGAAGGAAGGAAGGAGGGAAGGAAGGAAAATACAGGAGTTTTTACTGAAATAACAAAAATAAAACCCACCAAATATGCTTAGTGTATGTAGCAGATATTTGTGCCACTTATAAAGCAGATGGAGGGAAGGAAGGAAGGAGGAGGGAGGGAGGGAGGGAGGGAGGAAGGAAGGAAGGAAGGAAGGAAGGAAGGAAGGAAGGAAGGAAGGAAGGAAGGAAGGAAAGAAGGATGGGTGTTTTAATAAATCCAAACCATAAGGAAGAAAGGAAGGGAGGGAGGGAGGGATGGAGGGAGGGAAGGGTGTTTTAACAAATCCAAACCATACATGTCCTTCAAGGCTTAATTGCCTTCTTAGTCATGAAAACATCCTGATCTCTGCCTTTTTGTGATTCTTGTTTATGGATATCTAACAACACTAGACATTTACTTCCTTGAGTTATAATTATTGATGGACAAGCCTTTGCAGTCTCACCTGACTTGGATTGTTGAGAATGTTTGTATTCCCCACAGCATGTAGCTTGGTAACATTGTAGATTACCAATAGGCATGTGTAGAATTTATACACTCTTATTATTTAGATTTTGCTATATTTCAAAGTAGGAAACAGAAATACTTCTTTGTTCTTGCAATCCTCACTGTGAGAAAAAAAGATTGAATCAGCAGAGTAACATTGTCAAGTTCTAAATGACTGGATACTACATGAAATGATAAACAGGCGCTTGTCTTTGTGCCTAAAGGATTATAAAAGCTGAAGTAGGCATGAGAGGGAATGGGAAGAATAGTTCAGGAAATCTGGAAGTATGAGAACTGGAGGGAGATGAGGAATCCAGAATGAAAATATACATAATTATGCATCCGGTAGCACCCTTTGTAATTGTTGTTGATTTCAATGGAAATACAGAAGTTTTTACTGCAATAACAAAAATAACCACCTAATATGCTGAGTGTATGTAGCAGTTATTTGTGCCACTTATAAAGCAGACAGAAGCAGAAGACTTGTAGAAGCAAGGAGATCCAGGAGGATTGGTTTATGAAGGTAAAGTTTCTAGATTCAGTTTTACAACTGAAGTTTTCTGTGACTTCTTCAAAGTAAGCACCGTCTTTGTTGCATTTTTCCCCCGACCTTTGAATTATGAACAATACATATTTTAAAAATCATATTTTTTTTCCTTCATGGAAATGAATAAAGTGCTTTGAAATCTTCAGAAAAAAATGTAAGGGAGATTAATAGATTTGTTGTTTCTTTTACTCTCCTAGTAAACCAGCAGTTTCTTTTTGGGATTCATCCTGTACAAGTCTCATAGAAAATTTGAAGTAGGATATATTCAAATAATTTCCTTTGAGCAATTTTCCAAAGAAAGGCAGGTTTTCTTTCATGCACTGCTGACTTTTGTCATGTGTTCTGGCTCAGGTGTGCGAGGGCCAGATGAAAGAGCTGGACTCTTCCATCATCAGAGCCGTGGACCTGGACATTCCCCAGGATCCCTTGCTGTTCAGCATCACTCAAAATCCACACCATGGCCTCCTCATCAGTGGAGGGTTTAGCAAAGACTTCTCTGAGAATAAGCAGCCAGCCAACCCTGACCAGAAACATGCACCTGTCCACAACTTTTCCATGGAACTCCTCAAGACTGGTATAGCATGTTCCACTTCTATGTATTTGTTATTGTTTATTGAATAATTTAACCCGTACTTACATGTGGAACCTGAAAAGGTCAGACCTATATAAGCAGATAGTAGAATGGTGGTTACCAGAGTCTGAGGGTGGGGGAATTGGAGAGATATTGGTTAAAGGATATGAAATTTCAGTTAGACCAGAGAAGAAAGTTCAACAGATTTATTGTACAGCATAGTGACAATAGTTAACAATATATTGCATACTTGAAAATACCTAAGACAGTAAATTTTAAGAGTTCTCACCAAACAAGGAAATAAGTATATGAGGTAATGCATTTGTGAATTAGCTTGATTTAACCATTCCACAATGTGACCGAGTGTGGTGGCTCATGCCTGTAATCGCAGCAGTTTGGGAGGCCAAGACAGGCAGATCACCTGAGGTCAGGAGTTCGACACCAGCCTGGCCAACATGGCGAAACCCCGTCTCTACTAAAAATACAAAAATTAGCGGGGTGTGGTGGTGCACTTCTGTAATCCCAGTTACTCAGAAGGCTGAGGCACAAGATCGCTTGAGTGTGGGAGGTGGAAGTTGCACTGAGCTGAGATCATGCCACTACACTCCAGCCTTTCAGCCTGGGTGACAGAGTAAGACTGTCAAAAAACAAACAGGCAAACAATTTCACAATGTATACATGCATCAAAACACCCTGTTATATATTATAAACATATACAATGTTAATTTGTCATTTAAAAAATAAAATTAAAAAAAATTTGACCTAGGAAAGATAATAAATCACAGAAATCGGGAGTGAAGAAATAGCTCTCACCTACTTTATTCATTTGTCCATCAAGAGCTGTCTCTAGGATGAATGTAGGACAGGAAGCTCTAGGTAGAGACAGTAGGTAACTGAAAAGGCAATAACATGTTTTCTTTCACTTTTAGACTCCCATTAAAGATGATATTTGAGTTTTTTGTATTTTCACTCAAACATTTAAAGCTATTATAAAAAAAAATTCCTTTTTAGAACTATTGAGATCATGAAACTACATTTTAAGAGATTTGCCTGCCAAAATTTCCACAGTTGAAACAAATATAGAACCACACAGAATAACATTCATTATTCTCTGAGGGGATAATTTGCTCTTTAGAGAAATGGCACTTTGCATAGCAGCCTGAATTATTTTTTAATTACTCTTTTAAAAACATTGCTCTCATCCCATTTTTCACATATGAAAATGCTTTTAAAAATTTGATAAAAGTGTGAGGTTCCTGAATGACTGCCTCCTCCCATTGTCCTTCCTTAGGAGTTTTCTTTTCCCAGCCTGTGAGGTCCTTCCCTCTCCTTTGCCAGGCTAGCCACGGCTGTGCCTTCAGAATGCAGCTTTCTGTTAACCTTCCCCTTGAAGCCAACCCAAGGTCTCTAAGCCACTCTTCTCTGTGCTTGCTTATTTTAGCACTCATTCAACATTTTCCCAACTGTCTTTTAGTTATTTGTTTCCCCAACTAGTGTGTAAGCTTTCTGCCCCAAAGGTATTTTTGTAATTCTTGCAAAAATTATCTCAGTTTTAAATTGGAAAAGTGCAGCCAGGTACGGTGGCTCACGCCTGTAATCCCAGCACTTTGGGAGGCCGAGGCAGGTGGACCACGAGGTCAAGAGATAGAGAGCATCCTGGCCAACATGGTGAAACCCCGTCTCTACTAAAAGTACAAAAATTAGCTGGGCATGGTGGTGCGTACCTGTAGTTCCAGCAACTTGGGAAGCTGAGGCAGGAGAATCGCTTGAACCCGGGAAGCGGAGGTTGCAGTGAGCTAAGATTGCACCAGTGTACTCTAGCCTGATGACAGAGTGAGACTCCATCTAGAAAAAAAAAAAAAGATAAGTGCATTTATATATTTCTCAGCTTTTGTCAATTGCAAAGAAATACATTCTAGAACATAAAAGATAATATCATCAAATCAATAACCACATGCTGCAAATAATAGAATATATTGTTTAAAATATTTGTTTTCAAATTTGACCAAGGAAAAAATAATATTTCAAATTTTATTTTCAAGAAAGTCAATTTAAAAAAAATAACATTTGTTGGTTATTATCCAGCTAAATAAGAATTATATGATCATTGTGTACAGTTTGGACACAGTCATTTTGAAGAAAAAAAATTTCCCACATAAAAATTAGTATTTTAATATTTTGGTGACTTTCTCAGAAATTAGATTTTCATCTATATTTTATTTGTGGTTGATTTATGGCTATATTTTTTAAAAAGCTTTAGTGTATTCTCATAAGCATCCTTCCACACAAATATACAAAGTTTTAAAAACTCCATATTATATAATCTGTTTTTCTTTTACTTTTTTTTTTCTTTTGGAGACAGGGTCTTGTACTGTCACTTGGGCTGGAGTGCAGAGTTGTGCGATCACAGTTCACTGCAGCCTCAACTTCCAGGGCTCAAGCAATCTTCCCACCTCAGCCTCCCAACTAGCTGGGACTGCAGGCACAAGCCACCACACACATGACTGACTGAATAAAAAAAAAATTGTAGAGACAGTGTTTCCCTATGTTGTCCAAAGGGGCTCAAGTGATTTTCCTGCATTGGCCTTCCAAAGTGCTGGTATTACAGGATTGGGTCACCATACCTGACCTCTTCTTACTTTTAAAATATTGAGGCCAGGTGTGGAGGCTTATGCATGTAATTCCAGCATTCTGGGAGGCCAAGGCGGGTGGATCACTAGAGGTCAGGATTTTGAGACCAGCCTGGTCAACACGGCAAAACTCTGTCTCTACTAAAAGTACAAAAATTAGCCAGGCATGGTGGCACCTGTCTGTAATCCCAGCTACTTTGGAGGCCGAGGCATGAGAATCGCTTGAACCCAGAGGGCAGAGGTTGCAGTGAGCCAAGATCGTGCCACTGCACTCCAGCCTGGGCGACAGAGTGAGACTCTGTCTCAAAAAATTTTATTATTATTATTATTATTATTGAAAACTTAGTTTTTGATAATTACATTATAAAATCATCATATAGACTTACTATGCTGTAATTTTTAAAAAGAGATGACTTTGTCACCCAGGCTGGAGTGAAGTGGTATAATCGTAGCTCACCACAGCCTCAAACTCCTAGGATCAAGCATTCCTCCCTGTCTCAGCCTCTTGAGCAGCTGTGACTACAGGCACCACCCGGCTAGTATTTTTTTTTTAATTCTTTTAAAGACAGGGTCTCATTATGTTGCCCAAACTGGCCTTGAACTCCTGGTGTCAAGCCATCCTCCCACTTCAGCCCCCACAGGCTGGTAGGACTACAGGTGCTCACCACTGTACTGGCGCCTGTGCTACAATTTTATACAACTATCTCCCATTTTAAAATATCCAGATAGTTTTCCATTTCTTGGTATTAAAAGTTACATTTCAATAAACATATTATATAAATCTGGGTGCACATCTCTTAGTATTTCAGTAGCTTTAGAGTTACTTTTGAAAATGGGAAATGTTAGGCTTCCAATTTGTTCCCTTTTGAGTCGGTTTTGGCTGTTCTGAGTCTCTTGAATTTCCATATAAATGTTAGGTAGGTTTTTAAAAATAGCTACATTTGTAATATTTAAATTTTGATTTATTAAGAATTTATTTTGGTGATTGGCTCGAGGTAGGGATATAACTCTATAATTTTTCCCAAGTAATTAACTTTCTCAGTTTTATTTAAATACCCTGCACATTTGTTTATAGTTTATTTAAAAAATATTCTTTTCTAACTGGTTTTAAATAGCATTCTTAATCAAATACTAAATTATTTAAATAAAAAGTCTTTAATAGGCTAAGGAGGCACTCTTTTACTTTAAAAAACAAATTTAGTTTCACCCTACTGCACTGATAATGAACTCTTGCTAATACCCATGACTTGAAAATTAAGACATTATCTGTGATATATGTCATGATGGTTCAATCATAAGGAAGATTTACTTACTTTTTTCTTCTTCCAGGAATGAGGTTGACATATGTGCACGATGACTCAGAGAGCCTTGCTGATGATTTTACAATCCAGTTGTCAGATGGGAAACATAAGATACTTAAAACCATTTCAGTGGAGATCACCCCAGTTAATGATGAAAAACCAATGCTGAGCAAGTAAGCTACCTGAAAAGAGTCCTTTTCAGATTTCTATACAATTCTATGAAATCTACAATACTAGGTACAGATGTGGTGCGTGTCTCCCAAAGAAGCAAGTCTTCACTAGCTCCTATCACAGCTTGCCCCTGACACTCAGGCATGAGGAGCCTTTGATGCAAATGTTAGTTAAGGTAACCTCTCCTTAACAATCAGCCCTTTAAGTGATGTTCTTCTAAACATACTTATTAGTTGTAAAGAATAAGAATGAGTGAACGTACAGTATGGAATGAACAGCCTACTAAACTTATAAATACAGGCACATACACAAACATGACTGCACATATACCAAAGTGCAACTAATATATAGATTCAACTAAAGTCTAATAACATTAACTGTGGACACTCCTTACAACAGATTTGCTGAAACTTTTAACTAAGTGTGGCTGAGGGAAATAAATCAACCCACTTCTTTCATTATCTTGGTACTTTTTTGTTCACCAGTCATCTACTATGTTCCATGTGGGTCAACACCCCCTGCCACCTCACAATGATCGAAATGATCATTTTCTAAAATTCTGAGCTTATATTATTAATTGTAAACTTTCTCAGTATCTCCCTATATTAGTCTGTTCTCACACTGCTATAAGGACATACCCAAGACTGAGTAACTTATAAAGAAAAGAGGCTTAATTTACTCACAGCTCTGCAGGGAGGGTCCTAGATTACCTAAATATCACCTAACTCAGAATGACAGATCATCAACGGCACTGGAACATCTGTAGGCCAGTCATTAAATCTTTTTAAATGAGTTTCTGTCTGTAAAATTGGAACACTCATACCTAGCCCTCTTACTTCATGGAGTTGTTGTTGTGAGTGTAAAATGAAATACTGGAAACGAGATTATTTTATAGAATACATTATAACTTACAATATTGTAAAGTTCGGCACATATAATCAATTAGAGGTGCCTAATTACCTCTTCCCACATTCATTGGGGCTGACCCAAACGATAGAGAGCCTGTTTCATGCCTCTCACTAGTCACCTTCAGCACTTTGAATATTGAATATCATTCTTTAATTGTTGAAGATTGGAAACTGAGAATCACTATAAGTGTCCCCTACTAAAGGAACATCTTCTATTTTTATATCAACCCAGACATTTTCCTTTTTACAGGAAGGCTGAAATTGCAATGAATATGGGGGAAACTCGTATTATTTCTAGTGCTATTCTTTCAGCCATAGATGAAGACTCACCCAGGGAGAAGATTTACTATGTATTTGAAAGGCTTCCCCAAAATGGGCAACTTCAGCTTAAGGTTAGTGACTTTTTACTTTTATTTTTCAAAACGAATGTAGCAGGTATAAATCTTCTCAATATACACATTTCTATGATGGGATTTCTTCTCTGATAGCCATATAGTTTCCCAGAAGTAAATAATTTAATTTTATTAGTTCAGAGTGAATTCATGGTGTTCTAAAGTTTCCTTGTCAACATGGGGTAAATTCAACAAATATTAAGATTCTTCACTGCTCCCTCTCCTGTGAAGTTATCCCTAAATTCTGAGGAGGGGAATTACTGGGGTAAAGCAAGCTGTCTGCTTTCTGAGGATAATCCAGACTCTTCGGAGATTTCTTCATTTCTACCAGATTTTTGACTTGTGATTCATGTAACTTTCCTCTTTAGCATCCTTCATGTCAATGATAAAACTCCCTCAGTTCTACAGTCTCTGTTGTTCTCTTAATCTCTCTCTCTCTGTATTTCAGCTAGATTCTAGCTCATTCTCAGGAACATGAAGACTTTCATTATTCTTCATGTTAGTCAGGTACAGGGAAATTTGGAGGGCTGCCTCTAGCTCCTTTGTCCATAATGGTCTTATTAAAACATTTTCTGAATCCCAGCACTTTGGGAAGCCAAGGTGGGCAGATCATGAGCTCAGGAGATCAAGACCATCCTGGGCAACATGGTGAAACCCCATCTCTACTAAAAATACAAAAATTGGCCAGGTGTGACAGCACACACCTGTAGTCCCAGCTACTCCGGAGGCTGAGGCAGGGGAATTGTTTGAACCCAGGAGGCAGAAGCTCAGTGAGCAGAAATCACACCACTGCACTCCAGCCTGGGTGACAGAGTTAGACTCTGTCTCAAAAAAATAAAAAAAATAAAAAACCCAAACCTTATCTGAGTATTATCACTTCCTGCCTTCTCAATGATTTACCACAGTGAGCTTCGTTCGTTCTTTCATTCGTTCGTTCTTTCTTTCTTTCTTTTTCTTTTCTTTTCTTTTCTTTTCTTTTCTTTCTCTTTCTCTTTCTCTCTTTCTTCCTTTCCTTTCCTTTCCTTTCCTTTCCTTTCCTTTCCTTTCCTTTCCTTTCCTTTCTTTCCTTCCTTCCCTCCTTCCTTCCTTCCTTCTGATTCTCATCTTCCTTTCTTCCTTCCTTCCTATGTCTTCCCTAGGGAGACTACTTACTCCACAAACAGTATACCAAATTGTTCTGTATTCTATCTGACATGAACTTAAAAGATGAAAGGTTGATGTCTTGGTCCCACTGCAGCCCCACCTCCCCTTGCAGCACCAGAGCCCTTATGTTTACGTTCAGATGAGCAAAGTCTTGAACCAAAAAGTCAGTGTGGGAAGAAACCTCATGTGGGAGTCGTCCCATCCTGCTAGCATCTGACGGATTTTAACATCTGCCAAATTTGAATCCCATGAACTGCATGACACCATAAATTAACATTCCTGAAATTGTATATGTTCTACAAATTAGATGCTTTAATGGAAAGCAAATAAGCCTGGAAACGATAAAGGGATACTAGGGGTAAGGTCACCTGGGTTCTACTGCTGACTCGTTCAATAGCTTGCTTTGTGGTTTGGTAAAATGTCCTTGTTTCACTTTAGGCCTAGAATAGCAAAATTTCAATCTGATTCAGACTGTGTGCATGATGCCCAAGGATCAGCCCAACAGGAATTATTATAGATCAGTCACCTGAGAAGGTCAGCTGAGTCATCAGTCCAAATGTTTATTTCAATGGTGGATTAAGACTAGCAACCACAACCACCAACCTTCCCCAGTGCAATTATTTGACGGAACGCTTAACTTTTCATCTAATGGAGGCACAGTCCTAGAAGAGCAGCAAGAATTCATTCTGTGTGGAACAGCTTGTCATAGATTATAGGCACCATAGAGAATCAGAGTGAAGAGCAATCACTGATTTAAATTGAGGTACAGCTGTGTCCTTATTTCATTTCAAAGAGTAATGAAGCAGAAATGCAGTGAAAGCTCACACATTTGGGTGGCTTGGGAACGGAACTGTTTTGGATATGTGAAAATGCAGATGGGTCCAGGTTCCCAGTATGGCGCCACGCAGCTCTTGCCCAGCTCCCCAGCAGTTCTCTGAGTCTTTCCAAGACCAAGGACCAGGACTCCAGCCCTCCTGGACTCTCCCAAGTTCTCGTTTTCTTGTTGACTTTTCTTAGATGCCCCATCTTGAATCTGACTTTTATTTTCTTTCTATTTCTGGGTCTTCAAATGATTCTGTTAAGTCAATCTCACATTTGGGGGTGCCAGTGAGGAATTACATGGAGACAAGAGAAAGGGAAAGATGTCTTCTTCTGTACTTACTCCCTTAGACAAGATACAGAAAGGAGAAAATGTTAAATAGAATTGTAGGCTTTCCAGTTTAAAACCTGAAAGAGACTGTTTTAAAAATTACATTGGCAAATAGATCTTATGGAAACAAACACTAGCTTTACGCAGAACATAATAGACACACATATTTAAGAGACAGAAACATTATCAAGTAGAATGACATAAAGGCAAGTGGTAGCACAATCAGTGGCAGGGAGGGCAGAGCTCTTTTGCCAGGAACTGGGAGTCTGGGGAATAATGTATCAAGGGTAATAAAAAGGAAATGATTTAAATTTCTGTTTTAGACTCTTAAATTAGACAGTAAAATCACAAGATAATATCATATAATAAATTTTAAGATGACTTTTTAAAAGAATATGTCTAATGACTTTTTATGAGCCATTCCCAGGGAAAGCTATGTACCTTACATGAATAATAATAGGATTATTAATAAGATAATACAGATTTATGATTACTTTTTATAATACTCTCAGATGTTAGCCACCGCCCTCAGCATAAAAACCTTTTAAAATTGAAAATGCCACGATTTCTGTACCATGTTCTGTACAAAATATATGCTTAACAAATGTTGGCTTACTTTTAGAAGATTCTGATAAAAATCATATATGATATTTGCAGTTTATATCTTTTGATGACGTAGGATATAAATGTAGGGAGTGATAGTGATCCCTATCATTTTTTTTCTTTAGTAAGGCTGGAAACATACTGGCAAGTAAATGCATCTGTTCTATTTTTGTTTTGTCTACTTGAGATAAGCCCAGTAATGAGCCATGTTGAAAAAATATATATTTGATTAGTTGAACAATGAAAAAATGGAAACTGCAAAAGAAACACATTTAATTTCTAAAGACCCATTCCAAGAGCTCAATAACCCACCTGCTCTCATTAATTGGAATATTTAATCAGCTATGATTGCTTATGATAAATATCTTTGAAATAACAATACTGTTGTATTGTTTGACTTTGTCTGAAACCCTTTGGTTGAAGCTAGTGTTTTTCCAAGGCCTCAGATTATTTTGATACACTTCTTTGAAAAGAAAAAAATAAAGCAGAGTGGCAAAAAGTAGTCTGGAATTTCCCTGACATATCGTTTCTATTGGAGGTTTTCAGGAGATACGGAAAATGTCCACTAACGTACGTTGGGGGAAAAGAAAAAACATGGGCAGCTGACTAACTCTGGCTCTTTTCAGATAGGGAGGGACTGGGTTCCTCTCTCCCCTGGCATGAGATGCACTCAAAGGGAAGTGGATCTAAACTTGCTGAGATACACACATACTGGGGCAATGGATTCCCAGAATCGGGATAGCTTCACCTTCTACCTTTGGGATGGTGACAACAGGTCCCCTGCTCTTGGCTGTCAAATCACCATCAAGGACATGGAAAAAGGTAAAAGCAGGCCTACTAAGGTTTATTGGGATAAGCTTTTATCACTGGTATAAGCATTCAACATTTGTTTCTTTCTCCCTCTTTCCCTCCCTTCTTTTCTTTTTTCCTTCCATTCTTCACCTTTGAAATTCTGTCATTTATATTTAGATCCTTTGGCTTCTCACATGCTTGGCTGGAACCTATGAGGTTCACAGGAGTAGCCAATCCATTTGTTATTTTCATTATTTCAAAAAGTGTATTGGAAATTCAGCATTGCACACAATATGGTTATACAGGCTACTTTAACTGTTAGGAGTTTTAGCTTTAAGTAAAATTTTACCAAATAGATGTGATAACTCTAGTTTTATCTTCTGGAAGTGATCTATCACTGGAAAATGGAGTTTCAAAGGAAAGTACTTCTAAGTGGTAATAATAAATGAAAAATAAATTTTAAAATTTAAAAATAATAAGGATAAACTTTGTCATTGGAAAGGCTGGAAGTCGTTGCTTCTTTCACTTTGAAAGTGCTAACACATGGTGGGATTGTAAATTAGTTCAACCATTGTGGAAGACAGTGTGGCAATTCCTCAAGGATCTAGAAATAGAAATTCCATTTGATCCAGCAATCCCATTACTGCTAGTGCTCGACTTACAACCACGGTCGGGACCACGGACCAGTCGTAACACAATTTGGTCGTAAGTTGAGTAGGCTATATGTACAGTTGAAATGGTGCACGTGGAGATGGTAGTGCTGCCGGAAGCTGGTCCACACTGTCGTACGCCCAGGTGGGCAATGTTTGCTCTGCCAGACACAGAGCAGTCGTGGCCAGTGATTGTGGTCGTAAAGTCGAATGGTCGTAAGTTGCATAGGTGGTAAGTTGATCAATACCTGTACTGGGTATATACCCAAAGGATTATAAATCATTCTATTATAAAGACACATGCACGTGTATGTTTATTGCGGCACTGTTCTCAATAGCAAAGACTTGGAACCAACCCAAATGTCCATCAATGATAGACTGCATTAAGAAAATGTGGCACATATACACCATGGAATACTATGCAGCCATAAAAAAGGATGAATTCATGTCCTTTGCAAGGACATGGATGAAGCTGGAAACCATCATTCTCAGCAAACTGACACAAGAACAGAAAACCAAATATCGCATGTTCTCACTCAAAAGTGGATGTTGAACAATGAGAACACACAGACAGAGAGAGGGGAGCATCATACACCAGGGCTTGGGGTATGGGGGACTAGGGGAGGACTAGCAGAGGGTGGGGGGATTGGGAAGTGATAGCATTAGGAGAAATACCTAATGAGGATGACGGGGCTATGGACGCAGCAAACCACCACCATAGCACATGTATACCTATGCAACAAACCTGCACGATCTGCCCATGTACCCCAGAGCTTAAAGTATAATAATAATAATAATAATAATAGAAAGTACTAACACATACACTTTAGGAACAAGGAAAAACACCATAAGATAAGCTTCTCATGAATTAATTAAGCAGAATCCGCTGTATAAATGGTGAATGTGGGAGAGTTAAATGGTGGATGGAGGAGAGTTTTTAAAAAAAAACTCAGCAAGGGAGAGTATAAGCCCTTGATATCCAACTGTCACTACCCGTAAGTTTGCTTCAGCTTATGCGAGGGGGGGTGAGGATCATATCTTATTTATCTGTGTTATCCCAGGATCTATATATTCCCAGGCTGAAGCATCATCTTAGATCCTCAGTACATGCTTGATTGACTGAATGCTTCCCTTTTTTTGTGTTGGCTGCCAGGAAGCTCAGAGATAAATTAAATGCTTAAGTGCAGTAAAAAAAATTATGTGTGGCAGAATTATAATTGTCCTAGACTTTTAAAAAAGTGAGTCAGTTTGATTCGTTTTGAGATGTTTACTCTGAGCTGTGTAATAATATATTTTATTTGCTTATTTCCTGGTTGTAAAATGTGTTCCTTAAAGAAGTCTAATAAATGATTTCAGATAAGCTAGATGTTACTGTACACATTTATCTCTCCCTGCAAAACAACTATGTTCATCATAAATGTATGTCCAGGCAAAATATGGTACAAGTAATATATTAGGGCAGACAACTGATGTATTCTCATTGGCTAAGCGCAACACAGTTTTACAGTGATATGGGAGAACCTGTTCTACATAGTCATCTGGGGACTCTTTATATCTACACGTTCCCTTATTCTGAAGGTGTTCCAGTCATGCAGGAAGTGAGATATGGAAGAAAATTAGGGGACGTCATGCCCTAGGTGTAAAGTTTGTATACCTCTCATATACATTCTAGTGGCTGAATCACAGTCATATGCCACTTTAAGAGAGGCCAGGCGATAGAAACTTTAGCTTTGCACCCAGGAAGAAAGAAAATAAGGTTGGCCAGTGCATTGCCAGACTCTGCCGCATTTGACATGTGATTATTTTCTAAAAGGATTTTTGAAAACTTATACAAAGTAGACTCATTAACCTGTAAACATTTTCAGTTCAAAGTTTTTTCTCTTTGTGTCTTCTTACAAAATGGTGTTTTATCACTACTTTTTTTTAACATGTTTTTTTTCAGGTTGCTACATAACTTTGTAGCCGTAATTGTTTATCTCTAAACAAGACTATACTGAATAGTTGATTTAAGCATAACCTTAAAATTGAGCATTTGAGTGTTTCCATTTGAGAGCTATTATTTATAACATTAAGCTTCCCAATTGCTGGGTCTTCTGATTTGCACAGTGGCACAAATGATGTTGAGATCTTTCAGAGAAGTTTAGGAGGACATTGTCTATAGTTGACTCCAACCTATACTCTGCCCTTAACAGTGCTGAAAAATTGCATCACGGCAAGAGCCAGTTGCTCTTCCTCCCTTCAGATCTATTTCCTGCTCCTGGTGAAATGTCTTGTGGGTGCTTTTTGTTTCCCCCGCCTAGTTCATTCTTCTTACTTCCTTAACGTGTTCATCTTGCTTCTCTCTGTAGCATCTGTGGCTAAGGTTTTGGTTTAAATTTAGAATGGTCTTTGATTCTATGTAGGATTGAAGTTGCATAGCATTTTGAGAAAAAAGCATAGTGTACGAAAAGACTCAATTTAGTCATCTGAAACAGCATTTCCCAGTCATGGCCCTATTGACATTTTGGGATAGAGCATTCTTTGTTGCACGGGACTCCCTTGTGCATTGTAAAATGTTTAGCAACATCCCAGACCTCTGACCTCTAGAAGCCATTAGCAACTCCCAGTTATGACAACCAAAAATGTCTCCAGACATTGCCAAATGTCCCCTGGGGAGCAAAATTCCCTGTCATTGAGAACCACTGGTTAAAATTATACCACCTTGATGGTTTATTTTTATTTCTTATTTCCTCAGGAGACTGAATATCTTAAAAAAATTTTTTTGGCCACTTGTATTTTTAAATTCAGAAATGGCTTTGTATTTACATCATGTGTTTTTCTTTTTGGAATATTCATCCTTTTAATATTAGTTCATAAGAACTCCCTAGATATTAAAGACAGGGAACAAAATAATGCGATGTGAAGAACTGGATTCAGATGGCTTGAATGCAAATTCTCACTCAGTCTTTTATTAATTGTGTAACACAAGCCAGTTTGTTAGCATTTCTATACCTTAGTTTCCCCATTTATAATCTGGGGATATGAGAATACCATATCTCACAAGATTGGTGTGAAGGTGTAAGGGCCCTTAGTTCTGTACCTGACACAGAGTGGAAGCTCTATATGATCATTTTTTAATGGACCTCAGGTGAACAAAATTGAATTATAATCCCTAGTTTGTGAAACTGTATCATTCATCCATGTGTGACCCACTTCTACCTTCATCAGTCATACGTTAAAAAAAAAGTGATGAAATATGCATAACATAAAATATACCGTCTTAGCCATTTTTAAGTGTACCAGTTCATAGTGTTAAATATATGCATGTTGTCTATACAGTCTCCAGATTTTTATCTTTTTGGGGTTGGATGTTGCTCTGTCACTCAGGCTGGAGTGCAGTGGCACAGTCTCAGCTCACTGCAATCTCAGCCTCCCAGGTTCAAGCGGTTCTCCCACCTCAGCCCCCCAAGTAGCTGGGACTACAGGTGCACACCACCATGCCCAGCTAATTTTTGTATTTTTAGTAGAGATGGGGTTTCACCATGTTGGCCAGGATGGTCTCTTGACTTCATGATGTTCCTGCCTCGGCCTCCCAAAGTGCTGGGAGTACAGGCGTATGCCAATGTGCCCGGCCCCAGAATTTTTTCATCTCAGAAAATGAAAAGTCTATATCCATTAAATAATGACTCCCCATTTTTCTCTCCTTGGAAACCATTGTTCTATGTTCTGTTTCTATGAGTTTACTCTAAGTACTTCACATAAGTGGAATCATATAGTATATATCTTTTCATGACTAGCTTATTTCACTTAGCATAATGTCCCCATGTTTCAAACACGTTGTAGCATGTGCCAGGACTCCCTTTTTAAGGCCAAATGATATTACATTGTATGTGTATATCACATTTTGTTTATCCACTCATCGTTGAGAGGCACTTGGGTTGCTTGCATCTCTTGGCTATTGTGAATAATCCTGCTATGAATATGGTTGTATAAATATACATTTAAAAGTACCTTATGAACATTTGTGCAACTACCACACAATTGAAGGACTGGAATATTAATAATAGACATCTTCCTATAGTCTCCAGAAAAAAATACCGTCCTAAATTTTGTATTATTTTCTTACTATTGTTTATCATTTTCTTGGCTTCCTCATATAACTAATGAATGTTAATAAACTACATCTGTCTTGTTCCATGAAGCTGTAGTTCATTCATTTTGCTACTGCATGAAATTCAGTTGTGTGAACAGAACACAGTTTGTGTATACTTTCACTTTTTGAAAAGGCATTTGGGTTGTGTGTAATGTTTTCAATTACAGACAGTGCTGCAGTGACCACTTGGGTGCATGTCTCCAGGGTAGCAGGTCAAATGTTTCTTTCAGGTACACAGCTGGGATGGAATTGCTGGGTCAAGGCATACATGAACATTCAACTTTTTACAAAATAATGCCACATCTTGTACCAATTTACACTCTTTCCTAAATTGTATGCAAGATTCTCTTGATCTATGTCTTCTTCAACACTTTGTACAGTCAGGCTTCTACATCCTTGACAATCAAAAAGTTATGAGATGACAGTTTATCATATTTCTGTAATTACTAATGAGATTGAGCATTTAAAATTATCTTTACTGGCCATCTGAATTTCTTTTGTAAAATATCTGCTCAAGTCTCTTGGTTAATTATTTTTATCCATAATAGTTACATAAACCTTTCTATGTCATATTAGTTTTGATTTTTGTACAGTTTTGGCCTGTCTTCTGCCTTTGCCTCAGACATATTTTTTAATATCGTTCTTGGCTGTCACCTCTTATGTCATGTAGGTGATATTCTCATCTTTACAAAACCACTTGTGGTGTCTAAAGGTGACAGAGGTTTCTTAACGACCACCACTCTCCTGGCTGTGGATGGGACAGACAAGCCTGAGGAACTGCAATATGTCATCACCTCCCCTCCACGGTATGGCCAGGTCGAATATGTCCGCTATCCTGGAGTTCCCATTACAAGCTTCAGCCAAATGGATATAGCGGGGCAGACAGTTTGCTACGTACACAAGAGCAAGGTGACTGTCTCCAGTGACAGATTCAGGTGAGCCCCATGGAGACTTCTCAAACCGCTTCTTTGGATTAATACTTACAGAAAAGGAGATCTGTTAATGTGCTTCACTATAGTAACCATTTTACAAAATACGTGTATCTTATAACATCATGTTGTATACCTTAAATATATAGAATGAAATTTATTTTTTTAAAAAAACGAAAGAAAAGGAGAAAAAAATGAGTCATTTCAGCTCTGGTGCAGCTATGTTTTTCTTTTATTGCCTTGCCATATGTAAGGTGAAGCCACGCAGTTAAAATGACAGCAGTAAAGCAAGAAATTATGGCCTTTTATCAAAAAATAAACACAGTAAACATTCTAATGCAAGTACTGCTATGAGGAGAGATGTGAAGAGCTGAGGCTCCCAGCTAAAGATGGACCTGGAAAAGTAATTTCCCTCTTTTGGGAGTATGTTTTTCTGTCTGACGAAAAGCATTTATTAGTAAACATTTGGCATAAGCAGGCACTGCCTTTTGACACAATGTGTTCTGGTAACTATATCATAAATCATGTTGTCATAAAGTAGATCATATTTTCCCATAGAAACAATGTGATAATTGGGGGCTGTGCACCTGTTCTAGAATTCTGTATCAAATAAATCATTGGAATGAATAACAATCTTGTGAAAAGGCAAAGATAAAACATTGATGAAAATCTACATTCATTTAAAATATGGAAATTTGTTTCAAGTCACATAAAGCAAGAGCAACTCTGGAAGATCTATAATCTCACAGCTCTCAAAGCTGGCTGAACCTGAGGTCCTGGAGAGAAACACAGGTCACAACGCCGGGCATCAGGACTGGGAAACGTTGGACTTTGAGGGAACCATTGTACACAATCCAGTTTTGAGTTTTGTCATTTCAGAAGGAGGCCCTGAGAGCATTGGTTTGTTTATTGTACATCCACACTTTTGGCTCCTGGTACAATTTTCACCATGACACAATACAGTCTTCTAAAGAGCACTATAAAATGACATGAATGGAGCATATTCCTCTATTATTCAGTGGGTTCCCCTAAACTATCACATATCACTGACACACCCATGTTCAGATATCACTGTCCTCTATCTCACTTTTACCTATCTAAATTCAATATATCTGCTCTGACAAACACTGGTTAAATGTCAGGAAAGAGGATGCTGCTCACCTTTTTAGCTTTAAAATGATTTTTGAAAGCTGATTTGGATAATCCAACAAAATGAACAATCCCAGAAAGCTGGAATTAATACCTTATATTTTTTCTCTTGATAAATGTCCCTTAACAAGCAGGTAATCATTTAATTGACCATCATCTTAACTAGTTCAGTCCTTGAGTGTTGCTAGGCATTCACTAAAAAGGGAGATGTGGGGGTTCCTTTTCAAGCCAGCTCTTTTGTTTGAAAGGTGGAATAGCAAAGTTAAGATACAGGCTTGGGGGCAAGAACTGCCTGAGTGACTCACAACTCTGTGACCTTCATCAGGTTACACAACCTCCTGTGCTCTTGTTTCCTCTTCTGTGAAATGGATTGATGCTCACAGTACCTGCCTCACAAGGTTGTGGGAAGTTTCTATGAGCTTATGCACGTAGAGCTTTAGTAGAACAACACCTCACACATAGGAAGAACTAAATAAGTGTTAGCTACTATTATTGTTGTCGTTGTTGTCATTATACCCTTGCCTTGACTACCTTCTTACTTCCAGTAGTTACAACCGCAAGCATGATCTTGAAGGAGGAAAGGAGTTACGAAGAGGAGCAATGATTGTTCTTTTTTTCCTGTTTGCTAAGGGAAGCTGGGTGCTTCTTGGCTTAATACATTTGTATCAGATCCAGGGCTTTTAATTTTACACTCATCTCTGGAACTTCTAGCTTCTTTCCTTTCCTGCTTCCCTCTGTCAATGCCCACAGGACAGTCTGCTGAAGACATTAGTAACTGTCTTGAAGAAACCAGTGACCTTGTTGGAGAACACAGGAATGAATGCATAAAGATGTTGAGAAATGAAGGTTAGGTATTAATTGAGTGGTGAGAATGAAGAACAAAACCTCCACATGTAAGGACTGGCGATACTGTAAAAATTTCCTAATTCACGTCCAGAGAAAGTGATATTATATGGCATTTTAGAAATAATTTATCCCAGGAATTTCTACATTTTTAGATCCCTAGAGAATTGCTAGAGAGAACTACAAAATACGAATTATTGGGCCTTGCCCAGAGAAGCAACTTTGTTAGGTCCAGTCTCAGGCCCAGAAATCTGTGTTGTTGAAAGGTACCTTCAGGTAATTCTGATGGAATCAGGACTAGTCATCAATGGTCTGGTCCAGTCTGTTGTTCTGAATATGTTCTGAGGAACCTCAAGAATTTATGGAAGTTGAGGCTTCATGTGGTGGCTCACGCCTGTAATCCCAGCACTTTGGGAGGCCAAGGTGGGTGGATCATCTGAGGTCAGGAGTTCGAGACCAGCCTGGCCAACATAGTGAAACCCTCTCTCTACTAAAAATACAAAAAATTAGCCAGGAGTGGTTGTGGGCACCTGTAATTCCAGCTACTCAGGAGGCTGAGGCATGAAAATCATTTAAACCCAGGAGGCAGAAGTTGCAGTGAGCCAAGATCATGCCACTGCACTCCAGCCTGGGTGACAGAGCAAAACTCCATCACAAAAAAATAAAAAGAAAGAATTAAGAATTTATGGAAGCCTTTTAGGGCCTCCCAGAGATAAAATGAAGAGCTGAATTGAGGTTCTAGGGCCTTCAGCCCAATGTACTAATGGAACGTAGGTGTGCGTTTTATGTGTGAGCATGTGTGGATGTTAATGCTTTGTTTACTAGTTTGTTTTGCACGTTGGGCTTCCTGGCAAGGTGTTCCTTTAGCAAAAAGGCTGTGATGCCTTAGCAGGTTGGTATTAATATGTTTCTAACAACTCTTCATATTTACTATTTTCCTTTCCTAACAGAGAAAGTACAAACCACAGGCCCCAACCCATTGGGCAACAATATTTAGCAAGCATGAAAAATATTGTTTTCTTATATTTAGTTTAATAGTATTTATAGTGTTCAGTTTTTAGCAGTTAAAAAGTTTCCTCTAAATACACTGAGTTAAGTTAAAAATTGAATTGATAGAAAGCAAACTAGTAAATAATAAGTGTACACATAAGTACAGGCATATGGCAAAAATATGGTGGTGTTTCAATGACTCAAGATTAGGAAACAAGGCTTTAGGGAGAAAACAAATAACAAAGGCTGAAAAGTCTTGATTTGGTCCAATCCCTTATTTACATGTAGGAAAGTTAGCATTGCTTGAACACCTGCAATGCATCAGAGAATGTCTTGGACTCTTTCTTTGTATGGTATTTTTCTTAAGCCTTATGCCACCACCTTGCAAGAGATGCAATAGTGTTCCCATTTTACATATGAGAAAACCAAGGATCCAAGAGGCAAAGGAAGTCACCTACACTCACATAACTGAGTATCACTGCTGAATTTGGGGCTCAGAGCTCATTTCCAGGGGAAGGTTCTTTCCATTATACCTCATTGTACCAAAAATTTGTGGAGAATATGCATTTGTGCGAAGGAGCCTCCTCAATGTGTCATTCTGATATTTGGCCAGCAGTTTTACATATTTATAATGGAAGAGCCTAGCATCTGCCCAAGACCCAAATTTTAATCTTGTCATTTCACTAACCCAATCATGGACTGCTGTGTTGTTTGTCAAGTGGCGCTAAACCAAAGCTGAAAGCCTGTTTTAATGAAAGTGTGATCATAGTGCTTTTTAAAAATTAAATATATGCAACCAATCTAATCACCTAAATTTATGTTGCTTGCTGTCAAATTTGGCAAGGAATTTGGCTGAGTAGAAGAGATAAATTTTGTGGCAGAGGATTTTTCCCCCTTCCCTTTTTAATGTAAGCTATGGCAGCATTAATTAAATGGGGGAGTTTAATAGTCAGATTTTACCTTCTGCAAAAATATTTTGTGAATCATAAATTTCTCCTGCATTGTTTGGTGCTGCTGGCCTGGAAGAAAGATTTGGCAGCATGTTCTAGGACAGATGACACCGAGTGATTAGCAAGCTGACTTCAGCTGCTGGCAGCCGGGTACTAAAAGAACATGCTAATGTCCTCCATTTTGACATGCCGGCTGGACTTTTTTTTTTTCTGAGGAGCTGGCGCTATTTATGATTCCATTTTTATCTCTTAAATGCCATGACAGATGGCAGCTTCTTCAGCCAACTCTATTGCCAGGCAATGCAGAAAGCTTGAAAGCACCCTGGTAATGGTGAAATCAGACCAGGCAGGCACCCCAGACAAATCTGAGAGCCATTCCCCAAATTTCATGAGAACGGTGGTCATCTTGGCTGCATCTCTTCTTAGGGGGATGTATTAAGGGAAATTAAACAAAATGGACCCACAGAAGGAGCTGCTACCACCAACTTCTTCAACTCAGAATGGATACCAACATAGCAATGACTTTATGGTTTTAAACCTGGAGAATGTATTTGAAGGATTTGGGGGAGGGGGCATTTGGAAGAGCTCCTGATCGGTCAGCTTTTGCAGACGTGAACAGCACTGACCTTGTTTCACTTGTTCTGCTAGCTTTATTTCGACTGGGAACCCAACCATAACCATTCACTCTGTCTCTCTCTGATAATGTCTCTCTGCCTGTGAGTAGTTTGCACTGTTACTTGTGAAAATGGAATGATGTAGTTGATCCAGTCATGTTTAGAAATTGCATCCTTTTCACCCCTGGCTTATTAGCTTTAGGTCAGCACAGACAGCTGCCTTGGTGTCCCAGATGGGAGCAGCGGCCTCAGAAAACATATTTCTTACTCTTCTGTGGTCTGTGGCCTGCATGCCCTCACTCCCATCTGTCTGATGGCAGGCTGCCTGTTTCCAATGTGGGCAGATCGCCATCATCTGGCAGGGAGGGGTTTGAGATGGACAGCCTGGATCATAAGACAACTTTAGTGACCTCACAAAGGTCATGCACGCATCGAGTAGATGTGGCCATCCTAAGATGAGCTTTGAGGACCTTGTCAGGCATTTTTGCAATTCAGTCACCAGAGAGGAAAGTCAGAATTCAATATTCAAGATGGCCACCTCTGATGGAGTCCCTGGCACTCACTCGAGCTCGCGTTTGACTTTGTTGCTCTTGTTCCCATTTCTCCCCTGTTTTCTTCTTCCTTTTCGGCTATTGACATACTTTTAATAGTGCACAATGTCTATAGCTCTGCAATTAACGCTTATGCTAAAAATACACGTCCTTTGGCTTACATTTGCACTAACGTACCAATGGCTGGTTTAACACTCTCCACAGAGCACATTGATACAGGGATCTGGTAAGGAATAGAGAGCCAGTTTATTTGTGAAACAGGGTAGAATGAGAGGTGTGAAACATATTTCTGGAGGGGGAAAATGGGAAAAAGGGAACTTGGAGGCACTGAAGGAGCACCTAGCCTCCTACTTATTTTATCATGGGTCAGATGATAGGATCTAAAGGGAAAATGAAAAAGTATCAGAAAAACAATAGAATAAAGGTGTAATTCTGTGAAAGGCTCTGCCTGAGAAATAAAGCATAATTTTATACCTAAAATGTATACCAATGGACTTTTGAAACTGTGGAGGTGACTAAGTAAAAAGTTTGAAGAACAGACATATTTTTCTAGGTTCCTTTTTTTCTTTTTCCTTTTTTCTTTTTTAAAGATGGGGTTTTGCCATGTTGCCCAGGCTGGTCTCAAACTCCTGAGCTTAAGTGCTTCACACACCCCAGCCTCCCAGAGTGTCAGGACTACAGACGTGAGTCACTGCGCCTGATCTCTTTTTCTTTTCTCTTGCTTGCTTTCTTTTCTTAGTTTCTTTCTTTCTTTCTTTCTCCTTCCTTCCTTCCTTTTTTTTTTTTTTTCAGGATCTCTGTCTGTGTTGCCCAGGCTGGAGTGCAGTAGCACATTCATGGCTCACAGTAGCCTCGACCTCCCAGGATCAAGTGATCCTCCCACCGCAGCCTCCCTAGTAGCTGGGGCTACAGGCATGCACCATCACACCCAGCTAAATTTTGTGGTTTTTTTTTTTATAGAGAGAGGGTTTTGCCATGTTACCCAGGCTGGTCTTGAACTCCTGGACTCAAGCCATCTGCCCGCCTCAGCCTGCCAAGGTGCTGGGTTTATAGGCGTGAGCCACTGCACCGGCCTCTTTTTAAAATAAATAATTGATTTTATAAACACCTCATGGTCCAGTGATGAAATTGCCCAATTTGCTAAAAATATACTTATCAAAGGTTTAGTTTTATCAAAGAAAAACTGACTGGTTTGTTTTAAGGAAACTATGTGATTTTGCTCAATCTGTAATTCTAAAGGTAGTTGAATACCTTTAGTCAAACTGTGAAAAATAATGCTGTGGGAGAAATAAATCAGGTTTCATTCTTTACAAGTCTAGCTGTGTGAAATGCCAAAATTTATTTGTTGTATTTCGCTTGGCAATTTTAACTTTTTGGACATAGATTTCTTTTTCTTTGTATCACATCAGACATATTTTCCTTGTTGGCAGTCTTATTAACTAGATAATTAGAAAACTAGAAAACTTCAGCCTAGCCTTCAAAGCAAAATCAGTACTTAGCCAAACTCATCTCTTTTTGCTTTTTGTCTAACTGCCCTCCCGAGTCCGGGGTCTCAGACAGGATGGTTGACTCGTTGCTCTCACACTACCTAATTGTAGGTCTCTTTATGCTCGAAAGGATCAATGCTGAAACCCTGAAGGACAAGACATCTTTCACAAAGGATAAAGAGATTGTTAGTCAAATCTGCCAGATATGTAAAATAATTACAAACTCCATACCTTCTCTAGTTAAAAAAGAACCTCCAAAGAAAATATATAATTTATATATGTACATAAAATTTATATCTAAAAATGTTATATATAATTGATATATCCTACAAAAACATTATTTTTAGAGATTTTTGTATCAGTGGAATAGAAGAGTATATCCTCCATGAATATTTCCAGCAACTATGGTACATGGAGAAAAGCTAGTAAGATACAGCTCTGTGATTATTTCTAAGTACATTTCTTTGGTGTCTAGTGAATTTGTCAGTCCCATTTGGTAGTAATGATTTCCTAACTTTTTGGAGTTTTAATATTGTGCCTTGTTTGCATAATTTCATGATACTCTTCATTCTTATTGAAATAAAAATTACGTATTGAAATGCTACAAAGATCATTTAAATCAGTGTTATTGTGAAATTGGCTTCAGTAGGTAGAATGTGATTTCATGATCAATGTAATCAGAAGCATAGTATACTATCACAAAACTAAGATTGTAAGAAAGATTTTGCTTATCTCAGATGTGTATCATTTCAGCTTTCCTTTTATAGTTTTGCAATGGTGTTCAGGCATCACAATTTTTTGGTGGTGGATTGCTAAACCAGCATTTATTTTAAACTCTGCAAGAGTAGAGGATGCAGGAATCAAAAGAACTGTGTTCTAGTCTCAGCTTCATCTCCTACCTGCCTTATGATCTTCCACCAACTTACTGAATCTTTCTTTGAAGCAGGGAAATAATCCTTATGTAGCGTAACTGTCACCTATCTTCTAGGGAACAAATGCAGAAGCTAATGTAAACTGTAAGAGATTAGGGCCTCCCATAAAATTTTAGAGTTGGTTGGTACTTTATTATCTTCTGGTTCATCTGCTTCATTTCTTCAGAGCAGTGAAAATGAGGCCTGGAAGGGAAGATGAGTTAGGTGAGTTTACATGTCTGAGAAATGTGATCTGCTGTTAGTTAAATTCAACCCATTCAGCACTTTATTTTATTGGCCTCCCAGTTATCAGACTTAGAACTTCAGTTTATTATACTCCCATGAAAAAAATACAATTGAGAAGTTATAAATAAATAAAGAGGGTATACTCTTCACATTCATATGATGAGTCTCATTGGATATGAAATTTTTATTTGGGTCAAGGAACCACATTAAGCACTCATGAGCCTGAGGAATATGATTGTCAGAATTTGCCTGTTCCATCACATAGGTCTGTCATTAGTGTTATTGGGAAAATAGTCTTGGGTGTAGAATGGTCCATTTATGTGTTACTCCAGTGACTGGTTTAATGATAGGTGTTCTTCTGCAAGATCTGCCCTTGATTTTTCATTTGAGTCACAACACGACATATCCTTTAGTAAAGGTGTGTATTATCATTTCATTCCAGTAGATGGTGACACAAGAATCCATGCTGAAGGCTACCTTGCCTCTCTTTGCCAGATTCATCATCAGCAATGGACTGCGGACCGAGCATGGGGTGTTTGAGATCACACTGGAGACTGTGGACAGAGCCCTGCCCGTGGTAACCAGGAACAAGGGGTTGAGACTGGTCCAAGGGGCCGTGGGCCTGCTTTCCCCTGACCTCCTTCAGCTGACTGACCCTGACACACCTGCAGAGAACCTCACCTTCCTCTTGGTTCAGCTTCCCCAGCATGGCCAGCTCTACCTGTGGGGGACAGGGCTGCTTCAACACAATTTCACCCAGCAGGATGTGGACAGCAGGAATGTGGCCTATCGGCACTCAGGAGGGGACTCACAGACTGACTGCTTTACTTTCATGGCCACAGACAGGACAAACCAAGGCTTTGTTGTGAATGGGAGAGTGTGGGAAGAACCTGTTTTATTCGCCATTCAGGTATGTATGAAAAACACAGTTCATTTGCCAGAGATGTGAAAACACTGACATCGAGAACTATTTTATTTATTTATTTATTTTTTGAGACAGAGTCTTGCTCTGTCACCCAGGCTGGAGTGCAGGAGTGTGATCTCGGCTCACTGCAACCTCCCCCTCCTGGGCTCAGCAATTCTCCTGCCTCAGCCTCCCGAGTAGCTAGGACTATAGTCATGCACCACCATGCTCAGCCAACTTTTTTGTATTTTTAATAGAGATGAGGTTTCACCATGTTGGTCAGGCTGGTCTTGAACTCCTGAACTCAAATAATCCACCTGCCTCGGCCTCCCAAAGTGCTGAGATTACAGATGGGAACTACCGTGCCTGGCCAAGAACTATTTTTTTTTAAATTTCCTTTCTTCTTTCATTCAAATACAGATTGTGCATCTACAGCACACACAGAATATTAATATGAATGAAAGAGCTGTGGTGCCCACATTTGTGCTAATAACTGACTGTGAGTGTTGATGGTTAGCACAGAAAGGAGCAAAAGCCATGGGCTTTGGAGTCAGACCCAGGTTTGATTTTCTGCTTTGCAATGCGTTAGCTGTGTGACCTTAAAGAGTTCTTTAACTCTTCTGGATCTACTTTCCCTTCTTTGAAAAACATGCCTACAGCATTGTGGTGAGAATTCAACAGGATTAGGTATCCAAAGCAGTAGCATATGGCCTGAAACATATTTGATGTTGAAACTTACGAGGCAGCATCTTTACACTATTACACATGTAATAATGATGAGGGTATTAATCGCAGCAATTGCAGCTTCTTTAGTGTTAACTGCAGGCTAGGCCCACTCCACATAAATCTCATTTGATTCTCATAAAATTCCTATGAAGCAAGTTTTATTATTGACGTTTTATAGATGAGGGTACAAGTTCAGGAGTTGAATAATTTGATCAAATACACACAAAGATCTCAAGTCTTTCTGATCCCAAATTCTATGTCCTTTCTATGGCACTACACTGCCACATTTGTTGACTATTACAAGGATTCCTGGAGGGCATAATGTGTTTTTCTTTTTTAAGTCAAAACACATCAAGTATATTCTGGCTCTCAAACCCTTGAATCGACTCTCCTTGGAAGTAATTCACCCTCTTCTACACACTCTCACCAAACACAAAATAGATAAAATTTGTCTTACTTTAGAATACTTTCTGACTAGTAATATAGTTACATTTTCCCTTGCTGAGATAAAGAAAGAGATAAAGAGAGAGAGAGAGAGAGATTTATTTTAGGGAATTGACTCATTGACTCATGTGATTGTAGGGCTTGACATGTCTAAAATACACAGGGCAGGTTGGCAGGCTACAAATTTTAGCAGGAGTTAACGTTGCAATCTTTAGCCCAAAGGCAGTCTGGAGGCAATGTTCCTTCCTTTTTGGGGGACCTCAATCTTTTCTCCTAAGGCCTACAATTGATTGGTTGAAGCCCACTTGCATTATGGAGGATAAGCTCTTTAACTAAAAATGTACTGATGTAAATGTTAATTCCATCTAAAACACACCGTGGGAAGTTCATACATAAAATGAAGCCTCCCAGACTCTGTGTATGGGACAAGTCTTGAGAGCATAGAGTGGGCGCTGGATGAGTCCTTGGCAGTTGGGTGGTCTAGAAAATGTGATGAAATGATGCGGCGCTGGGAGAAGAAAGAAGATATTGACATCATGGATACAGTGTGTAAGAAGCACTTTGTATTAAAATTATTACTTTTATTTTTATCGTATGTTTCAATTGATCTTAGTCCCATTCCACTCTTCAGTCTGTTAGTGTCTTTTTTTGATTCCTGACTCCTCACCCTGGGTTGAGACATGTCTCTGTACTGTCCAGCCAGGGATACTTTTCTGGGTCTCTTTGGCTGCAAATTTATATGAATTCTAAATTCTGAGTGCAGATGTCAGAGTTCCTTCCTACACTCTAAAGCACAGATGGAAAAGAGGGTGGAGATTGGAGAACTTAAATTAGGTATCTCCCAACACTAACACTCATCTTAATAAGAGAGTTATCTATTGCAAGTTGTGGAATTTACTGATAGAAAAATGTTGGACATATATTGTAAAGCTTTTTTGTCAAAAATATGAGGTTTTCATTGCAAAACAAAACAAAACAAGACAAAAACATTATTTGTAAAAATTCCACAAGGTAAACTTCAAACTTTCTCCCATAATTCTCCAGAACCCTTAGTCTCTTTTAGCAGAGAAATCACGAGGCTTTAAAAAGTGATTGATCCCACCAGCAGTGTAGGAGAGATGACGCCATCAGTGTCTTGCCTTTCCTAGAGAGTTTTCTGCCTAGACAATATGGATGTTGACCTCTTCTGGTGGTACCTGAGTATTTGAGGGCAAAACTACTGCAAAACACTGGTGTATTTGACTGACACCAGCAGGTACAACCTGACATTCATTTTGTAGGAAGTCTTTTATGTCTGATCAAGATTGTCGCAACTGATGCAACTTGTACTTCTTCTTTAAAGAGTTCAGGTGAGGGAGAAAAAAGTCACGTTATGCTTTCTATACATTTTCAGTAAGTCCGAAACAAGTTTTCAGAGGATAGAGGTTTCTTAAAAAAAAAAAAAAAAAAAAAAAAAAAAAAAAAAAAAAAAAAAAACCTTGCAATCCAATATTTTAAAATGCTTCTGGTATACTGAGCCAGAAGATCTACTTTTGACGAAGCTAGAAGTTGAATAAGACCTAGGGTATATTTTAATGTGACCAGAGACACGACAAGGAACCTTGTTGCTAGAGCTTAGATGTTAGCTTTTTTAAAAACACGCGATTGCAACAGGCATTTCTTACTTTTGTAACACTTTCATTTTTAAGGAATTATAACATTCATAACCAAAATAAAACAACCATCCTACATTCAGCTATTTATTTAATGTCAACTTTGTGTATTTCTTACATAGCTTGGAAGTACTTTAATTTTCCTCTTCTTCCACTGACCATCTCTCCTACTGGCCACATGGTTGTGGGAACTTCTTCCCTCATGGGCCACGATGACAGCTTGACACCCAACCTCACTGCTCTGCAAGATGCTGCCCATACTCTTCAGGAGAGGAAAATAATGTGACTTTTGAAAATGTCTGTTGCTTTTTCAGTTTATAAAATAACTATGTATTGTAAATAATTTATAAACCATAAGAAAAAAAATTCTTCACAACCATAACACTCAAAGATAACTATTGATGGTGACTTTCTTCCATTCTTTTATTTTGTTCAATTAAAAATGGGATGACATTATTTATACTATTATGCATATTGACTGTTTCCATCTTTATGTATTCTGAACATCTCCTTATGTCATTAACTATTCCTGATAGTACTTGATAACTAGTCGTACTCCTGATAACATGATTTTTAAAGGCTGCATGGAATAACTGTATCATAATACACAAAAATCTACTTGGTCTTACCATTGACATGAATTTTTTACTTTGCTAGGGTAAACTAAGATTTACAGTAGTATCATTTTGTGGTAAATGAAGTAAAGAACTGAGAGATTAGGAGTGAGGCAAATGAAGATTCTTGTACCTGTTTGCTAGTATCAGCAGTGAATCTGTTCTAATCCATCCAAACCTGTTCTATCCTTAACCTACAACAGTCCTCTTGCAAATGCAAGGTGGGCTGAGCTCCATACAGATTGAATGAGGTCCTTTGCTATGTTTGAACCTACATTTCTGTTCTCACTTATGAGTTATTGTTCATCACCATCTTCACAAATCGAGTCCACCTGTTCAGGTACCTGGCTCTCATCCTCAGTGAAACAAATATGCAAATTATCTAGAAATAATCACCTTTCACTTTTTCCTTACTGAGGTATCTCCATTTTTATTCAGCATTTTTCCCAGTTGAAAAAAAGAATTGCCCCCCAAAAATGCTATATATTTGTAAACCCTTACAATTTTGTGTCTATAAATCACTAAAGTCCAGGAAAATGGGAGCAGTTCTTCTGTGGAATTAACAGGAAGTCTGCTCTAGAATTCTTGGGTTAATTTTAGTGTATTCATTTAATAGATATTCCCTGGGCTTCTGTTATGGTTCAGGCACTGTACCAAGTGCAGGGAATCCACAGGGGTAAAAGACCTGATGCCTGCCTTGTCGAAACCTGTATCCTAAGTGGGAGTCAGGCAGTAGGCACATTGATAAAGTGGGATCAAGGTTTACCGTGGAAAGTTGGCCTCTGTTCCAAGCACTGTGATAGTTGCTGAGGCTCTTGTGAACAGGACAGTCTTTAGCAGGAATCTGCTAATGAAGAGTATAAAGAATCTGAAATGTGGGACTGTGTGTCACTGTTGAACCAATAAAGCTCAACGTTGCATGGGGGTGAGGGGCCTCTGGATAACATTGAATGTCATCGTTGATGATCCAGGTGGACCAGTTGGACAAAGCAGCTCCCCGTATCACACTCTTGCATTCCCCTTCTCAAGTGGGGCTCCTGAAAAATGGCTGCTATGGGATTTACATCACTTCCCGCGTGCTGAAGGCATCAGACCCTGACACTGAGGACGATCAGATCATCTTTAAAATTTTACAAGGTCCAAAACATGGACATCTGGAGAACACAACAACAGGTACTGGCTTCCTTAATCCTTATAATTGCTCATTTTAAAATACCCAGTGGCTGGCAGGACTGGAGAGTAATTTAATTAAGTGCAGGCCCATTTGGTAAGCACTCCCCAGGGCTTACTGATAGATGCAGTTTATAAATCAATATTGGTCCTAAAGAGGGTTTGAGTCTGAGCCTTCCTAAACGTATCCTGACTGGAAGAAACAAATACTGATATACAACTGTTGATTATTTATAATTTTTTCTCAACAGCTGATTATAATATATTCAGAGGAACACAGTGTCAGGACCAAATTTCATATTTGTGATAAATTTTTTCTGTCATGAATTCTAAATGATTCTAAATGATGTCAGATCATTTTTTTTAAGTTCTTGATTTTTTTCCTAATGGCTTCTCTGGATTGTATGTTATTTCTACTTTCTGAGCACAATGATTATAATACATCATTAAACAGGATGGCAGAGAATTATATATTTTTATTACTGTATCTTCCTACTCTCCTTCTCTTTATTTTTGTATGTTCTTTAAGGCAAATATTTCTGAGGCAGTCAATTTAATGCCTAATTTAAGCTCATTGCATTTGAGTTTTAAGATAGTTACAGTAATGTTAATTTCTTTTTTAAAATGTACATTAGCTGTTTTTAAAGCTGTATTTAAAATAAAATAGCTGTACAATTTTATTAGCTCTTATTTAATGTTTTGATTACCCATTATATTCATTTATTTGTTTTTTGTAGGTGAATTTATCCATGAGAAATTTAGCCAAAAGGACTTAAACAGTAAGACCATTCTTTACATCATAAACCCATCTTTGGAAGTAAATTCAGATACCGTGGAATTTCAAATCATGGATCCCACAGGGAACTCAGCCACTCCTCAAATGTAAATTCTCTTGCTTATTCAGTAGTCCTATATGTTACTTCCAGAATGTATCTGAATATTAGGAAAGGGAAATGTTCTTTTTAAAACAGAACCTAAGAAGATAAATTAATAGACCATTTCACAAGCTCATAGAATTTATTTGGAGAAGGAATTTTTAAAAATTACTGCTTTATAATAGGAAAGCCAATAGCTTTACAGAGTACAGAAACATTAAAAAGCTAAGTTAACGTTCACATTATGCATGTCAGTGTTTACACTTTTATACACAGGGAGGTTTCTGTCTTAACAATTCACTAGCATCCGACACTGAGTTTGCAGGTTTATGTACAATTGTGCAGCAAGAGGTCACTCTAGGACCATGTTAGTAACAATAGCCTTCTAAAATACCTGCTGTCGAGAGAAATGAGATAGTCAAGCAGAGTTAGCCAAACACCTTCTGTTTCTCTAAGAAGAAGATTACACTTACTTGACAGTACGTTTATAAGGTAATAAACTTATCCTAGGTAAGATGAAGATACTATAAAGAGGAAAATAGATTTTGGAAGGTGTGTAAGGGTTTGACCCTCAAAATAGCAAGAGTAACAAATCTTGAAAATTAACAAGATTAAAAGACTGTAGCAATTTTACTGACTAGGTCCCTGTTCTAGACTTTTCTTGAATGTAGAACTTGAATAGCTTACCAGCTAACAGATGGTCATAGAAAGTTCTGTCAGAGTGCAGTTCTTCTGGTACTGCGCTGTTTTTTTCATTGCTTTTGTTTTTGATGCTTTCCCAGACACCTCAAAGACAAGTTGTATACTTATCCTTGTTTTAGTAGTCACCATATCCAAGGCATACTAAGCACCATAAGTGATACAGCCCTGTTATGGTCCTTTTATGATGGTGTATAGATGAAGGAAAGAAAGCTGAGAAACTCTTCTGCAGTCTTCAGAATTCTTGCTTTTTCTTTCCGATCCTGAATTGTAGTTCCAAAAACTGACCAGCAGAGGACACTGTAGTCATTGTCAGGAAAAAGCTAGCATCCTTTTCTTAGCAAAACGCATTCCCAGGGTCCCAGTCCGTTACCTGATAAAATGTAGAGCCTGGCCCAGATTTATTAACTCCACAGACTTTTATCGAGTGGCTACTATATGTCAGGTGCACAGTACTAGAAGCTGGGGAATAGGTGAGAACAAAGTAGGCCCTGGCCCCTGATCATACAATGTAATCTTGAGATTATAAACCGTAAAACAGATGACCTTCCCCCATTAAACCATCTCTGCCTAAGAGAAATAAATCATCAGGGTCACAATCTTTATAGAAAAATATGTCAACTACTTGCAAGGTCAGACAAGTATCTCCCAATTCTCAAGAAAATGTAAAAAAAAAAAAATACCTGCTTCAAAAAAATTAGTAAGTGGACATCACTTTTTTGACGAATTTATAGATGAGAAAACTGAGGGCAGAGCTAAAAAGTGACTTTTCTAAGGTGGATGCAGCTAATTAGTGAAGGAGCTGGGCTTCCGGCCCAAGGAAACGTAGCTTTAGAGTGCGTGGTTTTTCTCAGTGCAGTGAAGAACTTCTTGCCCCTTTGAAGGACCATGCCCATCTGGCCTGAAGGGAAGGGAACAGCAGGCTTGTCTTTCAGCCACCCAAGCAAGAAAGAAGGAATACTTACTCATCTAGGGCCCGGGGTTCTGTTGTTGTTTTTGAGACGGAGTCTTGCTCTGTCACCAGGCTGGAGGGCAGTGGCACGATCTTGACTCACTGCAACCTCCACCTCCCGAGTTCAAGTGATTCTCCTGCCTCAGCCTCCTGAGTAACTGGGATTACAGGCACCTGTCACCATGCCTGGCTAATTTTTGTATATTTAGTAGAGCCGGGTTTTGACCATGTTAGCCAGAATGGTCTTGATCTCTTGACTTTGTGATCCACCCGCCTCAGCCTCCCAAAGTGCTGGGATTACAGGCTTGAGCCACCGCGCCTGGCCGTGTTTTCTAAATGTAAATTATTGATCTCTATATCAGTGTGAACTTTATATCTGACACATTAGAATTTATGCTATAGATTATAAACCACTAAATTTGGAGCTAGAGGACAAGGTTTGAGCTTTGGCTCTGCCCTTCATCTAGTGACTGTTCAAGCCTTAGTTATATCTTCTGTGAAATGGGGAAGATACTACAATTTGTTTAGAGAAACAAATGAAAAGTATAATGTATATGAAGGCATCCTGTGTATTTAAGTCCTTAACAAATATAACTTGTGGTGGTGATTGCTACTATAGTTAATTCATGTAGGAACAGCAATGACTGAAGAAGTATCCCGGAAACATTTGGTGGATTAGAAAGCCTGCCTCTAATTAGAAATTGATCCTGGAATGAATCACAAAGTGAACAATCAATATGCATATTAATCAACCAGCTAAATGCTGTAGAACTTTGTATTGTTCTTTGGCTTAGACAGGATTAATGGATTCATATTCTTCATATTTGAAGGGGTAAAACCTCTGTGATAAAGCTAAAGGGACTGCGGGGTGCCATCTAGAACAGAAATAGGCCTGTTGTGGAGCATGGGAGGGACCCATGTTCAGTGGGAAATTCAGCATCTTGACTGCTGGTCAGTTTTGGCTATTGCAGGATTCCTGTGGAGTAGCATTCCTGAAGGATGAGTAGATGCTCCACTGTAAAAAGTGTCAGGAAATGCTTTCATCAAGTTTTTGGCAGCGACCTAGCTTGAATGCTTGTTTAACTGCATCACAGCCTAGAATCATTGAGGTGTGCATGTGGATTGGGAGTCTCTCAGAGATGGAGCCTCGGCAGCAAATCTCAACCCAACTGGGCTATAGAATCGCCTCTCTCTACCCACCACAACACTCACACGCAGAATAGCTCAGGGAACAAGTTTTTCATGGAATACATCTGGGAGTCACTTTATTGTAAATAGAAATTATTTTATAATGCCAATATCCATGGGAATTTGCATAAAGATTTAGATTTTGCTAAGTGCCTAAATTTCAGGCACTGTACTAGTAGGTGTTTTCATGAGTTGCCTAATTTTATCTGCAAAACACAATCCTCTGAGGATAAGGAAATCAGGCTCAAGGCGTTCAAGTAATTATCCTGAAGTCACTGGAGCATGAAACCTGACCTCCAGACCTAAATGAGTGTTCATCTTATTGCTCACACCTTGGCTACACCCCTCACAGGCTCGTGACTGTTTTCTAGTCCGAGTTGAATCTCCAAGATGATCTGTAGAAGTCCCAAACTAACTTATGCAGGACCCACATCATTCATCAAAAGCACCTTTGTGGACCACGGAATGTGGCCAACTTCTGACCAAGATGGTTTTTCTAATACAGCTTCCACGTAGACCTCTTTCTTGTGTCCACTGGAGAAAAGTGAACTTCAAAAGCAAAATTGAATGTGGAAGTCCTTGCTAACTCAGTGGCTTCTCTCCAGTTCAGCACTCTGAATCTTCCCCTCTCTCTGGAACCCACATTCTAATGGTTCTATCATCCATTTTTGGCTTAAAAGAGAAGGGACAGAAGAATAAAAGGAATTTCCATCAGGCAAACTTTGCAATGTTTAGCAGCTTTTCTGAAACATCTGGTAAGGAAAGAGGTTGAAACTGTTGGCTAATACCTGTACATTACCTGCAAGCCAGGAGTTAAGGTTTTATCTTCAGATTAGATCTTAGGAAAGCACAGAGGAAGGGCAGGAAAATAGCACTTATTAAGCACCCACTGTGTACAGGTGCTTTATACATATTAACTAATTTTGATTTTAATCATTTGACATGAGTGTAATTTTCCTCATTTTTAAGATAATGAAAACCAAGGCCCAGAGAGACTGAGTAACTGACCGTAATCACACAGTAATCAGTGGTTACAAGGTGTGCTTGATTCCAGAGCACTTGTTTTGGGTACTCACTGTGCTGCCTCTTGGCTAAACACTATTTCCCCATTATCGAGAGAAAAGGAGAAAAATGAAAACACAGGTGTGCATAGCATTCGATTACGGAGTCTAATAGCATCATCTTTGAATTGATAAGTCTTAGACTGAATACTTGAAAAAACATTTTTTTAACATTTCTAGGAATTCTTGTCATATGCTACTTGATTATAAATGAAGATATAGTTATATAGATAGCAATTTAATCACAATTTTAGCTTCTATAAACCTTTTTCTGAGAAGCTCAAAATACTTAATGAGAATTCCTGAAGGCTCGCTTAACCCCTTTGAAGTACAGACTCATCATTATTACATTTTTAATGTGTCATAATTACATTGTTATGGGAAGCAAGGAAACTGAGGCATAAAGAGTCTATGTTTCTTTTTCATAGATTCTTGTTAACCTGGATTCATGCCCCAATTCCCAAGCTACTGACTTAACTCCAGGTATTTCTTTCAGCTTATTGTTTCTTCATCAGCGAATCAAATAGCCAGAAAACAAAATATCAGAAAGAACATATTTACTACCCCAAGACAGGGTGTCTCAACCTTGGCACTATAGGCGTTTTGGGACGGATCGTTCTGTAGCACGGGAGTGTCCTGGGCACTGCGGAGCATGCAGCAGCACCCCAAGCCTCTCTCAGCGGAAGGCCAGCACCACCCTCTTCCCAGTCGTGGCAGTTAATACCATCTCCAGACAATGCCAAATCTTAAGAACTACAGATATGCCTTAGAACATAGCATACATATGTTTTAAGAAATTATGAATTATGTTAGAATGCTCATTTATCAATGCCGTCTTTCTCTCTATGCTAATAAAGCCTAACAAAAAGAATCCAGAGTAAGTCAGGGCTAGGGAGAACATGTGAGGATCTAGCCTAGCATTTTTTTCTAAGTGTGTGAAAGATGAGGTTAGTAAGGTTGGGGAGAAAAATATTTTTAATGGTTGTATTAGTCCATTTTCATGCTGCTAGTAAAGATATACCTGAGACTGGGTAATTTATAAAGAAAAAGAGGTTTAGTGGACTCATAGTTGGGGAGGACTCACAATCATGGCAGAAGGCAAAAGGTACGTCTTACATGGTGGCAGGCAAGAGAGAATGAGAGAGCCAAGCGAAAAGGGAAACACCTTATAAAATCATCAGATCTCATGAGACTTATTCACGACCACGAGAACAGTATGGGGGAAATAGCCCCCATGATTCAGTTATCTCCCACCAGGTCCCTCCCACAACATGTGGGAATTATGGGAGCTACAACTCGGGATGAGGAGAAGTCAAGATGTGGGGACACAACCAAACCATATCAATGGTCAACTTAGCTCAGGAAACAGTGGGATGAACAAGATTCATTCATTCAGTTAACAAACATTTATTGTGCACTCACCATGTTTTAGACACTCTGCAAGACACTTGTGTTATCACAGTGAACCAAACACCTGTGCTTCCTTGGAGCATATGCAGGATCTAAATCAATGATAGTATGCCTGCTGTACGTGGTACATGCTTTGGAAAATGAAACACTTGATCATGATAAGGGGGATCAGAGGTGCTGTGTTTGGAAAAGAGATTGTAATTTTAAACTGGTGTTTAAACATTTCCTATACCTGACTGCTTAGAGCTGCTGAGTGACAGAGAGACCTGAAGCCTCACAAGTTCAAATCCAATTTTATTTCCACTGCTCTGTGCCATGTCTTCCAGATACAACAGTGGTTTTCACGGATCCGAATTTAGCTTCACATTGAACCAGCTTTTTCTTTCTTTTTTCTTTCTTTTTTTTGAGATGGAGTGTTGCTCTGCCACCCAGGCTGGAGTGCAGTGGTGTGATCTCGGCTCACTGCAACCTCTGCCTTCTGGTGAACCAGCTTTTTGTATTGTGACAAACCCCCTAAAATCACATATGGAGGAAGCCCTGAAGTGGGGGCGACTTTTCTCCCACTTGTCAAGGTCCAGAAAGCATTTGTCAAGGTCCAGAAACAGGTTTGGTTGTTGTGGCTAGAGGGAAGTGGTGCTCCTGCATCTAATGCAAGGCAGGCAGGGATCTACTGCGTCTACTGCGAGGTGGACAAGGATGCTGTTGAACATCTTTCCCACACAGGACAGCCTCCCACGGCAAAGAACTGTCTGCTCCAAAATGGGTGGGAAAGCCTAATTTAGAGGCTTAAGGAGTTTTATCCTCCTGCTAAATGACTTGAAGCTATTGCCATATAGGTTTCACATGAAGTATGTTCATGGCATTCAGTTCTGACCATAGAATGAGCCTCAATCAAAGGTGACAGGAAAATGGAAGCATTGTTAAAATGGAAATATATGAATCAACTTTATCTACATGATACCTACACATCAAGAACTTTATAGATTTCTCTCCTGGGCTCCTGCATCTGGACACCTACGTGATGCCAGGCATATAGCTGTGTGGCTTCTTGCAGGGAAAATTCCCGAGTGATTGGCTACATATCTTATTTTTCTTCCAGGTGTTTGTGTACAATTTAAGCTCTCACAGTCTCAGCATAGAGAGATCTTCTCAAATACAGTACTGCAAAAAGCAAAAAAAAAAAAAAATCACATTCAAAACATGTTCAGTAGGTATGCAGGTGCTTTGCTAGATATTTTTCTTGAAAATATATAGCCTGGCTTAAATTTCATGGCTTTTCAATAGCTCTTTATTATTTGTAGGAATCGTTTTAAGAAAATAAAATAGAACATTGTGTAATGACAACCTTGACCTATAAGCATTATGCAGCATACAAATGGTGCGTCAGGGAAATGCATGCACGTTCCCAAACACTAAGACCCGTTATACCTTGAAGCTGAACAGCCCTCTGAATGGTTCCCTTCTGGATCTAGATCAGCAATCAAATTGCATTTAGCTTTAGGCCTTGAGGTCACCAGAATCTACAGAATGGCATTGATGGACTTTTGCTTGTCATGAGTAGCATTAGCAATGGATGAATTCTCAGAAGAACTGGACATTGAAACTTGTTTGAACTCTATGATAGCTGAAATCCATGCAAATTTATTTGTTTCACGCTTTCCCACTGCCCTCCTTTCCTTCCCATTTTATCTTTCTTTTTTCCCTAATCTGTCTTGCTGACTTTTTTTTTTTTTGCTTTCTCATTTACCTGGATCCTTTTGGGATTCTTTGTAACATATTTCTATTGGCATTTATGATTTCCTTTTTGTTATCTGTAATTCTTTAAACACACACCAATCCCTCCTCATCTGTGGGAGATGTCTGAAAGTGCAGATAGTATTGAACCCTAGGCACACTATGCTTTTTCCTATGCTTCACATACATTGCTATGATAAAGTTTAATGTACAAGCTAGGCAGTTAGAGATTAATCACAATAACTAATAATAAAATAGAACAACTAGCTTGGGATGCCAGCATCACTACTCTTGTAAAGTTCTGGATGTGTAGGTATCATGTATTTTACGATTATGTAAAATAAGAGTGACTTGAACACAGGCACTGTGATACTGTGGCAGTCAATCTGATAACCTAGCCGGCTACGGAGTGACTAATGGGCAGGTAGCATCTACTGCATGGATGTGCTGGACAAAGGGATGATTCTTGCCCAGGTGGAACAGCAGGGGATGATGTGAGATTTCATCACTCTACTCAGAACAGCATGAAGTTGAAAACGTATGAATTATTTTTTTCTGGGATTTTTTCATTTAATATTTTCAGACCACGGTTGACTACAGTAACTGAAACCTTCAGAAAGCAAAACTGTGAATAAGAGGAATTACTATAATCATTTATTTCATGTTTCCTGATCTGTTTTATGCCAGATTTGAATTCAGTTGCATCAGAGACCTATGATGTTTCCAATATTTTTTAACATAAGGATCCTGTTTTCATGTTTAAAATTTTATTAATATGAAGTAGTAATAAACTCAGTAATAATAAATTTCAAATCTGATTAAATAAACATGTATATTTATATAGATTCATGAACCCCTATAATAATTCCATGCTCTCACCCCACCCCTGCCCCCTAGCCCATGATACTCAGCTATGAACCTGTGCTATTGAGTGTTATCTAGCTGGTGAACTTAATCCATAGCATGTGATTTTGACAATAATCAGTGTGGGCACAGCGGTTATTTGAAGACAGATTTCTTCCCTAATATGAATGGCCCTAGGAAAGCCTGGAGAGTCTGTGAAATCCCTGCACTCATGTTCCATATGGCAGCATCCAGAATTTCAAGTTCCACCAAAAAAAGAAAGAAATTGTAATACATAAACTTAAAAATTGAGAGGAAAGAGGCTGACTCTGATTAGAAGTTTGGGAAGTACATGTAAGGCAACCACTGAGGATTTTGTAAATCTAGAATAAAAGCGAAATGAATAAAACAAAAACAACGGAAGCACAGTTAACAATCATAGCGAAGGTTGCTTGTGTCTTTTATCTTGCTCTATAGTAGGGTTACAGATAGCAAAAAAAGGCCAGACCTCAAAAGCAAAAATGTTCCTGGGTAAAGATAAAACTGTATTGCTCTGCTTGAGCTCACACAGGAGTCACAAGGAACTTCAATTGGGAAGAGAAAGATTTGGCAATGATTTATGCTTGCATTTCATCTCTGCTACCTATTAACTTTATCATGACTTTTTGCCTTTAAATTCGTTTGTTAACCTCTTTAAGGTTTGGTTTTTTGGTTTTGTTTTTGTTTTTGAAAAAAAAAGTTCCTCTCTCGATGAGGTTTAAAGAAGACAATTTCCACCAAATGTTGGACACACTAAATATATTGTAGAAGAAAAGACCATCCTCTATTTATCAGGTTTATTTAGTCGAATAGTCACATCAAAGCCTCATACCAGTACAGTCCTTTTATATGCACAGAAAGAGAAACAAATGACACTTAGGAAACACATGCACATTTTAATTCCTAGGCACATCCTCAAGGATATTTTGTTATTAAACCGAACCCAAGTTCAGAGAAGATCTGTCTGGAATTATTCTTGTTGTACCAATTATCCTTATCTAAAGGATAAGATAGAAGGCTTCCTATCTGTGTCTTTTCCAGAAACGAATGTCTCCTTGAACTTAACAACTGCTGGTTCCTTTCCCTTCGAAACATTCAACGTTGAGTCCCTTTTGAGTTGTAAATATCTGTGGGATCTTCTGCAGTCTTTTAACCTTTGATTCTTCTTGTGTAAAATGAAATTCTAATCCTTGCTCTGTGTACCTTACAGGGTTGTTGCAGGGATCAAATGAGAATGTTAGTAAAAATTCTTTGTGAACTAAAATGTACCAAACAAGTATAAGGAATTTCTATCATCAGTGTAGGTTGATCAACCACCTTTGCCACCATGGTATGAATCAGTGGCTCAGTCCATTCAGCAGAGAATCCCTGTAGGCATATACCGTGCATTCTTATGATTTCTCTTTTCTTTTCCTTTTACGCACAGTTTGGAATTGAAGTGGTCTCATGTTGAGTGGTCACAGACTGAATATGAAGTCTGTGAGAATGTGGGTGTGTTGCCCTTGGAAATTATCAGAAGGGGATATTCCATGGACTCGGCCTTTGTGGGTATAAAGGTAACAACCCTGAAATGCAGATTATCAGGCTAAAACTTATGTTGCTGGTTGATGTCTTTCATTATATTTTTTAGAAAAATTCAGAGTGACCAAGGAAATTTCAAATTGCATGGAGATCCCACCATTCTGAAGATTCTAAGTACAAAACCTCTTTGTTCCTTCATCATCTAGGTTCATAAACTCAGATAAGATTTTTTTGTGTGTATGTGCTGCTGAAGTGAGCACAAGAGATATTTTTAAAATTCATTTTTAAATTTGAGACCTGGCGTTTGTTTCTATAAACTCTTTAGACATTGAGATTTATGTCACAGGGAGCTATATTCAACTTTGTGAATGTGGGCTAACCCTGCTTTAGGAAGAGACGTTGTATGCAAGACATTCTGTGGGGCACCTAGAGCAAAATTCAGTCCTGAGAGGCTTTCTCTTAATATGTACCTCAGTCGCTTCCCACAAGCACAGTCGATGAGGCAAATAGACAGCTTAAACCTGTCTATCTTAAGAGTTGTACAAGCCAAACAAAATTAGGAGAGCATATCCTAATACAGGCACCCTGAAATATAAAGACTTTTCAGGTAACCATTCTAGATGAGTCAACTTGCTATTTCTTTTCATCTGTGTGACCCATGAAGTACAACCTATGCCTTCTAGAATTGAAGAGTTTTATTTTAGGAGTCATTATAACAAGAGCGCTTCAGAGAATGAGAGCATGAAACACTTGTACACGCTAATGATGAATAATGAGCTGTAAAGACTCCCCCTCTCCATCTGATGAAAAGGGCACTGATATTATCTTCTGGGGAAAGGGCATTTCTGTTAAGTCTCAATTTAATAATGAATTCAAACCACCCTCAGAAGCCTGGGAACATAAATTTGACCATATCTACGCTCAGTATTTATCTTTCCAGTGGACACAGGTTCTTTTTTTCCCAGATCTGCTGGTTACTTTTTTGTTATTAAGACAGCAGAAAGCTTGGTATGCCCTAAAATTTTCCAGAATATTACTTATGGAATAAGGAAGACTCTGCCTGGAGGTTTTCTAATAATCCTCCAGTCCTCCACAGAAAGCACCATATGCTCTAGTCTGGAGTTTTGGGCCACACCACTATTCACCTTGCCAGGTAGAAAGAACAGGCATGGTGTTACATGGAACCTTATGCTTATTTATCCTGAAAGTGCACAATGAACCTGGCAGCTGGGTGTGCAGGCCTTCATCAAGCACAGTCCCAGACAGAGTCTTTCAGGACACCTCCACCCTGAGCACAATGTGCAGCCTTACACTAGAGCTTGGCTGCATGACTGGGAGCAGGGAAAGAGGTGGTAGTTTCACCCTGTGTGGATTGCCCTGGCTTGAATGATGGACCTTCACCTGACTGATTTCTCCAACCACCTTTCCTCAGACCATTTCTTCTCCCACATAGGATTCTGTATACTCAGTGGTGGTAAATACTAGGTAATTACATGTGCAGGAACCATGTGGGGAAATGCAACTTCCAGCATATGGCGGATACAGGTGTACAATGGGCTGGCTTTCCACAATGAAAGGTGGTTCTGGAGGAGCCTTGGCATTGTAGACAAAGAGCAAATAGAAGCTTAGGAAGTAATACCCTTTTTCAGCAAAATGTTTCCACTGCTAACCAACTAATATATGAGGGGGCCTTTGATTTGAAATGGACATATTGTCTGAGACTTTAGAAGGAGGAATTTTTCAGCTTTTCATTATGCACTTCATTCTTTTTTAGAAGGTGCAGAAATATATTATGCCACATTCCCAACCATCTTAAACATTCAAAAAATATGCACAAGTAACAGCTGCCTGTTATGCTTGCACAGGGTTCTCATTTGATGACTTATTTTTCAAATCAGCCAAGGACACTTTTTTTTTTTTGGTAGGATCTCTCTATTGCCCAGGCTGGAGTGCAATGGCACCATCTCGGCCCACTGCAATCTATGCCTCCCGGGTTCAAGCTATCCTCCTGCCTCAGCCTCCCCAGTAGCTGGGATTACAGGTGCCCACTATCACGCCCAACTAATTTTTTATATTTTTAGTAGAGAAGGGGTTTCACCATGTTGGCCAGGCTGATCTCAAACTCCTGACCTCAGGTGATCCACCCGCCTCGGCCTCCCAGAGTGCTGGGATTGATTACAGGCATGAGCCACCACTCCTGGCCCAAGGACACTTCTTAACACGTGTTTAGGCACCCTTTGCGTAGAATTCAAGGCCGTGACTTCAGAGTGCTAAAATCATCTCTTTGGTTTTTAGCCTTGGAGCCAGAGCTGAAAAGCGGGGGTGCATCAATAGACTCCTTAGACTAGTGCAATGTTTTTTTGTTTTAAAAAACCTATTTGACACGGTCCTTGAAAGCCCTAGGTTTTGGTTGTGGATCTCCTTTGTCTGGCTGTTCACCAGTTCTGCCAGTCCCACAAAGCTCTCCTTCATGTTTGTGAAGAGTGATGGTTTCATCCAGACAGGAAAATGAACCAGATGTGTTTGAGTTAATCTGGTCTAAAGGCTTTCAGTGCCCTGGAGTTTGCAGAATACCTCCAAGCTAGCTGACAGATTATCACATGGGTTGTCAGGAGCCCTGCTTTTTCTTCTCCTCTTCAATTTCCTCCCTCCCTTTCCTTTGAGGAACTATTTTAAAAACAAATCGGGGTAGAAGGAAGGTAACAAAATAAAATTGTGCTTTCAACAAAGACAAAAGTATAGTTTAAAATTCACGCTCCTTCAATAACTAAATCATTTATAAAGGAAAAACCAAACCAAACAAAGCTTTCCTTTCCATTGATATTAGTCTAGCAAAAAGTCAACTTTAAGGAAAATCCATGTTGCTTGGATCCCAAATGGTTTATATAATTTTTTAAAACCCCTACTTAATATTAAAAACAGGTTTAAGACCATGAGTTTAGTCTAGTATGAGGGAGAATGGATGTTTCTCTATTGTAGAATATTTTTATTTTAAAAAGATTTTTTTTTTCCCTCCTAAGGTCAACCAAGTGTCAGCTGCAGTTGGAAAAGATTTCACCGTGACTCCATCTAAACTGATTCAGTTTGACCCAGGTACATTTTGTGTACAAATGTGCAGTTTGTTTTACAGTGTTTTTTTTTTTTTCTCATGTCTGGAGATTGTAGAGAAGACAGAATATTACACAACTTTAGCCAACTAGAAACTCCTCAGGGAGCCATACTACCCCACTCTGAAAGAGAGGTGTTTGGATTTGAGGTTTTGCCCTTATTTGTTTTTTATAACAAGTGAATTTTGATTTCAAATGAGAAGAAAATTTATAACAAATATAAGCTATCAAAGCAAACATCCAAGACAATCCAGAAAAAAATATTCGGTCATTTAGAAATTATTTAAAGTTCTGACACAGGGCTGTTATAATTTTATTGCCTCGGATTTTTGATGAAATTTTTCAGAATGTTTATATGGATTCCTAAAGGGCATTTCTAAATGATCCCTCATGGAATAGGTTGATATTAGGAGATTCCAGGGGAAATCATTATTTAGTTAAGTCACACTTATTTTGTTTTAAATATGTGGGAAAATTTTGCTAGGTGCAAGTTGAAGTAAAAAAGGTTGGTACTTGCTCTCAAGGGTGTTCTATTGTGTGAGAAACACAGGCAGGAAAACACTCACTGATATTACACTGGGACCCAAAAGATGAGCTGTTGTTTGAGCTAAGAGAAATCTTGGAAGACTTCCCAGGGGAGGCAGTATTCTAGCGTGTAGATGAAGAAGAAAATTCCAGAATGAAGGACTAACACAAAAGCAGCAACACACCTTTGGGGAAGTGTGCCTAAAACTGAGGCTGGAGCCGCACTGTCTTTCTCTGACTTCTGTGGATGGGACAGGTAGCTCTCCCTCACTCACTGCGTCGCTCTCTCTATTTCCCTGCAGTTTGAGATGGATCTGAATCAAATGTGGGGGTTTGGGGGCAGCAAATACAACGGGCCTAGAAAAGCAGACAGGACTGTGGCTTTGTGATTTCCAGCCAAGGAGATGTTCTGCACACTGAGAACACTCCTCTAAGAGTAAACCATTAACATCATCTGCCACTCACTCATAAAGCGTTGAGCAAAGGCAAAAAAAAAAAAAAAAAAATGGCCTAAGTACCAAGCACCACCCCAAAATTGCCTATCTTAATATCAAACACAGAAAAGAATGGCTTTCTGCAGTTCGCTGCAAGTAGCATGATGCTTAAGGACTGTTAGTTTCCCAGGGCTGTCATAACACAGCATCAAACACTGGGTAGCTTGAAACAGAGATGTCGAGTATCTCAGTTCTGGAGCCCAGAGGTCCAAGATCAAGGTGTCAGCATGAAGGATTATTTCTGAATCTATTCCATGCCTCTCTTCCATGCTTCTGGTGGCTGGGTGGCAGACTTTGGCATCCTTAGCGTCTGCTACATCACCCCAATCTCTGCTTTCATCTTCATATAGTGTTTTCCTTATATGCATGTCTGTGTTATAAAGTGCCCCCCACCATGGAGTCTCACTGTGTTGTCCAGGCTAGAGTGCAGTGGTGCCATTTCAGCTCACTGCAACCTCCGCCTCCTGAGTTCAAGCAATTCTCCTGCCTCAGTCTCCCAAGTAGCTGGGACTACAGGCACGCATCACCATGCCCAGCTAATTTTTTTAAATTTTTAGTAGAGACAGGGTTTCACCATATTGGCCAGACTGGTCTTGAATTCCTGACCTTGTGATCCACCCACCTCAGCCTCCCAAAGTGCTGGGATTCCAGGTGTAAGCCACTGCGCTTGGCCAAGTCCCCTTTTTTATACACCATCAGTCATAATGGATGAGGGGACCACCTTATTCCAGTATGACCTCATGTTAACTAATTACACCTGTAATTACCCTAGTTCCAAATAAGACCACATTCTGAGGTACTGGGAGTAAGGACTTAACATATGAATATTTTAGAAACACAGTTCAGCCTATAACAGTGAGCCTTCACTTAGACACGCAAAAATCCATCTTTGTTTCTGTCCTTCTTCCTGTGATATTTAACTTTCTAACTCAGATAAGCTGGTTCCTCCAGCTGACCTCCTTTGTGGAAAGAGATCCTGTGTCATACGGGAAAGATTCCTGTTATGTATGTGCTGTTTACTCCTTCACTGCTACAGGCTTTTGTGATCAACCCTACAATTAAAGGGTGAGATGATTTGCACTGTGTCCCTTCCCACTTCACGTTAAGGCAGTTCAAATCTTCCATTTCTTGGGAGTCGAGAGTCTTTGCCATGTGTCATCTGCATTATTTGAGGTCTGTTTGTTACAAGATTAGGAGTAATTTTGTCTGCTAGTAGGTTTCAAGCAGCCTATCAGGTGCTCTATTTGGATTGCTAGGAACTAGAATGTATCACACTAGAAGAGACTCTGAAATCTATGTCTTGGAGGTTTCACTGGATAAGATTAATACCCATTTGTCTAGAAGAGCTTACATGCTGTTTTGAGTAGATACTAATGACTTCTCGGGACTCTAAATAATCTTATGATTTTAGATATTATTTAGACAATTTAGGAAATAATATAAGCATATCTTATAAATTCGGAAAAAAAAACACTTGGCTGTTCATTGTTTTGAAATTTTATTTACTCAGAGGAAGTTTTATAAACTGAAATCTTGCTTTAGGGAATTTTGAAGTTCTTCATGTCCACAGGTCCAGTAAATATTTACTCCTGTTTTGTTAATCCTTGTATTTTCTGGGTCTGGTGTCCCCATCCCCATACCTACCCGTTTTACCAAGGGAAATCAATTTGTTCCTTTAAAAAATGACAGCTTCCATGATTGGGTGAAAAAACAGAATGAGCAATCGAAGGCAGTGGGACTTTGGAAGGTTTGAGAACTCTTACGTGGGAGCTGGGAGGAACCTTGCCTTGAAGCTGCAACTATGCTACCAGACCAAAAAAACCCAAACAAACAAAAGCAAATCCTGACTACTTTGCATTCAGCTATTGGGGCTAATCTTATGTGGATATAAAAATACTCCTAAGAAACTGATTGTTTTCCTTTAAAATATGTGTTCCTGAAAGGCTTGCAGCACTCTTAATTGAAATTTCATCATCCCTTAGGGTCACAGATCTCTAATGTGGCATTTATTAAAAAATATCGAGAAAATGTCTTTCAGTGGAGAAATCTGCTTTTCAGGAAAATATCCAGGAACTTACCTACTGTGTAAAGTGGATATATCTGCATAAAGTGACACCTCTCTTTCCTCTTCAGCACCTTTTGTTTTGCAGGAACAGGGAGTCAGTCCAAGCCTTCTGAAAATAATTGTATATCTCAGGGACTTAGCAAACACTTTGCACCTTGAAAGTGAAAGAGAAAGGGAAAAAATGATAAAGTTCTTACTTCCAGTCTCATTAACCTAAAGAGCTGGTCCTCTGCACACCTGGTAGGCATAGAAACCAAGTTGGAATGCAGACAAACAAATCAGAAGCACTTAAATGAAACTGAGAAGATATTTCTCTAACCCTTAACCATCTGGTTCTACTCTATAAGGTCCAACAAAAACCTTAAGGTTTTTTCTTTTTGGTTGGAGGGTACTATAATTTTTAAAAATTAATCTTAAAATAAGGGATTTGGTTGCGAGTTGGAAATATTTTTGTATTAGACATAATGTTAATTGTACAGTCTTTGGGGGTCAAAATGGTTCTCCAAATAGTAGCAATCATATTATTCATATGCCTTCTTCATTGTCCACCTCTTATCTTTTCATGCCGATTGTATTGCAGCAGCTGTCTATGTGGTCTCCCAACTTCTAGCCTCTCTGTTCATCTGTCTGGCTCTCCAAATCTTCTCATATAACAGTCTCAGGCTTATTTTGCTAAAACATCCACTTTCAGTATGTGACTTCTTTGTTCAAGAACCTTTCCTGTTGCCTATGTTGTAAAGTCTGAATCTGGCCACCTGGTGTCCAGGGCTCTCTGCAGTCTGGCCACAAATCATCTTTGCAACCTCATGGCTTCCTGTCCACCCATGTAACCTCTCTATTCCAGCCAGCTAATCCACCTGATCAAGAGCTCTACTTTGCTATCTTCCTATCTTTGCTATGTTGTTTTCCCATTTCTTCCCTTCTAATCCTTTCACTTCTACAACCCACATTTACATAGGATCTACCATTTCTTCTGTATCTTTTGGTAGCTAAACATATATAGTTTTCAATAATTATTTGACTTTTCTGATTTTGCTTTTGCCTCCTCCAAAAGATTTTAAGCTCCTTTAGATCAGGGCGTGGCTTATGTTATACTTCTGGTATTCTCCATAGCATCTAATGCAAAGATAAGCATATCATAAGTACAAAATATATATTTTGATATATTGATTCATCTATTCATGAGATTGGAATTACATTTTATTATTATACATACTAGATGCTTCAGCTTCTGCTTTTGCAAAGACTGTGAATGAAATTGCTTTCAGAACTCAGTGCTGAAAACTTAATAAATTAGCTGTCAGCCTATTTTTTAATAAAATAAAATTATTCCAAATACACATAACTTTTTCCCTCTAAGTGTAGCGAGCCAAAAGTAGGAGAAGTGGATAGCTTCACCTTTCCATTGGCCTCTGTGGAGGGTTGAAGAGACCAATTAGATCATGAGATCTATATGAGGCATACCTTCAAGAAAGAGGCCATCATATAGATGGACAGTTGAGGTGTGTAAGTCTGTAGGAAGCATTCTGCAAGAAAAAAAAGTCTTTTTTTTTGGAGCTTGGGAAAAGGTCTCACTCTGTCACCCAGGCTGGAGTGCAGTGGCACATTCTGGGCTCATTGCAGCCTTGACTTTCTGGGCTCAAGTGATCCTCCCACCTCAGCCTCCTGAGTAATTGAGATCACAGGCAAATGCCACCACGCCCACTTAATTTTTGTTTTTGTTTTTTGTAGAGATGGGGTTTTGCTCTGTTGGCTAGGCTGGTCTCAAACTCCTGAGCTCAAGTAATCCACCCACCTTGGCCTCTCAAAGTGCTGGGATTACAGGTGTGCATCATCGCGCCCAGACAAGAGTCATATTTTTAACAGAAGACTTTTTAAAAAGTTTAACTGCCTTATATAGGGGGGCTCAGGGGAGGAAAATCACTCAAATAGCCAATGAGCAAATGGCAGAGTAAGCTTTTCCAACTTAGCTCAGAAAAGTTATACCATAAGTTTACTGTGTTTATTCCTCTTAAACTTGAGCCTTCTTTCTCCACTAAAAAGTATTCTCTTTTCTTCCTGCCACCACTTGCTCTTCTAAATAAACTCAGGGGATATCCTGTGATCCACATCATGGAAACTGCTCAGGATGAGATCATCTCAGAAGTTTCTTCCAGCCTTAATATTGTGTGTATATGGAGTTGCTTTGTTTCCCATCTTGGTGGTGACAGGATGGCTGGGATATGTTTGTAATGTCGAAACTGTTTTGTATAATATTGAGTTCACAAAGTTACTGTGAACCGAGCTTGATTGTAACTTCATGAACAGAGGTAGTCAGAAAGAGGGGGAAAAAATGGCTCTATTTCTAGAATCCGCAGACCATAAATTCTCTCTAGGAAGATATCAAACTTCTGAATATTACATCATCAGAAAAAGCATTTGTGGGCTAGAAAGATCTCAGGAAGTGAGGAAGCCGATGCAAGCAGCTGTCTTTAGAAATGATTAAGAAATCAGTCATTTCAAGGGTTCTGTGAATAGCATGAAGCACCATCCAATAATCACTTCTGTCTGTATCAACAACTTAAGATTTTTTTAAACTATTAAGATTTTAAGATTGCAATACTTGTTTATTCTTAAGAAGAGAAGGGACAGGTTGGGGAAAAATTAAGTCTTGGATCTTATCTAATAACCCTTTTTTTTTTATCCTTCACATAATGCAGCTTACTTTTTTGTTACAGTGTTTGCATTTAAACGGAATCATCATTGTCCAGGAACAAATGTGGTCTTTTCATATTATTTGGGAGAACAGCAGGACTTCAGTGAGTTGGTAGCAGTACAATAGCTCACTCGGGCTATTGCAGTCTAGCTGTAGACATGTTAATTAATATATTTCTCTGACACCTAGGTGATTGAAATAGCAATTAAAGAGTAATTAAAATGTTTACTTCTTGTAGGAATGTCAACTAAGATGTGGAATATAGCAATTACCTATGACGGATTAGAGGAAGATGATGAGGTCTTTGAAGTAATTCTGAACTCCCCTGTGAATGCAGTTCTTGGCACAAAGACAAAAGCTGCAGTGAAAATTTTGGACTCAAAAGGAGGTATTCTTTTGATCCTCATCTTGAAATCAGGAGCCGTACTGGCACTGTAGCTCTTGCTTTCAACAGCCAATGTGCTTGATAACACCTTCAAATCAAAATGCTTAATTTCTTGTCAAGAAAGCACCCTCAGTCGTGATGTAGGCCCTTTATTCTGGTTTCTGCTTCATGTGGTTTTCCTCCTGCTAAGAATGATCGCTTGAGAAAAGCAACAAGTCAGGGCCGGAGTGGTTTTTTTTCTACCCATTTGTTGTTCTCACCGAGGGGGAAACAGTGTTGGTGAGAATCTATCAACAATTATTTTCCCCCAGAGTCTGTAGAGCTGTAATTATCTTCCTCTGTTAAAGAGTGCTCTTAATGCCTAAAATCTGAGCCCCCACTGTAGTGTGACCAGGAAAATTCTAAGAGAGGAAGGAATTGGAGAAAAAAATAGATGTGAAAGATGCAGCTGGCTTGGGAATTTGGGAGCAGCTGGAGAATATTAATGAATGACTTTGGATGGCAGCGCCAAACAGACAATCCTGGATTGTCTATGCTAAAGAACAACCTGTGAACTAAACAAAATAAAGACCAGCCAAAGTCTTTGGTGCTGTGATTTTTTTCTGCCAAATGCCTTCCAGTTAGTTGTCTTTTTAGCATTTGAGAAGTGTTCCATACCATACTCAATCTTATACCCCCATTTTTACACCTGTCATGCCCTATGGTCTATATTTTTTCTTGCCTGGAATCTATTACCTTTCTTACTCTATAATAAAAATGGGCACTCTCCTCTTTTCTTTGTAATATCCATGTTTCCGCAACATCTCCCCCCTACCTTTCCTCAACAAATTTATTTCTTTTCCAGTAGAATCTTCTGGTCACGTGAAGTATACAAAAGACATGATATACACATCTTATATATGAAATAGACACTACCCAGACAAGGGTTCTGCCCTCAAATTTTTTATGCCTTCCCAGAAATACTAATTGGTGAGGTTTCTAATAGAAGCCACTCTATTAAGATTTACTGGGTCTTTGTTCTGTTGCAACTAAGTGCAAAGTTTTATAAATACAACTTAATTCTATGACATCTTTAAACAATTCCAGTTTCTACCTCTAGGAAATGAATAAAGTCCTTGTGAAATACTACTTAATCAGTGAATAAACTTGTATATTGGGGTATACTATAATAAGAGAGGTGAGACTTTTCCCCCAGTGTATGGCATGATTATAAAATTATAACAGTGATTTTTATTTGGAGTTTATGGAATCGATTTCATGACCTTCTAATCACTCAATAGATGTGCAGACGGGCACAGATTTCCTGGATGTAAACTGATGAAGAATAAAGGCGTTTTTGGCAAATGGCAAAAAGGCAACATCTGGTGGGAAAACCATCCATCTAGGTTTAATGACAAGCTGCTCCAGGAGCTGTGTCAATATGATCCCTTATCTGTTTGTGTAAAATGAACTGACCGCCTGCCATCTTGCATGCCTCCAGGACAGTGCCATCCTTCATATTCCTCCAATCAAAGCAAGCACAGAACATGGGAGAAGGGCGTTTGGCGTCTGCTGCCCCCAGGGTCTTCCTCATCCACCACTTCTGGTTCCTTTCATCTGGAAAGAAGACCTCTTCCATCTTCCACGCAGCTAGCAGTCACCAGGGGAGACACCCTGTGGGGCTTTGATTCTACACATTTTTCTCAAAGGAAGCTTAGGACCCGTGGGAATGGCAAAACAGTAAGGATGGGGACCTTTTGGGAGCTGATGTGCAGAATACATACTGAAAGAATCAAAAGATGTTAAGTATTGTGAAACACTGAAGAAGCTGTTTTGATTTTCATAGTGAGTGGGGGCCATGGTTCCTTGCACAGTTATGCAGTGCCTTCTGTTTACAAAGATCATGAGGCTGCCTTGCTTCTTTAATTGTACTAACTGAGGTCATAGATAATGCTGATTTATCCGTATGATTTCTGCTTTGATTCCTTTTGGGACCAGGACAAATAGGGAATGACCAGTGACCCTAAAATAGAGGGAGATTAAATGATGCAACTGGGTGTGGAAGCCATGGCTTTGACCTTATTAACACAGCATTCTAACCACTGCACACTCTCATGTGTGCACGTGTGTGTGTGTGTGTGTGTGTGTGTGTGTGTGTATATTCTTGGACCTCTGTGTACTATAGATATACCAAAAAATAAAGAGATATTTCCTCCCTGACTGGAGCTGTGTATGTGTGAATCCATACAACAAATTCTGTTTAGGCCTACTGATTTCTGAAATTCCAAAGATTTGGACATGGAAAATCTTAAGATACATATTGCACATAAGATACTAATTGTTCAGACATTAGCAAGATCTTGCTGAGTGGTTTTACCCTATTGCTAGTTATTAGTCAATCCAATTCTGTTCATATGTTGTTCTCTGTCAATTTCAGGTTCATCCATCCTCTGTTTATAGAAATGGAACAGACGTCATCTATAATGTAAGCATAGCCACAGAATTGCTAAATTTCTTATATTTATGGCTGCAAGTATTTAGTGAAACTAATATTTTATATTTTTACATTTATATAAAATTGTTTTGAAATCAGAGGCTTAGGTGTTCAGAAAAACAAATACTCTTATCTTTTTGCCTTGACCAAATTTTTGAATTGCTCGTTATTTGGTTTGCTATCTTGGTGTTTCTTTTTTCCTTATTGTTGTTGATTGTTGGTTTCCTCAAGTATCATGGGATCGTTTCCTTGAAACTGGAGGATGACAGTTTTCCAAGTCAGAAAAGGAAGGCCAAAGTATCCATCACTAGTCAGCCCCAAAAGACAATTAAGGGGGCAGAACTGCCTCAAGCAGATAAGGTGGAATCCACAACTGGCTCACACTTCCCCAGACAGGTATGAAAATCTTTTTTCCTTCCTATTCACCTTATAACAAGTTGTTTGCTGGGCCATAAACACACTTAATTCACAAAATAGCCTCCAAGATTGGTTGGGGGGACAGTTTACTCAACACAAATGCTACTCAACAAATGATGACCCAAAGGAGATGAATATGTGAGCAACTTTCCTTAAGACAACTCTAAATTGCTAAGTTGCCTTTTCTCCTCAAAGGACCATTTGACCTCCTTTCCAAAGAATTGCACTCTGGAATTAAAGGGACTCTTCCATTTTGAAGAAGGCATCCAGAAGCTGTATCAGTGCAATGGGATTGCCTGGAAAGCCTGGAGTCCCCAAGCCAAGGTGGGAGACAGGCTGAGCAGCCAAGCACCTTTACTTGCAGTGTGCTCTCTGATAAGCTAATAAAGGGGAATGATCTGGTGCATGACTCAACTCATGCTACATCTTCCTGCCAAGGTTACAACTTGAAGGCTAAGAAGAAAAATGTGCCCAAAGTGGCTTTACAAAAAAATCACAAAATACGTTAGTTAAATCAATGTCATTTAACATGTTTACTTGTTTTGTTTGGTTATCAGAATGTCAAAGTTGTAAAGTTGAAATGTTGCTGACTGTGATAGTGTTTTCTGTAAGAAGCTATTGCGTTTCTCAAGATGAAGAATTGGGATTAGGGCTGGCTCCCTTTGTGGTGACAAAACTACTTGACTGAAGTTAGGGGACTCGTAGGGCTCCTTATGCTGAGCTGACTCCAGATCGTAAAAGACCATTATGATGTGAACACAGAGAACTGTTTTTCAGGATGTGGAGGACAAATCCTGCCCGGCTGGGTGGCACCATCACTCAGGCTATTGTCACATCTTGATCACAGAGCAGAAAGGCACCTGGAATGCAGCTGCCCAAGCTTGCAGGGAACAGTAAGGAACCCTTTTGCACATTTGATTGATGTCTTCTTTTCCACTATTTCTCTATTTTCTTATGGAAGTCAACAGTTGCTTCATTCATTCAACAAGTATTGAGTGTTTAATATCTGTTTGGCTTTGTTTTAGGAGCCCCGAGGGAGTTCTGTAGCTCAGAATGGATTTGTGAGTGTCCTTGATAATGTATCTGGTTAGTGCAAAAGTAATTGCAGTTTTTGCCGTTACTTTTGTACCTACCTAATATTTGACTTTGTTCTTTTCTGTAAAAGCTGCCCCATTGCCATGTTTCTCTTTCTTTTCTTTTTTCCTCTCTAACTCAGTCTTTGTGAGGAAATCAGAAAGAGATTTTCTGAGTCAGCAGCATTGCAGTTCTGATATCTTTTTTTATGTGATAAGAATTTGTGCCCATTTAATTGAAAGTATATAGCAATGAAAAGCCTTATAGCATCGGGCCTCTAGCAATACGATTATATAGAGATGATTATACAGCTGGACAAGTAGGACGAAGGCTTACTAGGTAACAGAACATTCAAGAAAAGATGACTTGTAGTCAGGTAATGACAACCAAATGTATATAGTCCAGGACTTTAAAAATGCATATGTGCTCATCCCTGACTCTCCCTTTTTTTTTGGTCAACCTGGATATTATGCAAACAACACAATTGGACTAATATGCCCCATGGCTGGAAATTGAGACTAGGGAAGTCTCTGGTTATTATTGATCAGATCTTTTACTTCATCAAATTTAAAATGTTATACTTAGTTAAAGACGCCATTAAGAAAATGAAAGAGCAAACCACATTCAGGAAAGGCTATTCTCAAACATAAACCTAATAAGTCTTAAATCCAGAAAGTACACACAACTTCTACAAATCAATGACAAAAAGACAATTCAAACAATAGTAAATGATTGGGAGTTTTTGCAAGATGTACAGTTGGTCAATAAATAAATGAAAAGGTGCTCAAAAACATTAGATATTAGGTAAATAAAAATGAAAACCAAAATGAAATACAGTTGGTTAATAAATAAATGAAAAGGTGCTCAAAAACTTTAGATATTAGGTAAATAAAAATGAAAACCAAAATGAAATACCACTTCACACCTACTAGAATAGTTAAAATTATAAATATGGCAATCCAAATTTGTTTTTAATTTTTAAACTTTTATGTTCGGAGTAAATGTGCAGGTTTGTTACCTGGGTAAACATGTGTCATGGGGGTTGGTTGTATAGATAATTTCATCACCCAGGTGTTAAGCCTAGTACCCATTAGTTATTTTTCCTGATCTTCTCCCTCCTCTCACCTTCCACATTCCAATGTGGGTTGTTCCCCTCTGTGTCCATGTGTTCTCATCATTTAGCTTCCACTTTTGAGAACATGCAGCATTTGGTTTTCTGTACCTGTATTAGTTTGCTGCAGATAATGACCTCCAGCTCCATCCATGTCCTTGCAAAGGACATAATCTTGTTCTTTTTTATGGCTGCATAGTATTCCATGGTAGATAATACCAAATGTTGATAAATATGTAGAGCAAATAGAATTCTCATGTGTTGTTGGTGGAAGTGTAAAATGATACAATCACTTTGTAGAACGGTCTAGCAGTTTCTTATAAAGTTACATGCATCTACCCTATGACCTAACATATTCTACTCCTAGGTATTTAACCAAAAGAAATAAAAATATATGCTAAAAAAAGCTTTATAAAAGTATCACATAGCAACTTTATTCATAGTAATACTAATTTAGGTTATTTTTTGTTACGGATGTTTAGAAGTACTTGATGTTTTCTTCATCCACAAGAGAATAAATTGGTTTTTTTTTTTATAAATTATTTTATAAGTGATGGAATAAACTACTGAAACCTCCAACAATTGTAGATAAATCAAAAATAGAATGTAGAGAGAAAGCAGCCCTACACAACAGAATACTTATATAATTCCATATATATAAATAATAAAATATAATCTATGTTGTTAGAAATAAAAAATTGTTATCTCTGGTAAGATTGTGGAATGACTAGAAAACAGCATGAGGCAACGTTCTTAAGTGAGAGAAGTGTTCAATGTCTTATTCTAAGTGGTTATTAAATGGATGTGTATACAATTGGCAACATTAATCAAATTGAATATTTAAAAATCTATTCATTTTATTATACGTAAATTATACCTAGTTTTTTAAAAGCTAATAAAATGTTTTAAAAGTGTTTTTAAAAATTGGCAAAACCGTTTTCTTCACTGGTATATTTCATGTTCTAACTGTGAGTAGAGTCACCAGAGAGGTTAAACAGTGGCTTTCAGGAGTTTGTTGTTGTTACATTGGTGATATCAAATAAGATAAAATGTTAACATTTTTACAAATAATAATTGTTTTAAACACATATAATTCCATAGTGCTATATGTTAAAGAAAAAAGAAGACATTCTTAAGCTGTTAAAATGACATCTTAACTAGATGTCATTTAGTTTGTCTTTACGTATTGAAAGCTCCAGTATTGGTCTTTTTTCCTCCTTGAGGAAAGAGCTTTGGTGTTGATCAAAAGCTATCTAAACTAGCAGGATGATTGCAGTATGTAACAAATGGGAGAATACTCTGGTGTCTCTGCTTACAAAATTAAGGGAAAGAGTGGTTATACTCCAGCCAAAGTTATCAAGATTAAATTGTTGATTTGTTGATAAAATGTAGATGAACATAATAGAACTTCCCAACCTGAAGTTTAGAAGCAACCTTTTGTTCATCTTCCAGTGGTTCTTAAAGGACAATGCAAGTAGCTGGTCTATAATGAAGCTTTCATTGGTTCTTTATGTATGAGAAACGTAAGGACAGTATGTATTGAGAGATATTTTTCCATTCAGTCATTGATAGTGGTGTCAGATTGCCAATGTGTTTTTTTTAAAGAACTGTTCTTTATCCTGAGATTATAATAGTCTACCTTTTTGTTGTCAAAAATCACTTTTTATGATATAATAGCAATATAATAACATTGTCGATGCACTCATGTTGACAAATCTACATCAGTCTCCCATCATCTTTTGTTTTCATTTTATTGATCCACCTATTAATAATTATGGGTAGGTTCTATCGGTGAGTAGCAAGGAGTTCTTCACAAATGTATTAATACTGTACCATTCAATCATCACAATAATAAACTCAAGGCCCAAATTAATTTAAAAGCATAGGTACTTTCTCATGCGCTTAATCTAAGATTTCATCTGCAGCTTGGTTTTTAAGCAGTTTCACCCGTGACCCTTTTATATTAGCCTGACCGTAGTTCTACATGCCTCCTTGTCAATAATGTCTTACTTTTATATTGATAGTATGTGAAATTGTTTCACATGTATTAGCTTATTTGATCCTTCCATCATGTCTCTTATCTACAGTTTACAGATTTATTTAAAAAGAGGTTCAAGGAAGCAAAATCACTTCCTCACAGTCATATATGGAAGTAAATGAAAGAGACAGAATTTAGTTTTTCATCATTATACTCTCTAAAATACATCCCCTAAGTATAGTGGGTTTCTCATCACAGATGTACTGACAAGCATGTCTATTTTAACTGTGTTGAGGTTACACAAAGTAGATTTTCAAAATTATGTGTTAATAATTGTTTTTCTCTCACTGCAAACACATATTAAGATTTTTATTAAATTATGGACCCTAAGTTGGATTTAAATCAAACTAACATTTCAAGGCAAACCTAAAATATGATCAAATTCCTCATTTATAGATTCATTCATTTAACAAATATTTCTGAAAGTCCTTTACAGAAGGTCATTCACAACACCCATATTTCCATAAGGACAGCAAATTTTACTTTATCCTTTGTCCCTAACCAGATTGTTAACTCAACTCAATCTTTATCTCCAATCTTCTTTCCTCCCCATTGGTGTTTTATTATTTTTCTAAGTCAAGGGAGCCAGACTCCTAGATTATGCATTTCTTGAATTTACATATTGTAATCTCATCTGCTCATTTCCTCAGGCAGTCATTGTACATTTGGTAATTCTATTATTATAGATCATTATCTATTAAACCATTTTGTTTTCCCACAGGAGTGTCTGGAACCCCTGCTGGCCTTTCCTTAGAGTTACCCTGAATTATACCTATACTTAATCAAAAATTTTCAGAGAAGTAGATGTTTATTTCTATAACCAGAAAAATTAAAGCTTTTGTTTCTAATTCTATAATACAAATATTTGTGTATGTATACCTACTTAATTTAATTTTATATCCATATATACACCTATGTAGATACCTACCATATTTTATATGTATGTGAGCATAAAATAAAAGGAGTGATATTTTTATAAAATAATCAACATATGAATACCTAAATATTTCTTTTGTGAACAACTACGCTCTAATATTTTAACTACCTGAAGCAGAGCTATCTTCCCATCTCACTCTTTTGGAATTTCTTGCTTTTTTGAGAGTCAGTAAGAAAACCAAAACTGTACTTGAGCAGCTAAAATGGATTTTACTAAGTTTGTTTTAAAGATAGCTTTAGGAATATTCAAACTAGAGAAGATGTTAAATATCATTGAATAAAACCCATTGCATTTTGATGATGAAGTTGGGGCTGCGAAGTGAGGGAACTTCAGTAAGGTAATTTGTTCAGTAAGAGAATTAGGGAATTCAGTGAGAGAATTAAGGGGCAATCGGAAGTGGAACCCGGGTCTCTCATGCTCTGTGCAAAATGCCATAGTAACTAGGACACCTCCTCAAGCCCTCCCTTGGCTTATGTTTAACACAAGTTTGATATTGTGTGTTCTAAGCCTACAGCACATTAGAATGACCATGTTGAATGTGATGGGGAGGGGAGGAGAGGAGATGCCTCATCATACCTGCTGTAACTGTCAGACAGGAGCTGAGAATCGATAATGAGGTCGATTAGAGCCAAGTCACAAAACCCAGTTCAGCAGTGTAAGGCCATTCAGTGAGGGACAAAGTGCCTTCTATATATCTAAGTAAAAGAGGCCTAGAAATCATCATTGCATCAGATAGCAGCAAAGTACTATTATTAGTAGGGGAAAATCATTTAAAAATAGACAAATTATGTTCACCATATCTAGTCTGGAAAAGCAGAGAAATAGTTCTGAATTTCAAAAAGACAGGCAAAATAAATACAATTAAATTAAATTCAATAGCTATCTAAAATAATGTGTTACTAATTTTGTTTCCTACTTTTCATATCAATGGATATTAACTAGGCAAAAAGATCATGGTGATTTAATTTTTTTCTTGTTTAATTTATTTAAATGCTTAAAATTATTTTTTAAAATTTAATTTTAAGTTTAATTGACAAATAATAATTATATATATTTGTGGGGTACAATGTAATGTTAGGATACACGTATACATGATGTATTTGTTTCTTGTTTGAAACTTTCTTTTTTTTTTCTTAAAGAAGAAACAAAGAATTATTTATTGGCTTTTACTTAAAGCATTTTTAAAGAGGTTTTAATGAGCACCGCTGGGGAATTAGGCACAATCAAATATTGCTTCTAAAAATAGCTAGCTGCAAAAATAATTCATAAAAAATTCTGTTTTGTGAAAAATATTTTATATATGTTTGTAAAAACAGGCACTTTAATTTCTACACATTATAAGAAGGTTTGACAGTTGGAGCTATACTCATTTTATTGAATATAATGAAGCAGTCATAATTAAATGTTTATTTGACTAAACACACTAAGCTCCAAATTTAAGCCTGATGTAATTTTATCTAAATAGTTTGGGTTACCTTACTGATCAAATTAACTTGGTATTTTCCAAATTTATACCAGTTAGAAATAAACTTATGAGAAGAATAGTATTTTGGCATTAAATAAATAATCGTTATAAGTGGGCAGTTGCTGAGTTTCCAAAAAGATGTTTGAAATCTGTTGTTTATGTTTTAAAACCTATTGATGTTTTATGCTGGAAAGCCCAGATATACAATAAAAGATCACTTTCCTTGATGTCACTTACGCCCACCCTGCAGATACTTTTAAAATAAAACTACAGTACTAAAATCTTAGAAAGTCCTTTTAACATACATACATTTTTGTGTATTTTAAACTTATTTTTATTTCTGTTATGCAGAAATGTTAACTGCTTGTTGCTGATGCTCTCATTTTCATTTGCATGTAGATACCTGGGCAACCTTGTAACTGTATTCTCCAGGCAGCACATGCGATGGCTCTGGGACATTGGTGGGAGAAAGTCCTTCTGGATAGGCAAGTATCTGTGCTGCACTGAGGAGCAAGGCAAGGACATGAAACAAACAAGCGCCACCACCCTGCTACTCACTTCCATGGATTAAATGATCATGGTTTACCATCATAGGGAACCAATTTTAAACTCATCTTAAACCTTTGACACAATACATTCATTTTAAGACATCTATCCCAAAGAAATAAATAGGGATGTGGTCAGATTGATAAGCAAGAGAATTCAATGCAATAATATTTCTAAAAGTAAGAATTAGAAATCACTGTAACTAAAGAATGGTTAAATAAATTATAGTATAGCCATATGAAGGAATATGTTAGATTTAATGATTTTGCAAGCCATTAAATAATCAAGACATGAAAATTACCTTATGTTTATTAATTCGTTTAACAAATATATGTTGGATGCCCATTATATTACATATAAAATGTAAAATGTATTTCATTTATGGCAAGGTGCTAAGTAAAAATGCAGGGCCTACATTCATATAAAGTATGAAATAATTTAGAATTAAAAAATTATATACATGTGGTGTATGTATAAATATAAATAAATTATATATATAATTAGAAATTTCCAAATAATTAGAAATGACTTAACTCCCGTTAAGCATTATAGGTAGGCTGGGTATGGTGGCTCACACCTGTAATCCCAGGACTCTGAGAGACCAAGGCTGGAGGATTGCTTGAGCCCAGGAGTTCGAGATGAGCCTGGGCAACATAGTGAGACTTTGTCTCTATGAAAAATTTAAAAATTAGCCAGGCATGGTGGCAGCGAATAGTAGCCCCAGCTACTTGGGAGGCTGAGGTGGAAAGAGCCCTTGAGACTGGGAAGTTGAGGCTGCAGTGAGCTGTGATTGTGCCACTGCACGCTAGCCTAGGCAACAGAGCAAGACCCTGTCTCAAAAAAATATATATATGTGATTTTAATTTTATTTCTTCTTTTCTGAAGTCTTAATATGTTCTACAGTTTTAACAGTAATAACAAATCTTCTTTTTCTTTCCTTTTTTGAGATGGTGTCTTGCTCTGGAGTGCAGTGGTGCGATCTCTGCTCACTGCAACTTCTGCCCCCTGGGTTCAGGCAATTCTCCTGCCTCAGGCTCCCTAGTAGCTGGGATTACAGGTGCGCACTACCACACCTAGCTAATTTTTGAATTTTTAGTAGAGATGGGGTTTCACCATGTTGGCCAGGCTGGTCTCAAACTCCTGACCTCAAGTGATCCACCCGCCTCAGCCTCCCAAAGTGCTGGTATTACAGGCATGAGCCACTATTCCCAGTGGAATAACAAATCTTTTTAAACCACTTTAGAAATAGAATTTTCAGGGCATATCAAAGTCAATATTCCCACTACTTCTCTTTAGAGGCATTGTATTTGAATAATCTATAACAGTTCCCTCTCTTAACTTTTCAATATTTCTGTAGTACTCAGTAGGTCCCTAAATTCAGAAATGATCTGAATATTAACGGACAGGGCTGGAAGATAAGTTTTCTCTACATCCAGAATGACTCATTGTAAGGCTCTGTCCTCACAATATGCTTAGGCATCATGTCATCTAATCAATAATTCAAGAAAAAAATCCAGAAGAAGATATGGCATTCCTCACCAAAAGTATTTCATTTGATTCCACTCAAAAATACTGACTGAGAATCAGTTGGGGGAAGGTAAAATGCTATATATCTAGGACTGTTTTCATGGTCAAATTTGATTTGGGGAATGTTGGATCACACTGTGGCAGGGGGTTCCTTTCTCATTTTATTCTTTTTTTATTTCTATTATGAAAGAGAGTAAGTGGGGGAACGCTTCTTTAAGAAAATATTACAGAAGCTTTATAACATTAAAGTGTAATTTGCAAAATTTGCCAGTGGGGGTAGAGAGGCAAGTTGAGAAAATCTGCTTTTTATTGGAATTGTAGCAGATTGAAACATCTTAAGCTCTCGACTCAAAATAATACATAGTAAGCTACTTTCAAATATGAATATAAATAACGAGGAAGAAGAACAATAGGCAAAAAATATCTGTTTCCCTGTGATAGGGCTTCTGCATGTAGGATGATATGAGTATTAATAACAGCCGCCATTTATTAAACACTTATATATGCCAAGAGCTTTACATGCATTATCTTATTTAATCCTCAAAACAACCCTAAATGTACTATTTTTATGCCCATTCCTTAGATGAGAAAACTAAAACTCAGAGAGGTTAAGTAACCTGCCCAAAGATACTCATCTAGCAAGTAAGTGGTAGAGCTAGAATTGAACTGGGATTTGCCTGACCCCTTGTGTCTTAGGGTATTCCCAGTTCCTATCCCTTGTTTTAGAACCTGGGCCCATATTTGCATGTGAGAACTGAGCTTAGAGCAATAGTTGGAGATGATATCTAAGTATAAATGCAATAAAATTAATTGGCACATTCTTTTGGTTCACATTAGGTTTGAATGATCAAGTGCGTGCTGGCCACTGGGCATGGATCGGTGGTGAACCTGTCTTCTTCATCAATGGGAGAAGAGGGCTCTCTCAACACTCCAAGCCTGGAAAGAGCTGTGTTTTGGTTCAAAGACTAGGGAAATGGCAAACAAAAGACTGTAGGAGAGCCAAACCTCACAATTATGTATGTTCCAGAAAAGTTTAAATATAACAGGCCCTACAGGTGCCCCCCTGGAATTTGTCACCTATTTATTTACAGGATCTGCGACTATTGCTCCATAGAAAACAAACTGTTGAGTGATTGACTGGGTATACTTTTGTGATTCTGTCCAGTAAAAATGGAACATTTTTAATAGTGCCAGAAATATTGATAAATGAATATTTTTTACAAGATAAGATACAATTTTTGTCTCTCAATACCTTTTACAATAAATGCCAGCGGTATTATAAAGCATAAGATTGGTTTATTCCAGAAGACTCCCACCCTTACCCTACTCCAAATCTCAGGCAGTACCAGTCTCATGGTCCTTGGATTTTTTTAAAAAAAATTTTGGTCCCATTACCTCTAATAAATTTATTCTGAAATACATATTGCAGGTGCTCCCACCAGTTTAGTTTGAGTGAAGCTAACTCTACTAGTTCATTTAACCAAAGTTGAACTGCAGAGTTGTACCTTTGGAGCCCTTTAAATGAGAAATCTAAGATTAGAGGCTATGGATAAAAAGAATTTTCTATGGTGAAAAAGACTTTAGATGAAAGAATCTCGTAGGTGGAGGCTCATCTACAAAGCTGTGGTTCATGTAAGAATTCAGGGGGCTGCCTGTACTTCAGAGTTCTACCCATCACTGTTCATGAAACAGATCTCCTTTTCCAATTTGAATGTTGGCATTCTACCATCCTAGAGCTAATGGTTGAGTTTCCCCAGCCTTACAGAGTCATGAGAAATTTCAAGTAACATAATCTCTTCCTCTGTGTTTATTGTACTGACAAGCATTTCTCAAGGACATTTGGGATAAAGAGTATATATGAATGACGGTTGACATATGGAAGAAAAATACTGCTCTTTCAGAGGTGTCCTGATGAACTGCACTGATGAACAGAGAAAAATAATACTGAAAACAGAGCCCTTGAAAGTCTACATTCTCGGAAAAGATTTTGAGACAATTTTGAGCCCTTAAATCTTTAATATTTGCAGAAATGCCACGTTAACTATATTCTCTAATGGAAAGGTACCTTATAAATTTATAATCTCAGCAGAGTGGAACATTTGTGTAACAATGAAGTATGTTGCAGCCTTACCAGAACTCCCTTCTGAAATCAAGCCTTAATTACAGGAAATTAGAACTGTATGTCTGAAACATTTATTTAAAGTTTTTCTCTTTTCATAATTACTGAGAAATATGGTTGTGCCAAATGTCACTTGCTCTGTGAGCACCAATGTAACTTCAGAATCAAAACGGGGTTATCACATAGATGGGAGCTCTGGTGCTGGTTTTGTTATAAAAATACCTTGAGTGTTGCAGACACTAAAATTGCTTGAAGAAAGTCAGTTCAAGTTCTGGATACAAAAACATGACAAGCTTGTTTTATTTCAGTTCATTTATCAAGGTTATAATTAATAGAAAATTTACAAAGAGATTGGAATACGATTCAGACATTCTGCCTATTACTTAAAGCTAAACATAATTGTAGTGTCAGAGGGTCCTTAACTTAGATGACACAGGTGAGCTCCAGACTGGCATAATGTGTAGGTTCTCTGTGATATACAAGCAGTTTCTGGAAGTTTAATCAAAACATACTACACCCATCCTCTTACCAGCTCCAGTCAAATTCCTTCTGGTCCACTGGCTTCTTCCATGTGGAAATGTGAGGTTTGGGCTAAAGAAAAAAAGAGTTATTTTTCTAAAGGGTTAAGTCCTAGGAAGGAAGTAGAAGTTTGGGAAATTAGAGATTCAAGGGCCACTCCCTCTGCTGGAACTCTAAAACTATATCAACCATCTATAACTGGAAATCTAGAAGTATGTCAACTATGTAAAATCTGGTCAGCATGGCAGATTTATAATACATTTCTGCAATATAAATGATAAATGACACTGAACTAATTGCAAATGTAAGTATAAAGAGCGAGTGTTTTGATTTTTAAAACAATTAGAAATACTACAAGAATATTTAAAAATAGTCCTGATTGTGAAAGCATTAATCAAGTTGGAAAATTCAAGTCATTTTAAGAAGGTAAAAATAGAAATTTGGAAAAGTCTGAGTGGTGGGCAGTATTCATCAAACCTTCCTTTTATTCTTACAATTGAACTTTGACTCGGGGGGGAGAAAAATAAATGATTGTCAAGGTTCCCTCTGCTTTGACTGATAGTTTCTGATGGGAGTGGGAAGGAAGGAAATGGAGTAATGGATAGAATGGGAATGAGAAATTACAAGAGAGAAAAGGAGAGAAAGGTGAGAAGGGTTCAGTGGAAAGGATGGGAACTAATGGTAGCTAGGAAGGAAAGCATTAAGAAGGACCCAGCTGAAGGTACAGCTCTTCTCTCCAAACTTCAATACCAACTCAGGAAAAGGCCCCCTGTATCAAGGGGCATCAATCCAGCTCAATAGTACCTAGCTTTTCAAAATCTTTTGATTGTTTGGTCTTTAACAAACACACAGCTTTAATTTGATTTTTGTTTTTGTTTATTTTTAATACAGCCAGAAAGATATGCACATATTTTAATTTACACTATGGTTCTGTATAATTTAAACCATAGACTGGTGCTGATTAATTTCTGCAACAAAGCAGCATATTAAATGTACTGTATCTAGTGTTGTATCAAAATTAATAAAAGAAATTTAAGTTCCAAGACACTTTTCTTTAGCTTTCAACATTTTATCTTATTCCTGGGGACACATGGAATTTTAGATTTTAATGATGCTATTTAGCGAGAATGGAGGAGAAAAGTCAACATGTTTTTTATCTTTGCTGGTCAGACCAGCCTTTAGTTGTATGGCTTCCATGTATCCCTACATGCGACCACCATTCATTTGACAAATACTGAACATGGCATGCCAAGCATGCAACTGACATTGTTCCAGATACTGGAGATATTGTAGGGAATAAGATAGAAACATAAAAGTATAAAAGCATACCGCATATATGCAAATTTATAATAGCATTTTACGCCTGAAGCTTTTTATCAGGGAGGAAGTCACAGTGAAAATCAGTGATTACATTATCCCTTTTCCAGATACAAACAGCTCAGGCTGAAGTTTGTTATATTTTTCTCTTGGTTAAGAAATTGATATTAACTTCCTAAATTTTAATTAGGTCAAAGTGTTATTGATAGCAGCTGTCCCAAATTTTCTGTCTCCAGAATCAAGTTAGAAACTAAAGTTTCTATATCTAGTTAATTTTGTAACAATTACTCTTTCCAAAATGAGGAGTACATGTCTTTATATCTTAGGGATTCCTGGAGTAACAGAAATTAAAGAGAGATATCTTTGATATCATCTTTATTAATAATCTCATGTTACAACAGGGAAAGTTACTGTGTGAAGAAATCAGCACTAGAAGTGAGGCCTTCCAAACCTTAGCCTGAATTTTTTCTAATTATTCCACATATCTATCAGCATTCTGAGCAGATAGTTTTATTATATTCAAGTAAAATACACTCGTCTTTGAATAATAAGTATTATAACATTCACCATATACTTGAAAACACTATCATAAGCAAAAGGCAGACAGAAAGGGTCACATATTTTGTGATTCCATTTATATTAAATGTTCAGAATAGACAAATCTATGAAGATAGAAAATAGATTAGTGATTTCCAGGTGGGGGAAGAGGATTGGGACTAACTACCAGTAGGTACTGGGTTTCTTTTTGAGGTGATGGAAATATTTTGGAGTTTTATAGTGGTAATTACAGAAACAGTGAATATACTGAAAACCACTGAAGTATGCAGTTTTAAATGGTAAATGTTATATAAAGTGTATCTCAATAAAAATGTGATTAAAATCACCATATAAAATGTATTTTTAAAAGCTAAAAATGGGTTGATATAACTGTATATTTATCTTGCTCATCCAAGATATATTTCTGTCTTTGCCCTATATCTCACCTGGATTTTTGTTTATTTGTTTATATAATTGGTTAAAGGGAATGAAATGCTGATTTGACATATTTTAAATTTATAGTACTATTTTATTTATCTTCCTCTCCTTTCTCTCCATCAATCACAGGGGGACTATTACTAAGGGCAAAGTGTGTCTGGATGTCTGTAATGTACAGAACACCATGATTTTCTCAAAATTAATTTTACAAGCCTTTAGAACAGGATTGTGCGGGAAATGAATATACTATCCTTATAACTTACACATATAACTTCATTTTGAGCAGTTTTTATAAGTCTTACGTTCTTCTAGGCAATAAAGTTTAGTTTATCTTAAGACAGAAAGGAACAAAAATCAACCAACACTTCCATTAAAGGCCTCATGGTAACCTGCATCACTTTTTCCAAGCAATGACATACGAGTTCACCTTTTGCTTCTATCCCCATCTGTATTTTTGCTTTCCAAAAGCAATCAATCTCAATTTATCCTACAGAAAAAAAATGTTCAAACCCAACTATATGCTGCCGACAAGGAACATACTTTACATATAAACACATTAAAAGTGAAAGAATGGAAAAAGATATACCATACTATAAAACTAGTCAAAAGAAAGCTGGAGTGGCTAGATTAATATCAGAGACAGCAAGTTTTAGAGCAAAGAATATTGCCAAGAACAAAGAAGCTTATTTCATAGTGTTAGTGGGTCAATACATCAAGAGAACATAATAATTCTAAACATTTATGTACTAATAACAAAGTTGTTTTGTTTTGTTTTGTTTTTTTGAGATGGAGTTTCGCTCTTGTTGCCCAGGCTGAAGTGCAATAGCAAGGTCTTGGCTCACTGCAACCTCTGCCTTCCAGGTTCAAGTGATTTTCCTGCCTCAGCCTCCCAAGTAGCTGGGATTACAGCCTTCTGAGTAGGTCGTGCCTGCCACCACGCCTGGCTAATTTTTGTGTTTTTAGAAGAGACGGGGTTTCGCCATGTTGGCCAGGCTGGTGAACTACTGACCTCAGGTAATCTGCCCACCTTTGCCTCCAATAGTGTTGGGATTACAGGCATTAGCCACTGTGACCAGCCTACTAATAACAAAGTTTTAAAACACATGAAGCAAAATGTGGTAGAACTTCAAAGAGAAATAGATAAATCTCTACTTACAGTCAGAAATGTCAATACGTCTTTCTCAATAATTGTTGAAACAAGTAGGCAGAAAATCAGTGAGAGTACAGAAGTATGGACACTATTAACAAAGTGAACTTAAATGAAATTTATAGAGTATTCTGCCCAACAACAGCAGAGTGTACATTCTTTTCAAGTGCATGTGACACATTTACTAGGCAGACCATATTCTGGGACATAAAGTAAGAATAAATAAAATCCATAAATTTTAAAGGATTTAAGTCATATAAAATATGTTTTTTGACTACTGTGGAATAGTACTGACCACACTTGGAATAGGGTGACAACTTTAAGCAGTGCTTGTTCTCACCAGTAACCAACCTTAGCAGGAAGAAGGAGCTGGGGGTGGGAGAATTAGGCTTTTAACTTGCCATATCGCAAGTGAGAACTTTGCTGCAGGCTGGATGTTTGTGTTCAATATGGAAATGTTTTCAGTTTTTGGAGGAATCCAGATGACTAAGGGAGTCCTTTCTAAAGGACTAATGAGAGTTATGATCATTGATACACAACTCTTATTCTAAAGAGAGATAAATTAGGGATTCGTTTTTTCACAGGACAGAAAGGATGACCCTATTTGCTTTGTTAATGGCTTGGACCTGGGTGATAGTTATTTTCTATCACCCAAAGAGCATAGCTTCTCTATGGAGCCACATTTTCAAAATTTTCTTTTACATTCAGCATTGAAGGAACACATTTGTTGCATATATTGAGGAGGCCTGTGTTTGCAAATCATGCCCCAAATCAACACTTACAGGTCTAAGTGGTGCTCATCAGAGAGAAAGGTGGTTCCGTGTACATAGGAGTTACTAAGGATTCAGGCAGAGGCTAAACAGAATGGCCCAGCAGGGACTGGCTCCCAGTAAATTATTTTCTTGCTTACAGATTTCCTACCCAGTGGACTCACTGGGGTCATTTTAGTGACTAGACACAAATAACAGGCTTCTTAGAGTTTCAGACTTGAACCAAGTTGAACTTTTGCAAATGTGACTAAGGCCTGCCAGCTTGATGGCAAACCTGGGCCCAGCATCAGGTGCCAGCAGAAGGCAAACCCTGGCTGGAAAGTTGTGCTTTGCTTTTCATTTTATTGTCACAATTTTTCACAGTTTGCCTCATGCCACCTTGTTACTTAATTCCCACACCTCGGAGGAAAAATGTGTAATCCTTTAATATTTATGTTACTTACTTAAGATACTTAAGATTATGTTTCTGCCTAGGTGTTGCCAAGATAGTCAAGCCAACTCTTGTTTATAGAGGGTAGAAAATATAAATCTGTCCAAACTCTTTCACAAAATGAGGGCCTTAATATTTCCAAAGAGTTGAATTTGGTACTACTCTTGGAGAGCCTTAGAGAAGCGTTGTCAATACAAGGCGTCATTGTTTTAGGTTTCCTATCCATGACTTGCTTTTTTCCCCAACTTTCCTCTCTTTTGGCAACTTCTCCTCACATTCTGTCCTACATTTGGCCCTGAGTCAGTTGAAAGCTTTGCAAGTTGATTTTCCATTCCCATCTGAATTTTAGCTTAGCTGTGGAACTGTTTTCCATGTGTTTTTAATCATTTGTCCATGTGTTATGAGCTCATAGGGACAATATGGTTCCCCCAAGCTGCCTGCATTGTATAAGCAGAAACTGGCAAGGTGGCCAGTGGGGGAACAGTTTTCAGACAGATGCCCCCTACACTCATTTCTGTTGGTGATACACCACCCCCATGCTCCAACTGGAGTAAAACAATTTACAAGCTGCATAAAGTTACCCAACAGACATGTAGTCCTCTGGCATGAATTACCTCTTTTAGGAGTGTGATTATCCTTCAGGGGAGACATGCCTGGGAACTGTGGCTGGTGTGACAATGTTCAAAGGCCTGCTCTGAGACTGTGGCCAGGCTGGGAAATGAAGAATGGTTTAGTCCCAGATTCAATGGAAATTTGATTTTAAAATAGAATCTAAACACAGAGAATCAAGGATAAATTCTCCAGGACAAAGAGATACTTCTTAGAAAGTAAAATGTAACAAGGGCCTATGTCAGAAGTTTCCTCTCACATTTTTATTGGATTCAGTATGTTAAAACAAACATTGATTCACCTCCTAAATGTAGAGTGAGAGACCAGGAATGGAAGAGAAACAGAAAAATACATTAAACAAAATCCCTTTTCTCAAAGTTGCTGACAGGGTGGTCTCCAGCAAACATACTCCCTGCCCTTGAGAAGTCCTCTCCTCCTTGTTAGGAAGATGTGCACGTACCCAAATTAAGCCAAGTCCAAGTAATCACTGAAGGGCTGAATCAAGAAGGAACCTGGCTTTTCAGAGTCCCAAATGAATCTCAGTAGCATGGATGAGATGTCTCCCTTGTAGATCAAGAGTGGATGTGAGAAAGTAGAGGTGGGTTGGGATAAAGCTTCCCAATATTTGACTGGTAAAGGCAGAAGACAACACTGAAGTGCAGAACCTGAAACCTTCTATGGAATTAAGAAAATTTGAAATGATCAAACATTATATAAAAGCATCCAGTGGAATGCAAAGGGTTGACAATTCGGGGTCAACTATTGAGTAAAGTTGGTTGGAAAGGATGTGATTCCAAGAGCAGAGTGGAAAGGAGAAACGAACTGGTACGGTTTGATGGTCAAATGTGAGGAGACTTACTTATCTGATAGCTTTTATTTTTCTCTGCAGAAAAAGGGGTCATTTATTGAAAACAATGGAAGAGGCAGAGAAGTCAATGGTTTAAGATAATTAGAGAAGATTTTCACTAACCTACATGGAAAATGAGTGAGTTAAGTAGAGGAATGAGAAGGATTGCTAAGCAGAGTTGAGGGTTCTGCTGAGACAGAAGGCAATTTGTATAGAATCAATTTTTAGCCATTTTGTCTGGGTTTCTGAAAGCATCTCCGATTCCAGGTGTGGGCCCAGAGAAGATGAACAGCTGGGTGTTTTCAGGGTCAGACTTTCTGTTGTTGTTGTTATTGTTTTGAGACAGTCTCTCACTGTTGCCCAGTCTGGAGTACAGTGGTGCAATCTCAGCTCACTTCAGCCTCTGCCTCCCGGGCTCAAGAGATTATCTCATGCCTCAGCCTCCAAAGTAGCTGGGATTAAAGGCAGGTGCCACCATATCTGGCTAATTTTTGTATTTCTGGTAGAGACAGGATTTCACCATGTTCGCCAGGTTAGTCTTGAACTCCTGACCTCAGGTGATCCACCCGTCTCGACCTCCTGAAGTGCTAGGATTACAGGAGTGAGCCACCATGCCTGGCCCCAGTGTTGGACTTCTATTAGATGGGTGTGAGAGAACAAAAAAGGGACTAGAGAGTTAGAAATATTGTAAAAGTTTGAAGTGATGGACCATGGAATCCAAGCTGGATAGGAAAGAAAATGAAGACAAAGAATTTATGTATGTTAGTCAATTAATTACATAATTCATTCATTATTAAATGAACATTTCGGGGAATTTACTATGTGAAAGGCTGTGCTACAGTCTTAGCTGATGACTAAACAGATCCTACTTTTATGGACTTTAAAATCTGAAGTAGAGATAGATGTTAAATGTTCAGTCAAAAATTATTTCATGACAATGGTGGTAGTAGTATTACAGGGATGAAGTAGGGTCAGATGCTGTAGGAACTGAAATGTTGTTATGAAAGAGTGGAATGTGAGATTCACAGTTTAGAGTGGAGCTGTTCTTGGTAGTAACAGGGATCAGAATGTAATGGGTGTAGGCAGGCCACCTGGCACGAGGGTGGTCAGATTTCAGCCAGGGTATTGAATAGGACTTCCATGGGATACTGATGGCATGCTAATGGTCAAACCCAACCACATGGACACTGAAGCCACCCAGGATGATAGTAAGATTCAGGGTGAAAAGAAAGACAGGGGCCTAAATGAGGAAGACAGGGCAAGTAAATTGTCTCTGCAGACATTCAGGGACATCAAGTTAAGTGCCTGACGTCATAGAGTTTACAAGCTGTACTGCAGATCAAGGAATCATCTAGTTCTTTTGGGCCACAAGTCTAGAGATACTTCCACTGACATTACTTAGCTCTGAGATCAGCTATCTACAGAAGGAAAAACAGACAAGTTAAATTTTAAAGATGAGGAAAAAGGAGAACGACAGAGGCAATGCACTGGTGACTGCGTCCTGAACTGACTGTAAGTATAGACACAGGCACTGGGGATGGATGGACAGGTGGGAAGGTGCAGCACATGGTGAGGGACAGCTCATGCTGCCTTGGCCTAATTCTCAGATTTGCAGGAGCCCTCTCTGCGTTCTTGGTATGCAACTGATTAGACACATGTAGGTATTGTTCATGACTGGTGTACAGTACTAGAAACATCCTCAGTTGCAAAAAATAAAATACCCCCAATACGTCAAAATACTTCTCAATGGTATTGGGAGTGTTTTGGACAGAGGGCGGTGAGATCACTGAAACTACAGACAGAATAAACTAATCTTTAAAAGACAATCTAGGCATCAGTGCCTTGAAGTGGAAATGGGGATTTTTTTGTCTGCAGTTACACCATTTGATATTTGTCCTTTTCCACTGGTCACACATTTTGGTATCTTTGGGTGACAATTTTAAAAGATTGAATAAAGAAACTGACAGCAATGGTTCTCTCCATGGCAAGGACAGGCAGCCTGAGGTGGAGCCAGAGCAAGAACAACCTTTCATTGTGCATTGTTTTGTGTGTTATTTAAATTTTTTGTTACTATGTGTATTTATTACCTACTCAAAAATAAGAGAAATGTACTGCACCATGTCTACAGTGCTTCCTTGAATTCAACAAATATTTATTATTAAATAAAATTAGCTCAGAGAAAGCATACAGTTCACTATGTCTTTGGGATTTGGATCTACCTGACAGTCCCTGATTAGTACAGGAATGATGCCTGCCTAAATTTTCTTTTTGTTGTTGTTGTTTGAGACAGAGTCTCCCTCTGTCTCCCAGGCTGGAGTGCAGTGACGCAATCTCGGCTCACTGCAACCTACGCTTCCCAGGTTCAAGCGATTCTCCTGCCTCAGCCTCCCGAGTAGCTGGGATTACAAGTACCAGCCGCCACACCCAGCTAGTTTTTGTATTTTTAGTAGAGATGAGGTTTCACCATGTTGGCCAGGCTGGTCTCGAACTCCTGACCTCAAGTGATCCGCCCCGCCTCAGCCTCCCAAAGTGCTGGGATTACAGGTGTGAGCCACCATGCCTGGCCTAAATTTTCTTTGTAAAACTTATTTTGAACATAATAGGCTGTCCCTATAGATTGCAAAATCCACTAGACCTGAACCGGAACAAAGACACTGTCACTACTTATCTCCAGTTCCTAGCACAGAGCTGGCGTTCAGATATGCGCTGTGAGAATCAATGAATTAGTCCAGTCAAAGGAGCAGCTCTGTGGAATGCGGCTCTTCCTCACATGTTTCCAGGGAAAGGGGAGGAGGAAATCTACATTTTGAATAATTAATTAAATTGTTCATTAAAAGGTTTAAGGGGAAATCATATATCCTAATGTTCCCTTTTCCTTATTTCTTGGAAAATAAGAAAAAAGAGCCTGTCTTCTTTTGAGTTTAAAAAATAATCTAATCTTCCATGATGTGATTGCTATTCTGTGTTTTGAAAAGAGAGGTAGTGGTGAGGGAGTGGCATGTTTCCCACACAGATTGTCACTGAATCCTTCAACCAAATGTCCTTTTCCAGCTCTGAGTTTTCCTCTTTAACTCTACTGTCCATCCCCCACCTCAACACTGCCTCTCACCTTTTGTTGATTTAAGACAGGCTTTCAGGGAAGAACTTAGCCTCTCTGTTCGTCCTTGGAGAGTACCAGCCTTCTTTTTAACTGTCTTCTGAGAGTCTCTAAGACAGGCAGAAAATGTAGCTGTTGCTGTCTTCTCACAGGCACACTGGGGAGCTCTGAAAAGGAGACAAACCATCGCAACATGTCTTGAGTGGCGGGGCTCATGCCCTCTTTTCTTGTACATTTTGTAAAAGTGTCATATGAAAACATTTTTTAATTTTGGTATCTTCTTGAGGTCCTTTAGAGTTCCTGAAGATATCTTAGTGCCTAAGAAACCCAGGTCAAGTTGAAAACCATCAGATTATGCTGAGAGTCTGACTTGTAAATGGAAATGAATGGATTCTGGAATTGACCACTCTGGTTCTCATGCATGTCTAGGGTTGGCCCAGGAAGTGGGCTTAGCAGGCTTGGGCTCACTCATATACGCTCAGGCCTAGCCGTCCCTGTGGCATTTGGTAACAAGTGCACTAATAATTGGTGATTCTGTCTCCTCACGAAAGCTTCCTACTGTATCTGAGACCCCCTCCAGACCTACTTCCATTTCCATTTGGCTCATCCAAATTGGGAGGTAACCAGATGCCTGTATCAACGGAAGACCAACAGAGGCAGCATGTTTTAGCAAAAGCTACAAAATATTCATTTATGTTCTTAAGAGTAGATTATAATGTATTACATGATACACGTATTACATGTTATACATACATAATTATGCACACATAACGTATCGATGGCTTTAGAACTAATGAATAGATGTGGTGGTGAAAGGTGATAGTCATTGCCTTCGGCTGAAAAAGACAGAGGTTGGAGATAGGCTTATGTTTCATAGTTCCCATCTCAGAGGCTTGCCTTTGCTAGATGTACTTTTCAGGGGTAGTATTTACTAATGGGGGTAGGGAGAATATTTCAAGATACTTGCACATTTTTTCAAAATAAGTGACAGAACAGCAAAAAGATATTCTCTTTGAGTGATTTTTAAGTGGCACTTACAAGGACCAAAATTAGAATCAGATGAAGGGAAGTTTAGGACTACAGAAAAGTGAAAAATGGATAACCGACATTCCTATAGATGATTTTATATAATAAAGTTAGATGATGCATAATAAATACTACTAGGCTGTCTAACCTACTAGAGGGCAGGGACAAAGTTTCACTCATTTTTCAATCATCTACCAGTATCTAAAATGACTCTTAACACAAAAACTGAGTCTTCTACAAATTTCAGTTCAACAGGAATTATCTCAACTGTATTTTATGTTCAATAATTCCAGAGCCAAGCAAACTGAGACCTGAGATAGAATTTCTGAGATAGTCTTTAGTTTGGGGAAATACTAGATACTCTGATCGATAGCAGTGGAATTTCAGTTCCTGAAAAGTAACATTTAAAAGGTCTCAGGAAAGATATCATGGCTGGCTTCCACACCATATTTATACCAGGAGGCCTAGGGACTGGCCCTGGAAAGGCTATAGCATTCGATGGCTGAGGGTAATTAAGAAATTCAAATAGCAGCCAATTTAAAAAAATGTTGACATAGCACAGGGCCTGACACCTATAATCTAGGCACTTTGGGAGGCAGAGGCAAGAGGATGGCTTGAGGTCAACAGTTTCAGACCAGCTTGGACAACATAGTGAAAGAAAGCTTAATCAGTGTTGACAAAGAAGGGGGAACACGTTCCAGGACTATTTGTGTCACTGAAAGCAAGGAATATAGTGATTGAATTAAAAGGGGAGAAATAAAAGCAGATATTGCATTGCTTCCCAATGGAAATACTGTTTGAATCATGTGGTAGGCTGATTGGACTCCGTTCTGGGTTTCAGTTTTGTGGACATGTTTCTTTTTGTATCCTAGGCTGATTCATGATAGTTTTGAATGATAGTTATTTTTAAATTTTCCCTTTGATTCCTGAAGATCCTTATTTGTCTCAATCTTTGTTTAGCCTGGCCATTAATTAGTGTAAAATAAGGGGAGATGATGTGGATTCAATAAGGTAAGAAACTCACTAGCCAACTTCATGCCCAAAGTTATCAAACCTGGTTCTTAGAATCCACGTTCTCATGTCTAGCTCTTTGTTTAAAGAAAAAAAATCGATAGGATGGCTGGAGGGAGACATTTCCCCGTCCTCACTGAGGACTGATGAGCTGTCAATCTACTACGTGGTATCCTGCTGAGAAATATGTGAACAATTGGAAGAGTTTATCTGATGACTGACCAGTTGTGAAATTTAGCACCCAGTAATTGATTCTTAATGTGAGAGGATTAACTTGGGAATTGTGAGTTTCTATGTGTGGAAAGGAGACTGTATTCCCTGAGTTATCATTCAAAAATCAATAACCCCAATTCACATGTAAGTAAGAGGCAATACATCCCTTGCTCAAAAAAATTAACATCCTTCTAGCTCTTCCTTTCTCTTCCTTACAATTTTGATATACTTCTTTGCGTGTGTGTGTGTGTGTGTGTGTGTGTGTGTGTGTGTGTGTGTGTATAGCCTTCCTAAAGACCTGGGCTTTTTCCAAATGTCTAATTGTTATCCACTATACTTCTCTCACAGCAACATATCTTGTCTACTCTATTCCAGCACGATGCAGATGCACAGCAAATGTGAGTTGACTCTAGTCCTTCTGACAACAGCCATGGGAAATTTAGGCAAAGAATATGTTGTTTTTGCTAATACTGCTCTTTAAGCCTCAGACACAGCTGAACTTTCAGCTAATTACCCCCTGGGTCCCAGGCTTTCACTGGGACCTTTTAAAGTACACAAAACCGAAGTGAAGGCAGGAGGCCATTAGCACTACATAATTCAAGCAAACAATAAATGTGTTTGCTCTACAGGCTACTGACCACCTGGCTTCCCATCCCACCAGTCAGGTTATCTATATATACAAATTCCTTGTTCCCAGTCCTGCAGGAATGAGCCTCTCCTTTGGGTTGTGTTATTTACAAAAGAAGCTTGGACTCCTGACAGCATGCATCTCCTCTTATTTCAGCTGCTGGTACTCCTGCCTCTAGGAAAGGCCACACGGCACCAGGATGGCCACCAGAACCAGAGTTCTCTTTCCCCTGTACTCCTACAGGGGAATCAAAGAGAGCTCCCTGCAGGTAACCATGAGGAGGCTGAGGAAAAGCCAGATCTGTTTGTTGCAGTGCCACACCTTGTAGGCACCAGCCCTGCGGGGGAAGACCAGAGGCAGAGAGAGAAGATGCTGTCCAGATTTGGCAGGTTCTGGAAGAAGCCTGAGAGAGACATGCGCCCATCCAGGGACTCAGATAGTGAGCACCTCCCACCTGGGACCCAGTCCTTCATCCAGCCAATAGATGGGATGAAAATGGAGAAGTCTCCTCGTGGGGAAGAAGCCAAGAAATTCTGGCACCACTTCATGTTCAGAAAAAGTCCGGCTTCTCAGGGGGTCATCTTGCCCATCAAAAGCCATGAAATACACTGGGAGACCTGCAGGACAGTGCCCTTCAGCCAGGTATGTAGTCTGAGGGGAGAGCAGATAAGGGTTTGCAGGTGGTAGTGGACAGCTGGGATGGATGGAGAGTAGGAGAAAAGGCTGTCGGGAGCCAGAGTCTAGCTTAACTACAGATTTGGTCCTTGGGCATTTATCGTAGGATTCGGCAAAGGTCAAGTTTTCGTCTAATCTTTCCATTTTTTTTTCTTGGCATTCTGGAAATGCTGCAAGAATGTTATAAGGATACTGTCAATATCAGTCATCATTCACATTGAAGACACAGAGCTTTGTTTTATTTATTTATTTTTGCACTGGAGGTGATCTACTCAAAGAGGTAAATCATACTGTACCCTCAGTTAGGAAACTGAGAATTTAGAGTAATCACCAGAACTCCTCTGTAGCTATCTTTCTGCACTCTATTAGTATGTAGATGAGCAGGTCAACTCCCTTTGTTGATGAGGTGGGGTTCATTGGACTCCTCCCCAAACATTCTCATATCCGTTTACCATGGTCTTAATCCCCACATTTCATACTTAACTACTTTATAGGCTTATGAGGGGCTTCTTTAATAGCTTGTTAAAGCTATATCACAACCTCAAAGTATGTTGAAGTTCTCAGGCAAAAGTTATCATCTCATTTCTAGTATTACAATAGCAAAAAAAAAGATTTTGTTTAACTTATTTTCTCATACGAGCTTTCAAAAAAATCAATCTTGATGTGAGATCATATTTCCTCCCCTTAGAAGTACCTTTCTCCTGATTCATGTTGTGTTGGCTGATTCGCAGTTATTATGATCAATTCCTTGCTATTAAGACACAGGGGCATCCTACTGTCCACTTCCTCCAGTTCTGGCAATATCTACATTCCAAATGTTAAATTAAAATTGAGAGCTTGCATCAGACCCTTAAACATGAAGATATTGAACCAAAAACAATGCAGGGTAGAGTAAAATTTTTCCAGTCCAGTAATGCTACCCAGTAATGCTTATTGCAAGCAGTCGTATAGGGCAATTGACTCTGCAAGGCAGTTAAGTATTCTGCCAGAAAAGGCAAGGATATGTAGCAATGACAAGTCAATTATCAAATAATAATGACTACTCTGTTGGCCACGTACAATTAGAAAATTACTCATAAGAATCAGGCAATCAAATTTCCTTTGAAATCCTTCTTTTGAATGCTATTGCTAATTAAATTAAAATTAAGATGTTTGACTCTTACGTATTTTGAAAGGAACATAAAGCTAGGTGATTGGCGTTATGAGAGGTAAAGGTGATGTAATGCACAATGATTTGCAGGCATACGCATTGCAACTCTGTTTGCACAGAACTTCATAGACTTGAATGTACTGCAGGTATTGCAAAATAGGATAGAATTAAAACTGTAGTGTTCTGATCTACAATCAATTTAACAAATATGTGTTGGGAGCCTACTATGCACAAAGTACTGTGAGGAATAAAAAGGTAAGGCATGTGCTGGTGCAATGGCTCACGCCTGTAATCCCAGCACTTTTGGAGGCCAAGGTGGGCGGATCACAAGGTCAGGAATTTGAGACCAGCCTGGTCAATGTGGTGAGACCCCATCTCTACTAAAAAAAAAAAAAAAAAAAAAAACTTAGCCAGGCATGGTAGCACATGCCTGTAATCCCAGCTACTCAGGAGGCTGTGGCAGGAGAATTGCTTGAACCTGAGAAGCAGAGGTAGCAGTGAGCCGAGATCACAACACTGCACACTCCAGCCTGGGCGACAGAGTGAGACTCCATTTCAAAAAAAAAAAAAAAAAAAAAGTAGGGCACATTACTTAAATAAGATAATTACCATTAGAATTTTTCAATTGCTTATATCCAATTAGACAAAATTTCTCAAAATTCTGCACTAATAGTGTAGAGTAAAATATTTTTATGTTTACTTAGGGATTTCCTAAAGGCTAATATAGTAATTTACTCAATGAAGTTTAATTGAGGTGGTTCTATGTCCTTATACATACCATCACTTGGATATTGCAAATTGTGTCCAAAATTGGAAAGCTTTGAGATTTTTAGTGCAAATTATCCTCAGATTTACAGTTCATAGCTTCTGCATTATGCGTGTTAAAGACATAATTCAAAATAACGTCATGGAAATGTGTTTGCTTTTTAGACTATAACCCATGAAGACTGTGAAAAGGTAGTTATTCAAAACAACCTTTGCTTTGGGAAATGTGGGTCTGCTCATTCTCCTGGAGCTGCACAGCCCTCTCGTACCTTCTGCTCTCACTGCTTACCTGCCAAGTTCACCATGATGCACTTACCACTGAACTGCACTGGACTTTCCTCCGTAATCAAGGTGGTGATGCTGGTGGAGGAGTGCCAGTGCAAGGTGAAAACTGAGCATGGAGATGGGCACTTCCTACATGCTGGCACCCAGGATTCCTTTATCCCAGGAGTTTCGACTTAAAGAGCTATCCCACTATTATTACCTTTGAAAAGCAAAACCACAACAGCAAAGATGCTGATTATTCAGTCTGAAAATGCTAAGTGGGTATATAATATTTTCAGGAAAAGATGGCTTGAAAAGGAGTTTTAAGATAGCATGATAGAGGAAATGTTATTAGTCTAGTTATTGGTACATGTTTGGGACCTTGTCTCATTTCTGCCACTAACTGGCCATAGAATGTTAAGTTGTAAAATCTTTCTCCAACTAAATATTTTCGTCTATAAATGAGGGACTCTACCTAGATGATTACTAAAATGCTTTCCACTACTAATATTCCGTGATGTATTTTCTCCAGGTTTGGGTAAAAGCCCTCTATCTAAAGAAGGAAAAGAAATAAATGAAATAAAAATTGGCTTCTTTGATAGCGTGTCAAATCATCAGCAAGCAAACAAGCAAGATAGAGAGGAAGGAAGGAAGGAAAGAATGAAGGAAGGAGGGAAGGAAGGAAGGAAGAAAGGAAGGAAGGAAGGAAGGTAGGTGAAATATTATTAGAAAAGAGTCTTGACCAGTTGCGGTGGCTCATTCCTGTAATCCCAGCACTTTGGGAGGCCGAGGTGGTGGATCACCTGAGATCAGGAGTTTGAGACCAGCCTGGCCAACATTGTGAAACCCCCGTTTCTACTTAAAATACAAAGAATTAGCTGGGTGTGGTCGCAGACGCCTGTAATCCCAGCTACTCTGGAGGCTGAGGCAGGAGAATTGCATGAACCCGGGAGGCAGAGGTTGCAGTGAACGGAGATCATGCCATTGTATTCCAGCCTGGGCGATAGAGTGACACTTTGTCTCAAAAGAAAAAAAAAAAAAAAAGATTCTCATAGTTACCTTTGCAACCCAAGCAGTGTTTTATTTGACTTCTATCAGACGATTAAGTCTTTCTGTAGATGTATGGAGTAACTTGCTTGATTGCCTCCTTTTTAAAAATACTCCTCATATAAAGTACTTAATGTCAGCTCTCTGACTTTGAAGAAGGAACAGTGATGCTACTTTTAGTCGTTAACATAGGGACGAGGAACAATCACTGGTAGCCAAACAAGTACCTATGTTATGAGAAAGGAAAAATATATGACCACTATCAGGTTTAAAGATCAATCCAGAGATGCTAATGAAAGTAACTCAAAAAAATTCAATCTTCAGTCTTCAGGTGAAATGATTTACTCACATGCATTTTGAATTAGGTAGTAAGGTTTCTATGTTTGAATGACTGCTTTTTGCTATTTAATAAAACGTTGTATTGTAAATTTTATTCGGCAAATGCCAAAATAACAAGTTCTGAACATATTCTAAATATTTTAATGCATTAAATTTTAGTATATGAAGCATTCTGGAAAATGTTCTTATATTTTTCCCTTGTTTGTTTCATGTCATAATTTAAAGGTACTATGGGGAGATTACCTAGCTCGAAGCATTTCTGGAATATCTTCATAGGCTTAAGCCACTGGCCCAAGGTTTTCTTCTGATCTCTAAGAAGCCTTCTGTTTAAGTCTCTCAATCACCTCTCTCCTGCCTGTATGAATTTTTACACATATATGGTACAGAACTGCCTTTTCCCAGCCAGACTACTTTCTCTATAATGTTCAAATTTTTATTTTAAAAAATTACTCTAATAATTAGGTTTCATTTACTTTCAGTACACACATTTTTCAGAATAACTGGGAAAAATAAATCAATTTATATTTTAATTCTATTCCTCTTTAATCACACCATTTAGCATGGTATTACAAAGAAGCAAATGCATTTGTATTTAGTGTATATTTTGCAACACATCAACATGAATATGAGTTACACAGACACACGTGGCATTTACACTGGAATATATTATTATACCCTTTGGTGGTCAAAGGCAACCTACTTGGCCAAGATATAGACATAAGGATAAAATTGTTAAGCATTAATGATATCTCAGTTGGTCAATATATTTTGGTGCCAAAAGCTATCAAACAGCTGTCATGATTGCAATTGCCTGACTCTGATTATGTAAACCTATCTCTGCCAATTAGACTCTCCTTCACCTCCTTACATACTTCTAAAATCTCTTTCATCTATCCTTGCAAATAAACGCTCAAGCCCAAATCTCAAACAGCTATCTGTTTTATTCAAATTTTGGTCTGCTCTTCCCTTGCACATATGTTCTAGATGGGATAGTTGATAGTTGTATCAAACTTTACATTCATAGAATAATTTCATGAAATGCAACAAAATGGCTCATATTCAGTCATTTTTACTTATTAAAAAAGGCAATTTGCAGTGGTTCAGTATAATATCTAGAAGCATAAGAAACCAAGAAGAACACAAGTATTGAACATTTATTAGGTGCCAGATACTATGCTGTCTTTTACAAAAAGTAAACAATTTAATCCTCACAAAAACCATATAAGGTAGCTAATCACCATATTTTTGGGGTAAGAAAAGCAAGCCTTATATTTAGTGTATATTATGCAACACATAATAAAGAGTATCAGCAATTTGCCTAAGAGCATTTGGAGAATATTTTCTATTTTGGAATAAAATATTTACTCATTTGTTCTTTGTCAGTTTATATTGAACTCTTCTAGGTCTCTTGCCTTTAGGCCTCAGAGCTAATTTCTTTTTACTTCCTATCTAGTTCATGTATCTGAAGAATACTGACGTTATATCTCAAAAGAGAAATCCTCTCTAGGTCAAGTTATCAGCCACATATTTCCTTGACTCAGTTGGTCCTCATGGCATGCGTTTTCATAAATCTTGGTCTCATTTTCCTTTCATATAAAATAAGGCTGGTAATAACTACCTCAAAATTATCGTGATGATCAAGTGTACATAACAGCACTTCAGAGAACTTCAGATCCTATAAAACTACAAGGGATTAATTTATTCTTCTTCATTCAGACTTCCTATTTTTTAATTTGTTTTGAGAAATGGAAAAGGCACAGAAAAGTGCAAAGCATAACATTAAGCTGAAATTCCCATCACCAAAATAAATAATTACTATTTTGTCATCTTTTGCTTCTAGTCTATTTTTGTAATAAGCCATTTCAGATATAAGTAAAGTTCCTTCCAACCACCATGCTGAGTCTCATTCCACAAGCCTTTGCCTATAAAACACACCACCCCTAAAAATTCCTGCTTATACTTTCACTTCCCTTTTATGTTTTTACAAACTTATGTGCACTTCCATAAACAATATGTAATATTATTTTGTATATGCACCACTTCATTCAGCATATATTTCTTTGTCCACCAACGATATACAAGATACAGCTCTGGGTGCCATGAATACAAAAAGGGAGCAAGTCAGACAAGATCACTCTATTGGCGCAGACATGGAATTTGAAAATCAATCAATGCATCAATCAATCAACTCAAAGGGAAAAATACCAGATGGCTATAAGTGGTATGCAAATAATTAAAATATGCTAAGGATTGATTAGATTGAGTGGTCTCTGAGATGGTGACATTCAAGCTATGTGCTTTGAATTACGTACATAATATTCTCTATTAATTGTTAAGCTGGGTGCAGTGGCTCACGCCTGTAATCCCAGCACTTTGGGAGGCCGAGGTGGGCGGATCACCCGAGGTCGGGAGTTCAAGATCAGCCTGACCAACATTGAGAAACCCCGTCTCTGCTAAAAATACAAAAAAAATTAGCCAGGCGTGGTGGCACATGCCTGTAATCCCAGCTACTTGGGAAGCTGAAGCAGGAGAATCGCTTGAACCCAGGAGGTGGAGGTTGCAGTGAGCTGAGATCGTGCCATTGCACTCCAGACTCGGCAACAAAAGTGAAGCCCCATCTCCAAAAAAAAAAAAAAAAAAAAAAGAATTATATACATAATAGCCTGTATTAATTGTTTTATAATGGCATTTTTCACCACACATGATTCTTGTTTGTTTTTACAGTTTTTAGAGATTTTTCCTATATATATATTTTATCTCTATTCTAGAAAGTAAGTATTCCTTACAGGGAGTAGTTAACCTAGCTTTGATACTTTATTTTCTCAATCTGCACAATTTCTTTAACCTGTCAATTTAATTCCTAAATAAAACTTTTATTTATCCTCTGAATTTTTACAGATAATTTATTCTATGCAAGACACTGTGCTAAGAACCTTGGGATATTCAAAGACAATTAAGATACTTTTCATGCCACCCTGGAGTTTACAATGTAGTAGCAGCGATAATGTATGCAAATTTTAAGGCAATGATAATAGTGCTTTTATAAGAACTACTAACTATTGAGTTCTTACTATGTGCTCAGATGCTTACAGGCACACACTATTATGCCTGGCTACTTTTTGTATTTTTAGTAGAGACAGTGTTTCACCGTGTTGACCAGGCTGATCTCGAACTCCTGACCTCAAGCTATCCATCTGCTTTGGCCTCCCAAAATTCTGGGATTACAGGCATGAGGCGCTGTACCCGACTCACTTTTTAATGTATCATTATTTACCTGTCTTATCTTTCCTTCTAGATTATAAACTCCTTAACGGCAAGTCTTTATATAATAACTTATGTATACCTTAACAAAGTATGCATCTTTAATACTCTTCTGTTCCTAATACAATGTTGCATGTTTTATATTTAAGTACATAAACATATACACATATACATAAAACATGATTTTAATGTTTTACAAGGGGTAAGTGCTCAATACATGTAAGCCTAACGAATGAATTTTGGGAGCCACTCTTAGAAGGTTAGGCTAGTGTATGTACTGTGGGAAGCTTTGAATAGCAGCCAACACGTTTTAAGAATGTATGGGGAGTTTTTGAGCAGACTGGACAGAGTATGAGCTATTTTTCTCTTTGAGATGGAGTCTTGCTCTGTTGTCCAGCCTAGAGTGTAGTGGCACGATCTCAGCTCACTGCAGCCTCTGCCTCCTGGGTTCAAGGGATTCTCCTGCCTCAGCCTCCTGAGTAGCTGGGATTACAGGTATGCACCACCACGCTCAGCTACTTTTTGTATTTTTAGTAGAGACGGGGTTTCGGCATGTTGTCCAGGCTGGTCTTAAACTCCTGACCGCAGGTAATCCGCCTGCCTCGACCTCCCAAAGTGCTGGGATTACAGGTGTGAGCTACCACGCCTCTCTGGTATGGGTTTATAAGAGCAGTTTCAGAGGAGCTCATGAACCACCTGGCGTGTACACAAATGTGTGCATGGGCATACTTCAGGGGAGAAGGTCTGAAATTTTGACGAGCCTTTCAAACATTTTCATGAGCCAAACATTTTACCAGTAGGTATAATAAGTGGAAGAGAAAGCCTGGAGTCCAGCTGAGCCAGAGAACTGGAAGAAACCTTTGAAATCATGTGCATAAACCTCTTCATCTGGATCTCAGAAAAGTTGGGTTTCTATTTTGAGAACAGAGGATGAATTTTAAATAGACATTAGTGGGTCCTCTTCACCTTGTTGAATCTAATATCCACATGCAGGAGTTCACAGAAGTGAAATGAGTGAGTAATAGTACCCTGGGCAAAGGAATGGACTTTCCTGTAATACTAGTTTTCCAAAGCAAGGCCTCATTTATCCACCCACATGTCCAGGGGAGAGTCAGATTTTCATTTCGTTGCTTCCCTTCCTCTTACTCTGTTTTGTTCTTCCTCCTTTCTCCCAAAAGAAACACTCACCAGGGACCCACCTATGGGTGGCGACTTGGTTAATAAAGTTTTTCAAGGAAATATGACAACTTGTTTGCCAGCTAAGGGAAACACGCCTCTTTCATGTCTCATATACAAAGAACAAGAATTTCCAATAAGTCACAATGACATTACTAAAAGGAAACCTGCATCCTGCCCAAAGCTAAGACAAGAAATACTTGAAAACTTAAATGGATAGACAGATCCAACATCCCACTCCAGCTCAAGTAAATCACTGAAAGCATGCCCTCTTCAAAAGGCCTGGGATCCATGAGATTTAATAGTGTCTTTGAGCCTTGAAAAATAATATCTTGGAGCTTTACAGGCTTATGAGAACATATTGTAAGCCTATCATTGAATGGGGTCCCAAATGTGCATATATGAGCAAAAAAAGACCCTATACCCAATTCTCCTGCTTGTCCTTAAAGGGGATTATAAGTCCTGTCATAGCTCTAAGAAAAACTACAAATTGGGTAGAATTTTCTTTGGCATTTACTTTTCCTGTTTCCTGCCTCTGGTCTCCCCCTTGGGCTCCCTTCTCTTTCTTACCCTCATTTCAGGATATTCAAATTATCTTTAATGCCTCTGGGGCTCCTAATTAAAGTCTACTCATCCAGCCAGACCACTGATGTGTTAATTTAATTATCATTTATTTAGAGTCTATTAAGTGTCAAGCACTGTGCCTATTGGAGTACTAAGATGGCTGACAGGCTCCTGCCCTAGAGAAGACAGAATTTTCCTGGCCAAGAGTTTGGGTTTAATTCTCTAGGCAACTGCTTCTGAACCTTGGCTGTGTATTAAAACTACCTATGAGCTTTTGAAATACAGACAGACTGTTCTAATGGGTGAAGATGGGAGTTTGCGGGTCAGCATGCATTAGTGTGTATATTTTTAAAGCTCCACAAGTGATTTTGCTGCAAGGTGAGATAATGGAGAGGTAGGGAATCACTGAAGAATTCTCATCACATGAATTCTGAACTCTTGCACAGATTTTTTTCTAGAAAGAAAATATTGTGCTGTTCTCCTAACCCTTTTTGATCCTCCTGTTATTTTCCATTGAAACTCTCTTCCAGGCTCTTTAGATTTCAGTTCTACACAATTTAAAAGTGACATTACTCCTACCCATTAACTTAATTGCATTTTTAGCTCAGAGGAAATAGGGTCTTTACCTATGTTGATTTTTCTCCTTAAAATAAGTTGCTCTTTAAACAATTTTCTAAATTGACATTAAATTATATGCATTTACTACTTATAACATATTGTTTTGAAGTAAATAACATTGTGAAATGACTAAATCCAGCTAGTAAACGTAACACATTACCTCACATAGTTACCATTTTTGTGGTGAGAACACTTTATACTTTCAGCATTTTTTCAGGAATATAATATACTGTTAACTGTATCACCATGTTATACAACAGATCTCTTGAATTATTCCTCCTAAGTGAAATTTTGTCTTTTGACCATGCTTCCCCAATATCCCCCAACCTGTCCCTAGTAACTATCCCAGCTCCTGGTAACCACCATTCTGCTACTTCTATAGGATCTTATTTTGTCTTAGATTTCACAGGAGTGAGGTTGTGCAGTACTTGTCTTTACATGCTTACCTTATTTCACCTAACATAGTGTCCTCCAGGTTCATCCATGTTGCTACAAATGACAGGATTTCCTTCCTTTTTAAGGCTGAATGGTATTCCATTGTGTTTACATCCACATTTTCTTTATCCATTCATTCACTGATGGACACTTAGCTTAATTCCATATTTTAGCGACTATAAATAATGTTGCAGTGAGCATAGGAATGTAGATATCTCTTTGACATCCTGATTTGATTTCCTTTAGATATATACCCAGTAGTGGACTGCTAGGTCATATGGTATTTCTGTTTGTAGTTTTTTAGGGAATCGCCACACTGTTTTTCATAGTGGTTATACTAATTTATATCCCCACCAATAGTGTGCCAGTTTTTCTACATCCTCACCAACACTTATCTTTCATCTTTTTGATAATAGCCATTTTAACAGGTGTGAGCTGATCTCGCACTATGATTTTAATTTGCACTTCCCTAATGATTAGGGATGTTGAGCATTTTTTCATATGTCTGTTGAAGATTTGTATATATAGTTTAGAGAAATGCCTATTCATATCCTTGGCCCATTTTTAAACTGGATGACAATAGTTTCCCCTTATCCACAGGGGATATTTTTCAAGACGCCCAGTGGATTCTTGAATCAGTAGATAGTATAGAACCCTATTTATACTATTTTTATAAGTTTGACAACCGAGATGGCTGCTAAGTGACTAATGGGAAGGTAGAACATACCACATGGCTATGCTGGAAACAGGGATGATTTCTATTCTGGGCAGTTGAAGCTAAACAGTGTAAGATTACATCACACTTCTCAGAATGGCACATGACTTAAAAATTATGCATTGATTATTTCTGAATTTTTCCATTTAATATTTTCAGACTGTGGCTGACCACAGGTAACTGAAACCACAGAAAACAAAAGCACAGATAAGAGGGGACTACTTTATTCATTTTCTTACTATTAAGTTGTTTGCATTCCTTACATATTTTGAGTATTACCCTTTAACAGATATGTATTTTGCAAATATTTTCTCCTATCCTGTAGGGGTTGTCTCTTCACTCTGTTGATTGCTCGGTTTCTATGCAGAAGCTTTTGTTTGATATAATCCCAGTTTTCTATTTTTGCTTTTGTTGCCTGTGCTTTTGGGGTCATATCCAAAATGAATCACTGCCCAGACCAATATCATCGACGTTTTTCTCACTTTTCTTCTACTAGTTTTATAGTTTCAGGTCTTACATTTAAGTCTTTAATCCATTTTGAGTCGATTTTTGTATGTGATATGAGATAAGGGCCTAATTTTATTTTTCTGCATGTGAATATCCAGTTTTCCCGACACCATTTACCTTTCGCCATTGTGTGTTCGTGGTGCCTTTGTCAAAAATCAGTTGGCTGTTCGTGCATGAATTTATTTCTGGCCTCTCTATTCTGCCTCACTTGTCCATGTGCCTATTTTTATGCCATACCATTAGGCTTTGGTTACTACACTTCGTAGCTTATTTTGAGGTCAAGCAGTGTGAGGCCTACAGCTTTACTCTCTTTGCTCAAGATTGCTTTAGCTATTTGGTGTCTTTTGAGGTTCCAGACAAATCTTAAGATTGTTTTTTCTATTTTGTGAAGAATGTCATTGGTATTTTGAGAGGAATTGTGTTGAGTCTGTGGATCTCTGGGGAGTATGGACATTTTAACAATATTAATTTTTCCAATTCACGAATATGGAATATTTCTCCATTTATTTTTCTTCTTCCAATTATTCATCAATGTTTTACAGTTTTCAATGTAGAAAATTTCACCTCCTTGGATAAATTTGTTCCTAAGTATTTTATTTTTGTGGTAGCTTTTTCAGATGCGATTGTTTTCTTGATTCCCTTTTTGGATAGTTTGTATAGCAATGCTATTGATTTTTGTATGTTGATTTGTATCCTGTGACTTTACTGAATTTGTTCATTAGTTCTAATGGCATTTTATGGAGTCTTTAGGGTTTTTTTAATATGTAAGATCACATCATCTGCAAACAAAAATCATATAATTTCTTCCTTTCCAATTTGGATGCCTTTATTTATCTTGCCTCATTTATGTGGCTAGGACCTCCAGTAATATATTGAGTAGAAGTGGTGAGAACGGGTATCCTTGCCTTGTTCCTGCTCTCTGGAGAAAAAGCTTTCAAATTTTCTCCGTTGAGTGTGATGTTAGCTGTGAATTTGTTAGGTATGGCCTTTATTTTATTAAGGTACATTCCTTATATGCCTAATATTTTGAGCGTTTTTTCATGAAAAGATGTTGAATTTTGTTGAATACTTTTTTACACCCAATGAAATCATCATATGGATTTGTCCTTCATTCTGTTATGTGTTATATTTATTGGTTTATGTATGTTGAACCATCCTTTTATTTCTGGGATAAATCAGCTTGATCATGGTGAATGATCTTTTTGATTTGCTGCTGAATTAGGTTTGTTAGTATTTTGTTGAGGATTTGTGCATCCATATAATTAGTGATATTGGCCTGTAGTTGTCTTTTCTTGTTGTGTTCTTATCTGACTTTGGTATCTGGGTAATGCTGGCCTCATAAAATGAGTTCAAAAGTAATTGTTCCATTTTGATTTTTTAGAAGAGTTTGAGAAGAGTTGTTATTAGTTCTTTAAACATTTGATAAAATTCAGCAGTGAAACCATCAGATCTTGGGCTTCTTTTTTTTTGATGGAAGACTTTCAAAAAATTATTTTATTGTAAGTTCTGGGATACATGTGCAGAGTGTGCAGGTTTGTTATATAGGTAAACATGTGCTATTGTGGTTTGTTGTACTTATCAACCCATCACCTAGGTATTAAGCTTCACATGCATTAGGTATTTATCCTGATGCTCTCCCTCCTCCTGCCCCCCCAAAACAGGTCCCACTGTGTGTTGTTCCCTGACGATATGTTCATATGTTCTCATTGTTCAGCTCCCACTATGAGTGAGAACATGCAGTATTTGGTTTTCTCTTCCTGTGTTAGTTTGCTGAGGATGGTGGCTTCCAGCTTCATCCATGTCCCTTTAAAGGACATGATCTCATTCCTTTTTATGGCTGCATAGTATTTCATGGTGTATATGTACCACATTTTCTTTATCCAGTCTGTTATTGATGGGCATTTGGGCTGGTTCCATGTCTTTGCTATTGTGAATAGTGCTGCAATAAATATACAAGTGCATGTATCTTTATAATAGAATGATTTATATTCCTTTGGGTATATAGTCAGTAATGGGATTGCTGGGTCAAATGTTATTTCTCATTCCAGATCCTTGAGGCAATAGTAAATAGCCTACCAACGAAAAAAGCCCAGGACCAGACAGATTCATAGCTGAATTATATGAGAGGTACAAAAAGAAGTTGGTACCATTTCTTCTGAAACTATTCCAAACAATTGAAAAGTAGGGACTTCTCCCTAATTCATTTTATGAGGCCAGCATCGATACCAAAAACCTGGCAGAGACACAACAGAAAGATAAAACTTCAGGCCAATATCCCTGATAAACATCAGTGCAAAAATCCTCAATAAAATACTGGCAAACCAAATTCAGCAGCCCATAAAAAGTTAATCCACCACAGTCAAGTTGGCTTCATCCCTGGGATGGAAGACTGGTTCAACATACACAAATCAATAAACATAATTCATCACATAAACAGAACTAATCACAAAAACCAGATGGGAGACTTTTTATTACCAATTCAACCTACTTATTCATTATGGGTCTGCCAAGATTTTGTATTTCTTTATAATTCAGTCTTGATGTGTTGTATGTGTCAAGAAATTTATCCATTCTTCCTAGATTATCCAATTTATTGCCATATAATTGCTCATAATAGACTCCTGTGATTGTGTATTTTTGCTGAATCAGTTGTAATATTTTCTTTCTAATTTGTGGTTGTATTTATTTGAGTCCTCTTTTTGTTTTTCTTAGTCTAGGTAAAGGTTTGTAGATTTTTAAAAAATCTTTTCCAAAAGCCAACTCAATATTGTTGATCTTTTCTATTGCTTTTAAGTTTTCATTTCATTTCATAATGCCCTGATCTTTATTATTTTCTTCGTTCTACTAACTTTGAGCTTTGTTTGTTTTTGTTTTATAATGTTGGGCTGTTTATTTAAGTTCTTGCTTCTTTTTTGAAGTAGGTGTTTATTTCTTTAAATTTCCCTATTAGAACAGTCTTTGCTGGATTCCATGTTGTGTCTTCGTTTCCATTTGTCTCAAGAAACTTTTTAAGTTTCATTTTAATTTTACCATTGGCCCATTGATTGTTCAGGATTATATTGTTTATTTTTCATGTCTTTGTGAATTTTCTGAAGTTTCCCCTGTTATTGATGTCTTTTTCTATCCCTTCAGTTTAGGTCTATGTGTGCCCTTATGATGAAGCGAGTTTCTTGTAGACAACATACCACTGGGTCTTGCTTTTTTAAATAACTTCAGCCACTCTCTGTTTTGTAATTGGATAATTTAATCCACATACATTCAATGTAATTATTGATTGTAAGAACTTACTACTGCTATTGTGTTAATTGTTTTCTAGGTCTTTTGTTTTTTCCTTCCTCACTTGTGGCTTTGTGGCTTCCTCACTTCCTTTGTGGCTAAGTGATTTTTTTTCTAGAGGTTTGTTTCAATTCCTTGCCTTTTGTCTTTTGTGCATCTACCATAGGTTTTTTTGCTTTGTGGTTAACATGAAGCTTACAAAAAACATTATGTAATTATAGTAGGTTATTTTAAGCTGATAAAAACTTAACTTTGATTGCAAAGCAAAACAAATCTTTACACTTTTACTCCACCCACCAACATTTTCAATTTTTTCATGTTACAGTTTACATCTTTTTGTACTGTATGTCTCTTGAGAAATTATTGTAGCTGTTATCATTTTTAATAGTTTTGAGTTTTTACCTTTATTCTAAAGATGTAAATGATTTTTCCACCGCTATTACAGTATTAGAGTAGAGATGGTCCTCAACTTACAATGATTTAACTAACCATTTTTTTTTTTACTTTCATGGTTTTATTGCGATATAACCTCATTGTAAGTTGAGGATCTTCTTATGACTTATGATGGGGTTGTGGGTTCTACAAAATGTGTGTTACTTTAGCCCTATTGCAAAGTCAATATATTGTAAGTCGAACTATTATTAGTTAGGGACTGTCTGCTATGTTGCTAGCATTAAATGCACTTTTAACCTGAAATATTTTTTACTTACAATGGGCATATCGTAATCTTATTATAATTTGGGGAGCATCTGTATTCTGATTTTGTGCACTATTACTAGTGAGTTTTATGCTTTTAGGCATTTTTGTGTTACTCATTGACATTCTTTTTTTTAAGCTTAAAGAACTTCTTTTAGCATTTCTTGTAAGACAAGTTTGGTTACAATAAACTCCCTCAGCTTTTGTCTGTCTGGGAAAGTATCTCTCCTTCATTTCTGAAAGACAGCATTGCTGGGGATATTATCCTTGATTGACAGGTTTTTTTTTCTTTCATATTTTGAATATATCATCCTACTCTTTCTTTGTGTGTAAGATTTCTGCTGAGAAGTCTCTGCTAGCTATATTGGAACTCCCTTATATGTTATTTGTGTCTTTTCTCTTGCTGCTATCAAGATCCTCTCTTTGTTTTGGATTTTGACAGTTTGATTATAATATGTCTTAGCACATTCTTATTTTGATTGAATCTGATTAGAAACCTTTGAGCTTCCTGTACCTGGATATATTTCTCCAGATTTGGAGAGTTTAACTCTATGATTTTTTTTAAACAAGCTTTCAGCTCTTTTATCTTACTCTTTAGTTCCTTTGACTAGAATATTTGCTGTTTTGATGTCCCACAATTCCCATAAGCTTTTCCATTCTGTTTTATTCTTTTTCTCCTAGAACTGCATAATTTCAAGTACTCTGTCTTAGAGTTCACAGATTCTTTCTTCTGCTTGATCAAGTCTATGATCTATTGCTCTATGTTGCATTTTTTATTTCATTGTATTTTTCACTTCTAGAATTTTGTTTGATTCTTTAAAATTATTTTAGTCTCTGTATTACATTTTTCATTCCGATCACTTGTTTTCCTCACTTCATTGCATTGATTCTCCGTTTTTGCAGTTTGTTGAGCTTCCTTAAAATGATTATTTTGAATTATTTGTCAAGCAGTTTATGCATTTTCATTTCTTTAGGGTCAGTAATTGACCCTTTATTTTGTTCATTTGTGATGTCATGTTTTCCTGATTATCATTATTATTTTTTTGAGATGGAGTTTTGATCTTGTCACCCGGGCTGGAGTGCAGCGGTGTGATCTTGGCTCACTGCAACCTCCGCCTCCCCAGTTCAAGTGATTCTCCTGCCTCAGCCTCCCAAGTAGCTGCGATTACAGGCATAAGTCACCATGCCCAGCTAATTTTTGTATTTTTAGTAAAGACAGGGTTTTACCATCTTGACCGGGATGGTCACAAACTTCTGACCTCAGGTAAGCCACCTACCTCAGCCTCCCAAAGTGTTGGGATTACAGGCATGAGCCACCATGTACAGCCTTTTCTTGATTATTCTTAATCCTTGTAGTCATGTGTTGATGTGTTTGCATTTGAAGAAGCATGTGCTTATTACAGTCTTCATAAACTGTTTCTTTTTTTGACAAAGTTCTACAGCAGACACACTGCTAGAGTGTACCAGAAGCCCAGGACAGATGCAGCTGGCATAGCAGGCTTCTGCCCTGCCAGAAATCCAGGTCCCACTGTGGCTGGTGCAGCTTTGCCTAAAGCCTGGGGCCAGCTGTGGTTGGTGCAGTGCTGGGGCACATCAGAAGCCTGAGGCCTGCTGCTGAGAGCTGTATGGAGCCCAGAACCACTAAAGTTAGCCTGATGGTGATAAAGAGATTGAGTCTACCATGCAAGCCTGAAACCTGGGGTATTACAGACCTGACTGGTGCTGAGACACATTCTGTAGATAATGGTCTTGTGTAAAAGACTGTGGGGAGGGGCAGTCTTCATGGTACTGAATTTTACAATTGTGGGTCCAGTGTTGGAGCCCAAGAGAATGTCCTAAGTTCACTCTCTTCTCTTTCCTGTAAGTGGACAGTATCTGTCTCTGTGCTCTGCTGCTTGGAGTTGGGAAGGGGTGACACAAGTAATGTAAACTGCTCTTTGTACCCTCTATCCTCTTCAATGCATCTTTTCTTATTATTGTGCTACAGTCAGGCACTGTGATCTCTTATCTATTTTTCTTAGCTCTTGTGAAGGTATTCCGTGGGTAGTTCTGTGTGGGTAGTTGTTCAAATTGATGTCTCTGTATGGGGACAATCACTGGAGAGTACTACTCTACCATCTTGCTCCATCCTTCTTCTAAGTTGCACTTTTTATCACATAGTAATTACACTTATTCTTCCATCAGTATTTAGCGTTGTAATTCAATACTTTACAACTATTACTGGGCCTAAAATTTACTTTAGGCACTTACTAGCAATGCCTCTTTCTGGGTTCCATACCCAAGGATGCTGATTCAGTGGGTTTTGGAGTATGCTCAGATATCTGATTTTTTTTTTTCACTTTTTCATTAAGAAGATTTTCAAATAAAGGTGGAAAAAAGTACTAAAAATACTTCTATACGTTCTACCTTAATCCAACAATTTGTTGGCATTTTGCCATATTTGCTTTATATCTCAACTTATATGAATGAGTGTATATGTGTATTCATTACATATTTTTGTATCATTCGAACACATGAAAGTAAATTTCAAATATCAAGACACTTCGGCTTTAATACTCCAGCATGCATCTCCTACAAATAAGAATATCCTCCTATATAATAAGAATACTATAATCACTCCTAAGATAATTAACAATATTTCTAAAATATCATCTATATTTTGCATTTTAACAGAAGGTTCTGGATCTAGTTGTCTGTCTTAAGTACAGTAGAACAAGTTTCAGACATTATGATGGGACAATGGAGAAGATTTTGGGGGAGCAAGCAGCAGGTCCTATGAGACAACCCAAATAAGCCTCGAGTTAGTGCTGGGTTGACGTCACAAAGTACATCAGACAAATATCCTATCTTGCCAGAATGGCCATTGCACTTGACACACAGTCTAAACTAAGCCAGATATGTTATGTGGGTCCTAGGAGCCACTCCTACACACTGATTTCAACTATAAGACAAGGGAAACACTTTTTCTTGCCCTAGGAAACTTCAAAGAAAATCCTCCTGCCCTCATTTTTATAATAAAAAGTTAACTGGCAAATGTACAAAAAGGCATCTCTATAATTAACTACATAACCTGGTTTAAGTAATAAAGTTTGCTTCAGTGTAAATGATCAATCAAATTACTCCCCTCTGTGATTAAAGAGTTAAAATTGTGGCCCAGCTTCATGCTTCAGGGCAGCTGTAAGGAATAGAAATCATGGGAGTTGTAGTGTGATAATTCTGCATGCTCTCTAATATTGTCTTCATAACATAGCATCAGCTGCTGCTGCATAAGGTATAATTTTAATATGCTCTTTTAATATTTACAGTGTGCCTATAAAAGATTTCATGATGACAGCTGGTGGTTCCCGTGGTAATTAATAAATGACAGTACAACTGTGATCAAATAGTTTCAGGAAAGACTCTCTCAGAATGCTGGCTTTCACAAATCCAGGCCTGGGTATGATTTCTGGGTAAACGGTTTTCTAAATCTGAGGTTGTCCCCATTTTATTATTTGCCTATGTGGTTTTGTAGAGTTTTATCTCCAGGATCTTCCCAAACAGCAAAAAGTGGGAAGGGAGCAGATGGTGCAGTTTCTTCCAGCGTGTGTGCTAGGCTACTTGGTCATTACGGAGGCAGTCTTGACTGAAGAGCTTGATGAGGAAGAGCAGCTGGTAAGAAGGCATCACAAAGAGAAGGAGTTGCAAGCCAAAGTTCACAGTATGAAGAATGCGGTTCCCAAGAATGACAAGAAGAGGAAGCAACTCACTGAAGGTGTGGCTAAGTTGGAAAAAGAAATGGAACAGAAACATAGAGAGGAACTGGAGCAATCAAAGCTGACTACTAAGGAGAATAAGATAGATTCTGTTGCTCTTAACATTTCAAATTTGTACTTGAGAATCAGCCACCTTGGATATCAAAAGCACAAAAGAGACGGGGGAAAAAAGCTGCATTGGAAAAAGGTAGCTGAAACTGAAATTGAAACTTATCAGGAGCCAGACATATGGAAAGTGAAAAACTTGCTCAAATATTGGCAGCTAGACAGTTAGAAATTAAACAGATTCCATCTGATGGCCACTGTATGTATAGAGCCATTGGAAATCAGTTGAAAGGATTGTGCTCTGACTGTGGTTGCCTTAAGAAGTCAGACTGCTGAGTATATGTAAAGCCATGTGGAAGACTTTCTGCCATTTTTAACAAACCCTAATACAGGACATATGTATACTCCAGAATAGTTTCAGAAGTACCGTGACGATATTGTAAACACAGCTGCATGGGGAGGTCAGCTTGAGCTAAGAGCTCTGTTTCACGTTTTTCAAACACCAATAGACATAATACAGGCAGATTCTCCTCCCATTATAGTTGGAGAAGAATATTAAAAAAAAAACACTCTGACTTGTATATATGAGACATGTATATGGCTTAGGAGAACATTATAATTCTGTTACATAGCTACTGAAAATTGCAGCTAATTTATACAACGTTGTACAATTATGTTTTAATACGCTGTGCTGAACTATTTCTGTCAAGTGTTGGGTTGTTCTAAATGCTACTGAAAAAAATATCTACCTTAAATCAGTTTTATAGCAAAGCTACTAACAGGTGCTTTTAGAAATATGCCAGAGATAAACTTTAGCCAGTGTCTTCTTAGTGGAATTTAAAAAACTTGTAAGTCCATTGTAGAGAATATCATTCATAGACCAAGATAGTACCCTATTTGCTGATACTTTCATTTATATAGGATCCTGGACATTCTGTTTTGTGTTGGAACAAATTTTCAATGTGTTTAATTCTCCCCTTTCCTCCTGTTACTAAAAACTTTCAAAATAACCATTTCAATGCAATTGTCTTGAAAAGTTTACCCAATATTGTTGGCATTGCAATAATGTAGTATGGTGAAGGCCAAATTGATTAACGCTTATAAAATGAACTAGATTGCAGTAACCATGATATTGATGAGATTAATGCAGTAAACCTTTACTATTAATATATATAGCCCTATCAAAGCATAGCTAAAAACCTTGCCTTCATAATTAAGAATTTTAAAATATTTATTTAGATGGGATTCAGTTGTTTAAAGCGAGACAAATTCAAAGGTAAATATTCTCTGTCAAATTTAAACCTCTAAAGAATTAGAGATTAGTTTTTTATTTGTGTATAACTTTAAAAAGACCTAATAGATTACTGTCTTTTTAATTCATTTATTATTCTTTGGTGTTTTTTAAGCACCAAAGTGCTTTTTTGGTGTTTTTTAACTGGAGTTAGTATCATCATGTCTTAATTTCTCTCATAACTGCACATTTTTATATTTCCTTTTATGTTTTCTACTTTGCTTTCCTTGAAGGAACAAGCATTTTGTGGCCTTTACCTTGTGCAATTTTAGGGAGTAGCAGTGTACAAGGTCCAAGGCCACATTTACTTGAAATTCTTCCTCTTTTTTAATCTGTCTTACAAGATATCTCCCTTTTTGCTTCATTCTTTAGGATTCGAAGAAAACATTTGCTACTTGTTATTTTGTTAGCCTTATTAATGTCACCTTCCCTTTAATTCAAATAGTTGAGAATTTTCATGTTACATATATGAATAAAGCTGAAGGCCACCGTTTGGAAGCTAAGACTTGTATATAGCAGGTTTCTATATGAATAGTTTATTTAGCTCAGATTGCAGGTTACTCACAACAGCATTCTTTTTAAGAGGATATATATATACAAATGTCTTTCATAATTTATGTAAGAAAGTATTATGAAAATGAGACTTTTTTGTTTGATGTATTTTTCCCAAATTAGAGACATAACTAGGAAGATTTAGCATCATTTATAATATTAAAATGTTTGCTCCATGACTACAACTAAATTTATAAGTAAATACTGGGTTTATAATATGAAAAATGGGGTGTCACTCTTTTCACAAACCCAGCAGGTAACAATGTGGGAAGCTGGTAGGGTCATTGATAGCCAGTAAGTACTTCCTGAAGGCTTTCCATTTTAAAAGAGTACAAGCCATTCTGCCTGTCAAACAAAATATATTCTGAAGGATGCCTGTTTTGTAACCCTTGATCTGGAGGGAAAAATCACAAATTAGGGGTCCAGGGCTCTTTTAGATGCATTCTTTAAAGGATCAGATTTAGTTTTGTTGTTATTTTTTTATTCTTGAGATGGAATCTCACTCTGTTGCCCAGGCTGGAGAGCAGTGACATGATCTCAGCTTACTGCAGTCTCCACCTACCAGGTTCAAGTGATTCTCCTGCCTCAGCTTCCCGAGTAGCTGGGACTACAGGCATGTGCCACCACGCCTGGCCAACTTATGCATTTTTTGTAGAGAGAGGGTTTCGGCATGTTGGCTAGGCTGGTCTCAAACTCCTGCCTTGGCCTCCCAAAGTGCTCGGATTACAGGCATGAGCCACCACACCCAGCCACACATAGTTTTAGCTTTGTGCTCTAGTCTTTGTGGAATGATTTAGTTCTGTCAATGGATTGCCAAGTAGTCATAGACAATATGTAATGAATGGACATGGCCATGCAACAATAAAATGTTATTTACATAGGCAGAGTGATAAACATGATAGTATGTTTTTGTTGAAGACTTCGTGAGTGATATTGTGCAAAATGGATGGGGTGGGGACAAGATTGGAGATAGGAAGACTACTGCTGTAGTACAGGTGAAAAATAATGACAACCTGAACTCAGTGCTGTAGGAATACACACTTATGTTCTTGATTATTCCCGCTGGCAGAGATTCCCTGAAGCCATATTGCAACCTTAAACTTGCTTCCCTAGGTCAGCTGTAGAGGCCCACTTTATTTATCTGTTGCAAGAACATTTGTTTCCTTTTTCCTATTTTTTCTATAATAAACTTTCTCAACAAAAATCTCAATCTGTGTCTTTCATGCAAAGAGGTTGGCATCATCAACATTGTCCTACTTTAAATACGTTATTTACATTTTGATAGGGAAGGACTTTTAAAATCATTTTTCTAGACCCATTTTACTTCCTTATTGTCTTGAGACTGTTAGTTCTATTTACTTAAATTAAGCTGTTGTAAATACATTCTACTCAGAAATTTTTTTAGAAAGAACCAGCTTCCCCTGCTTTCTACATCAATCCACATTTCTTCAAAGGATGAGGGATAAGAGTGACCCACTCAAAGCATTATTGCCTCCTCCCCTATTGGAAAAGTCCCTGTGTGAACTTATGATTCTCATTACTTGAAATGGCAGCTACTTTTTTGTGCTATTAACACAGAAAGGGAGAGTCTTTCTTGACTTTGAGTCCTGACAGTGGAAAACTTTCATCATCAAATGGGTGTTAAAACCTAGAGGATTATGCCTGTAGCCTAACAAACTCAGATTTATTGCCTTACAGGAAGAGATGTCACTCCTAGGCAAGAGGGAGGAAGGAGGTGTCTTTTGTAAATTGAACTTCCACTGAAGAATTTTGAAGAGCGTCTAAGGGAAGAAGGAATCCATTTTGGATTGGTTGTTTGAGGTGGGATTAGGAAAAGAGAGATTTAACTAAGATTGGATGCTGTCATGAGGGGATGATGGCTGAGCAATTGGGCATCTCTAGCAATAAACGAAAATAGCCAGCAGTCTAGGGCATCATTGGTAAGAAGTCAGCAATCACCCAAAGAGGGGGTTATTACGGCATTTTATAACTGCTGTATGACTTTGGCAGAAAGTGTTTCCTGTTAATTTTGCAGCTGGCTTTATCTGTGTCTGTACTCCCTGTCTGATTAGTGGCAGGGCTTCTTTTCTCTTTTCAGTCCAAATTGATTCTCACTCTTTTAATCCAAAACAGATTTTAACTCTTTCAGCATCCTGGACTCATAACTCATCAGAAGATTCACTGGGATGCATTTCCCTACTAGCACTTAGCTGAGTGTAAAAATCTCAGGTTCGTTACGATTTAATAGAAACTTCTAGAGCCAACATCAAACAATCCAAAGTTGAGGTCTTTAAAGCAATGTGGCTCACTAACAGGTTCCAATGTAGAATACTTACAACCTTTCCAGATGCCCTGCTACTCTACCTTTTGATAATGCCACTGTCCTCACTAATATAGTCTTTTCCAGCTAGGAGTGGGCCATCACCTTTCACCAAAAGTCTAAGGGCTCTTCACTGGGAATAGCATTGTTTTTGAGGCTTACCATACTTGGAATCTGTTCTACCTTTCCGGCCCTCTCTCTTTCCAGGTATCCTACCTTTGAGCCACACCAGAGGGATTCTTGCACTTTCATTTCTCTATGTTTTTGCTCATACTTTCCATCCTCCTGAAATTTCTTTCCCTCCTTTCCATCAATTAAAATCCTATTCTCACTTGCCTTATACAAGAACCATTCTCCAAGAAGCCATCCTTGAACCATCCTGTTGAAACTAGTAGTTTCTTTATTAGTATTTCCACAGAACATTGCTTGTAACTCTGTTTAGCATTGCTACTGCATTTTTCTCTTAAGTACACAGTGGTTTTTTTTTTTCTTTTAGTTTTCCTTGATATTTGGGGAAAAATGTTTATTTTACCTACTCTCTACATCCTAGGAATATTTCTTAGCCTGAAGTTCCTGGCTTCACTGTGATCCTTCGAAAACAGGAAGATGGGGCAACTTGTGAAACGTCACATATATAAATATGTATGTTCATATATATATGTGTGTGTGTGTGTATACTTTGCTGCAGTCCACAATTGTGTGTGTGCACTTTGCTGTGCTCCACAACTTTCATCAGATGCTTAAAGAGATGTGTAACCCAAAAGAGGTTAAGAACAACTTTTAGAATATTAGATTGTTGTGGCACAGGCACTCTGCCACTCAAACAGATGGGAGAGACAACTATAGGCAACCAAGAAATCATGAGTGTGCGTCAAATGTGGGTGCTTAAGGCATGGTACCCAGCTGGGCAGGTGGAGGACGCCATCCATCCAAAGCTGCCAAGGGCTATTAGCCAGTACTGATTAAACTCTGGACTGCACTGACTTTTGGAAATTGCACTAAAATCCAGATCCTCCCTAGCCACAGCACAGAAGCACAGGAGTTGGCTGTGTTTACCTTCATAAATGCCCTGACTGTGCCTTTGTTAGAAGCTTGGTTGGCAGTGGCAGCAATCCTACTTGTCCTTGTCTACTTTTTCTACTTCCAGATAAATATTTGAATAATCACATTCGGTTTGTCACAGGCCCCATGAAGTAGATTAGAATTCTGGATGGAAAAAATGTGGCACGATCTATACTGTCTTTTCATAATATGCCCAGTAAAGAGAAAATCTCTTCAAAAGATTACCTGATGCCACATCTCCTTCACTCCCTTATTGTTACCCAGGTGTCTGAATATATGGGTTGCAATACAATATAACCAATGCTTAGCATGAATGATAGAACTAGATGACTTGATCTTCAATGTAAAGGATAGGCAGGTCTTTGATTATACTTCTGAAATGCCCAGGCTAAAAAGGTTCATCTTTTCGAGGATGTTTTCTCCTGCCTCTTCTATCCTTCTATTCCCTTCCTTGAAAATTCTCTGTGGAGTTGATTTGGCTGATAAAATACAGGTTAACTTATTTTAAAAAGGGATTGAAAAATCCATACACCTCCAATTGTCATGTGCCTTCATGGACCTGTCAACTAATTCTTATTCTGGCACTTTTGAGATCACTTGTCACAAATTATTCCCTCTCACAGGGCTATCTGAAGAGAAAGAAAAATAATATGCAACTCAAGTAGTTGGATTTGGGTGGCGGGGGCAGATTCCACATTTAATATGCAATCGGGAAGGTGAATTCAGGTGGGGGGATTCCACATTTCCTCTTCCTTCAGAGTGATTCTTTATATGCAATATTTCCTTCTTTTCAAACAAAGTTACAAAACTTCTATTTCAAATGATTTATGAAAAATAAAGGTAATTCTACGAAAAGCAATTGTAACTAGTCTTTCAACCTAGCTACGCATAAATGCGGGGGTGTATTTATTAACCCGAAAGGCAATAAAACCTGTTTATAGGTAAATCAATTCCTACTGCTGGGTTCTTTCGGGGATATTTAGTAATATGGGTCAGTAATTCTAAAACTTGAGTGTGTATTAGGATCACCTAAAAGGCTTGTTAGATCACGGATTGCTGGGCTACACCTAAACAGTTTCTACTACCGTAGATCTGGGGCGGGACCAGAGAATATGGATTTCTCATAAGTTGCCAGGTGATGCTGATGCTGCTGGTCTAGGGATCCCACTTTGATAACCACTAACCAAACTCTTTAAGGTCACAAGGTGTTTGTAATTAGTTGAGAAACCAGCCATAACATGTTTAAAAATCCCTAGCAATACAAGATAATATAAGGTCCCAAACAAGCAACGATGTGTGCTATTTAAGCACAGAGGTGAGAGAACTCTGGGTTGGCAAGATTTCCACTCTCAAATCTGGATAGGGGTAAGATCATCAGAGAGCAGGGCATTCTAGGATGGGGAAATCAACCAAATTAGTTGGAGCTAAGACTGGACAGGTAGGTAGGGATGTGTCTGTGGAGGACTTTTAATCACATCTTATAAGGAGTACAGATTTTATACAACAGGTAATATTTCTTCCACCAACACACTGCCTGCTCCTGTGGCACGTGGGCACAAAGATCTAGCTCCACATTACTGCAAACGGTTTAACCTTCCTCAAACACTGTTCAGCTGGGGTGAGGTGGGAAAGTTAGTAGATCTCTGGTGGTGAAGATACCAGGTTAGACTGCGAGGTGGATTACTTGCATCGCTGAGTCCAAAAGTTGACGGTTTTGCAGGGATGGGAAACTTTTGGAGGTCTCCCAGAATACAAGAAAAGATTGTTTGGGTGTGAATTTAGGTTGAGGACAGGAACAGGAAAAATCCTGGGCTGTGAGGTAACCCCATAGAGGGTCTGAAGTGGACGAGACCATGCACTACAGTGCCGTGCTTTTCCATCTTTACGGTGCACCCCAGGAGTCACCTGGTGACCTTGCTGAAGTGCAGCTACTGATTCCGCAGGCCTGAGACTGTGCATTTCTAAGACTGTGAGTTCCCAGAGGATGCTGATGCTGCAGAGCGCGCTTTGAAGCAAGGTACCATGGGACATCCAGAACGCCAGCGGGGAGAGAGGCCTGCCGGCCACATTCCCTGAAGGAAGGATACTTGCAGTCTTTTCAGCTAAGGCCCCCATCCTGTCTCTCGGGAGAGGGGAGCCGTGAGGATATGGGGACAAAGAGAAGGACGGCTCGAACAGCGCTGGGGAGGGGCACAGGCGCCCTTGCACACCAGGTGCGAGCGCTCAGGCCAGTGCGGTCCGACGGGGCCCGCGGCTCGGGGCCGCGGCGCGATTGCAGGAGTTTCGGCCCTCAGCGGCTGCCATCGCGGCTCCGGGGAGCGCAGGGAGACGGCGACGGCAGCAGACGGTCCCTCCCCGCGCGGGCGCGCGGGCATGCGGACACCCACTCGGCCGGTCCAGGCGCTCAGGCTCCCGGAAGCGGAAGGGGAGCGCGGCCCGGCCTGGGCGGCGGCGCCGGAGGAGGCGGAGGTGGCGCCGCAGGAGGAGGGGAAAGAGCTGCTGGCGGTCGCGAGAGCGGCGGCGGCGAGAGGCGAGCCAGCGGCTACGGTGAGTGTGCGGGCGCGGGGGCGAAACGGCCGCCCCCACCCGCGGCCCCCGCTCCTCTCCGCTCCGCCCCGCCCCGCCGGGCCAGCCCGCCGCTCCTCCGTGCCGGGCCGTCCTCACCTGTCCCTGCACGCCCCACGCACCTGCCCTGCTTGGAACCTGTCTTGGTGCCTCCCCACCCCGGGCCTGGCCTTTCTCAGAGCGTCTTCTACTAGAGCTGGAGCCACCTGCTAAGTGCCCCTCCCTCAACTGGGGGTGGGTAGCTCCTGCTCGAGTCGAGACGAGACGATGTTGGCTAGTTATGATTTTTAAAAAAATCTGTATCCTGAATGACTCGCCTGTAAACTACAGTTTCTCTCTCCGCACCGCCGCCTGGAGACCTGCACTGGGATCCTGGGTTCTCTTGTGTTATTCCAGAGCTTTTCATTCATTCCAGACCTCTGGTGTGAAGCTGCAGACTAGCAGGAGGACAGTTTGCTCCTTTATTGACCTTCTCACTCCTCTCATCTCGATCCAAAGAGGTTTACAGGAAAATGTCTTATGGATAGCAGCAGTTTGCACTTGTTATTATTCACTATTATTCACTGTAATAGATCGCTGGATTTTAATTGCAGAGACCATTTGAAGTTATGGTCTTTTTCAAGCTCTATGTGGGTCACATATTTAAGATCCCTTGAGACTCAGGCAGGATGTCTGTATCACCAGGGCTGAGAGGACATGACCAATTGTTACTTTGAAATACTGTAATATAGCAGTCCCTAAAAGTACAAGAGAAAAAAAAATCAAGGTCATTGTGGGCAGGTTATAAATTATAATGTAAAGTTACAGTCTAAAATAAAGGCGACTAAGGATAATTAAGTGCAAGTTAAAAAGATGTGTTAAATAGGTCCTCAGCCTACTATGCTAATATATGCACTTTAAAAAATTCACTGCTTTCCTTGTGGTAAAAATAATAACACCGTTTGATGACTGTTTAGTATGCGCCATTCCTGGATTAAAAAGCTTTTGGTGTAATATTAAATTTCTTCCAACTCGTCAGATTTTACTTAAAGATAAAATTCTAAGAGATGCTCTATTTTTCCTTAGTTGTGCCATCTCTTAAAAAGGCAAAAAGATATTTGAAGAATTGAGGTGAGAAATCGATTGGAAAGAAACAGCCAAATGAGATTTGGTGTTGTGGAAAGAAAAACTAGATTCTAGTCCCTTTTCTGTCACTATCCAGTTGTGTGGTCGTGGGTAGGGCAGTGACCCATGTTATTTTCTCTGTACCATCAGGGAGTCAGACGAAATTCTTTAAGGCTTATTTTAGCTTTTCCATGCTTACTTGGAAAATATTCTGTTTCTGAATAATATACAACCCTTTAACGTGTTGAAGGTACATTAAAAACATTTATGAAGTGTTTGTAAAATTATATCAAAATATAAGTTAAGACTGGGCGCGGTGGCTTACGCCTGTAATCCCTGCACTTTGGGAGGTGAGGCGGGCAGATCACGAGGTCAGGAGATCGAGACCATCCTGGCCAACATGGTGAAACCTCGTCTCTACTAAAAATACAAAAATTAGCTGAGCCTCATGGTGCGCGCCTGTAGTCCCAGCTACTCGGGAGGCGGAAGCAGGAGAATCATTTGAACCCATGAGGCGGAGGTTGCAGTGAGCCAAGATCGCGCCACCGCACTGTCGCCACTGCACTGTCGCCACTGCACCCCAGCCTGGCGACAGAGCAAGACTCTGTCTCGAAAAAAAAAAAAAAAATATATATATATATATATATATATATATGTTAAAAATCTATAATTCCATAGTTGTTTTGGTGTGGTACTGTTCCAGAATTCATCATTTTCGATGGAAACAATTATATTAGATCCTTTCACACTGTTGAGATTTCTGTTAGCATACTTGAGAAGCTGTAGTTGGAATAGAGCATCATTTAAAGAAAATGATGAGGACTGTGTCACTTTTGCCTATGCGGTGCTTTGTTTAATAAGAGAAATCTAAGCATTTAAAAATGCATACACATAATCATCAGCTTAACAGGTAGTTCTGAGACAAGAATTAATTAATGAATCATAACATTTTTGCTTATTTGCCTACTGCCTCATGTCTTTAATTCGTAATGACCGATTCAGAACTTGTGGAAAAGCGCATGAATAAAATAATGCTGTGATTTAGTGAAGAAACTGCTTGAGAAGTTTAGTAATGTCTCCATGGAGCTTTTTTTTTTTGGAATTGTAATTGAATGTGAGTCAATGAAAACTTTTTTTCAGCATAGAAGGCAACAGAGTGGCACTGTCAAAACTATCCAGCAAAGTAGGTAAGGCAGAGAAGAGGCTGTTTTAATTGCCAAGAGGTTGTTCCCTAAATTTGGTTTTACTTTTATATTAAGGAATGTAACATTTTATGTCGTTTAAGTAAAACATTAGGGCTCAGATTCAACTTTTCAGGTGCACTAGATATAATAGGCCATTTAGCATCTAGTAGAATAATGAGTGCTTAAATAACTTAGTAAAGTGAAAACTATAGGTGAAAGACAAGAATAAATTGAAAAACAGTTGTTTTTATTGTTGAAATAGTGATTTGTTTAAGAATTCTTGATAAATTGAGTCAGACTAGTTTAAAAAGCATATTTTCATAGGCATGTGAATCATTGCTGTGGTCATTGATAGCTCCCTCCCTGAACAAAAATACCTTAGTATGATGGTAGTTTTTGTATTTGTTTTACTTTATAGATCTATCCTGGGCAAAGTTGTGACATTTTGAAGTTTGTCTTCTGCCTTTCGGGCCTCTTTTTCCTCTGTGCTATTTTTCTCACAGTAGATTAACCTTCTTCCCCATTTCAGAGACTCTCTTTACCTATCTGTTGCTCGTTCTACAAAAGGGCAGGTTGGGTAAAATTGGTATTTTTCCATTTACTGATGAATTTCATTTTAATTCTAATGTAAAATGCTCAAGTGTGATGTCAACCAGGCTTCTGATTTTAAGCCTTTTATCTGTAATTACAGAATGAAGAACTTTTCACTTACTGCAGGATTTTCAGCTTCAGCAAGCAGGTGAGGAGAGATTTTTCTTGTGGTGTTAGTGTTCTTAAGTCATATCTGCTTTGGTAAAGCCTGGTGTGAAGGAAATCTAATTTAGTCTCCTATTCCACCCTCCCCCCCACCAATCTCTCTTGGTGCAGTGGGTACTAGAAGGTTAGTAGCAGGCTTCCCTTCCGTCTTGGAAGAACTTACTCGATTCATATCCAGGAAAAACCTGGCCTCTTCATTTCTGGCTTTTACTGTATCTGAAGGTTTTCCCTTGTGCTGATTTTGGAACAAAAGTTACCTGTTGCTGCCTGTCCCTATCCTGCTTTTAATTTTGCCCTTTTAGTCCCTTTTCCAACTCTTACCTCCCTAAATGAAAATTCCCACAGAGACATTGGGTACTGACTGAAATAGTATTTGGTGGTCTTTAATTCATATTGTCCCACATCTCCCAAGTTATTTCTACTTTTTCTTAGAAGATTCTGATGATGTGAGCTCGAGACAGGGAGAATGGAGACTGAGGCTGCAGTGAGTTGTGATTGCAGCACTGCACTCTAGCCTGGACAACATAGTGAGACCCTGTTTCAGACAAACATACACAGAACAAAACCGTGGTGCCCCAGTTATCTACTTTCTCTAAAGTTAAAACAAGTTAATGCAAGTAGGGAAAAATAAATGTAGATGCCTGTATTAGCAGTACTAGTAGCATTAGTACTGCTAATGTAGGATAGTGTTAACAGTATTACTAATAATACTGCAGTGTAGTACTACTAATATAGACATATACATTTATTTTTCACTCATGAGAACAGTACACACAAAAACAAATTTATGAGAAGAGCAACAGCTTATGCTCAGTTTTGCCCACAATGTAATTTAAAGACTTAGTTTACAGAGTAGATTCTTGAAACCATTGATGGTGCAAGTATGTTATGCTTTGACATTTTGTCCATCCACATTTTTACTAAGTCTTCCTGAAAAACTCAGCAGTTGGTTCAGAATTTTCTGCTTGCATTATACATTCTTCATTAGCTTCTGAAATCAAGTACTGATTTTCTTTCACACTTTTTTCCTTTGCTTTTAGTTGAAAGTGATTTAGTTTAGGGGCTGTAGTTCAGTCATTTTATTTTAGATCAAGTCTCTGTTTTTGGTTTTCTGCTTAAGGTAGCCCCTCAGCCAAGATGTAGAAATACAGCTTCCCTATGGTAATATGATATTAGCTGCGGGACAGAAATAGTTGAATTTTTTTTTAAACTGTTACCAGACTTTAACTTTAGAAAAGTAGATAACTGGGTCATTTTTTGTTGTTCTTGTGCTTTTTGTTTGTTTGTTTGAGATAGGATCTCTGTTGCCCAGGCTAGAGTGTAGTGCAGTCACAGCTCACTGCAGCCTTGGTCTCCATCTCCCTGGCTTAAGTGATCCTCCTACCTCAGCCTCCCAAGTAGCTGGGACTACAGGCATGTATCACTACATCCAACTGGTTTTCTGTTTGTTTGTTTTATTTTGTTTTGAGATGAGTCTCACTCTGTTGCCCAGGCTGGAGTGCAGTGGTGCAATCTCGGCTCACTGCAAACTCTGCCTCACGGCTTCAAGTGATTCTTTTGTCTCAGCCTCTGGAGTAGCTAGGATTACAGGCGCCTGCCATCATGCCTGGCTAATTGTTTTGTATTTTTAGTAGAAATGGGGTTTCACCTGGTCTCAAACTCCTGACCTCAGGTGATCCTCCCACCTCAGCCTCCCGCAGTGCTGGGATTACAGGCATGAGCCACTGCACCGAGCGCCTGTTTGTTTGTTTTGTAACTAGAGACGAAGTCTGACTATGTTGTCCAGGGTGATTTGGATTTCCTTAGCTCAAGCAATCCTATCCCCACTCAACCCCCAAAGTGTTATGATTACAGGCATGAGTAGGCCCTGGGGTATTGGTAAATTGTATCATTACTTTAAATGATTGGGACCCAGAAACACTGTTTCATTCTGGAATTTGTAAAACCGGAAGTAAAACTTATGTTTCACTTTCCCTTCCTCCCCTCTCTCCTTGACTCCCCTATAAAGTTAGCATTTTGGTGGTGCTGCTTTGCCAGGCAATTTCTCATTTAAGTGTGACAGCAACTGTATAAGTTGACATTTTTATCTCCATTTTACAGATGGTCAAACTGAAGCTTGAAAAGAAACATAAGTTTGGAAAGTGAATGAGAGACTGCATCATAATTTGAACATTCTCTTTTAACATCTGTAGAAGATTATTTTTTTAATATGTTGATAATGAACATGTGATATTTAAAAAATGAAATTCCTAATTGGTAACGAGAGCCTGATTTTTATGAAGAATTGTTTAACTGCCACACTTGACCAGTTATCAGAGTAGAGTAGAATGATATCGGAAGTCAAAAAGTTTTATAAATATGTTTAAAGGTATACAGCTGTAACTGCTTTCTAAATTCATTTTTAGCTGTAATTAATAAGTTTGAAATTTCATATATTCATCTAATAAGCATTTCCTCTTGACACTATGGAAAAAAAATATTTGGTGTGTTTGAAAGCTTAGCCTGTAAAACACACACACACACACACACACACACACACCATTCCCCTTACAAGTTACCATTTTGGGGGTGCTTACCCCATGTGTCCTTATCATTTCTTACCAGTGTAACAGTCAGCCCACCTAGTTGCATGTAGTCAGTCTTAGTGCTTTATCAATCCACCCAAATCCAGCCCTTAGATTGTGTCTGTTCTTTCTAAAATACAAATTTGATCATGGCATTTTTCTGCCTAAAATCCCTCAGTGGTTTTCCACTGTGTTAAGGTGAAATCCAAACTCATTGGCATGGTTTAACAGTGTTTTTCAATCTGAGGATCTACCCATGGGTCATGAAATCAATTTAGTAGGCTGTCACCAGCATTATACATTTTTATTAAAGTAAAATAAACAGGTTGCAGTGGTACTCAACTGTAGTGCTAGCTACCCAGGAGGCTGAGGCAGGAGGATTGCTTGAGCCCAATGTGCTGTGATTGCACCTGGGATAACCACTGCACTCCAGCCTGGGCAACACAGTGAGACCCAATCAAAAAAAAAAAAAAAAAGTAAACATAGCAACATCAGTGTGTGTCATATATAGTAAGGGTAAATATCACTTCATTAAACTTTTTTAGTTATTCATATATATCTGTATTTACTGGTAATGTTATAAAATATATTACTTAGAGTTGGTTGTGGTCAAAAGGACGAATATCTTACCCTTTCTATATGCAGTGGTTCTTGTTATTTCAATTTACTTAGATTTTTCTCTGCCTACTTTTATGCTTTTGCTTATTCTGTTCTCTTGGTCAGAAGAGCCTCCAGTCTTCATCTAGCTAATTCACAGGCTTTATTGTCTTTAGGAATCTTTTCTGATGGCTATTTACTGTAAGAAATACATTTTGTATTCCATGAACCAATATCTCTATCATATGAGATACAGTCTTGCCACCTTGCCCTCTGTCTTGTCTTACTGGTCTTGTCTATTTGCTAGTCAGTCTCCATTGAAGATGGAGCCTCTCTTTTTCATCTATATCCCATGTGAAAGCATAGTATGTATAGTAGCTAAGAAGTGTTGATTGTATTAATAAAATAATGAGTCAGTATATGTTATATACAACACTTTACAGTATTATTATTTTTTAAAGCTTGAATTGTAGAAATTGACTTTTATGTTTGACTCTCTTGGTTTCATTATAGGAGGATTACTTTGTTAAAACATTTTAAATTAAAACTTCCATATTAAGCTGTTTATCTTTGTTTATGAATTGTGATTAGATATTTCTAGGAGAATCTGTTGTTATTTTGTGATTTGTGGTCAGCGAAGTGTGTGATGAAGCCCAGATACTGGACATATGATGCTTATTTGATTTTGTGGGAAGTGGGTGATTTTAAAAGAGAGATTCTCATATGTAATGGTAATCAAATGCATATTCTGAGGAGATAAGTGGGATATGAAGGCACTTCATATGAATCAAATGGAGTTGAATTATTTCTTCTTATTTCTAAATTTAAGACATTTGTAATTGGCATTTTCACAATTAGAATATTTAGTTGCTTATAATTTGTAATCTTTGTGAGAAATCATTATTTGTTAAACCATTAATAGGTTTTCATGGAGAACTGTTACTGAAGAGAGATCCATTTGGTGCGATATAATTTAAAAAAAGAATGAATCAAGAGAAAATCTCTAAATGCAGGTACCAGAAAAATTACAGCACATCTCAGTGAATTTGCAAGTGGTAAGTTTGCTTTTGATTTTACATGTTAATATATTTTTAAATTATGTGCCATTGTATCCTTGGAGTCTTATGCTTAGAAGCACTTAATTGTCAGTTAGCAAATGTAGTTACTTTATGTGTATTTAAAAGTTTTCATACTAAATTTTTACTAACCCTGTTTTCTTAAATAAGACTTTTTCCATAGAGAAAAATAATCTGTAAATAATATGAGTTTTGTAAACATCTTTCTGATTCTTAAGTCTTATGTGGCTTTACAGTGAGTCCTTCTGCACTTCATTTTTAAAAACATGAATTTTAAAAGCATTTACTATAAGGATAATATATAGTGACAGGGAGGTCTAAATTAAACATTTTGTTTGTAAGTTTAATGTCTCTTAGGCTGTCTTTATTTTTCAGTTAATTGAAAAGAATTTAGAAGTACATGATTGTTGATAAACTTAGAAGATCACACAAATATTTGAAAGCCTTCCTTCTCACTACTTCTTTCTCCCTCAGCCCACTGATAACAGTTTGTCTGATCTGCTTTCTTGTAGCCTTTTTTCTGCACTTTTGCAGAAATTACTTATGCATGTACATTGCATGTTTTTCTAACAAAAATGTAATATAAACTATTTTATAACTTGCTTCCCCCAATACTTAATTTTGAAAAATTTCAAACAGAAATATTGAAAGAATTTGATTGTGTAACATCTGAATACCTGTCACTTAAATTCTTAACTTTTTACCAAATTTCAGCACATACTCATCTATCTTTCTGTCTACTTTGTTATTAATTTTGGGGATTCATTTCAAAGTAAATTGCAGCATCAGTATACTTCCACTCTACATACTTCAGTATACATACTGCTAACTAGAGCTCAATATTGGTTTACAGTTTCTTAAAGGTAAATTTATATACCATGACATGCAACAATCTTAAGTGTACATTTGCTGAGTTTTGACAGATTCATAGATCTTTGTAACTCAGACTCTATTATCAGTAGAAACATATTTATTAGCACCACAGAGACTTCCCTCATGCCTCTTACTAGTCTTCCCTATCCCTGTCTGTCTCCAGAAAAAACTGGTTAAGATCTGTTCCCTCTCCGTGGCTAATGGATTTTGCCTACATCACTTGCTTTATTCATTCAACAGTATGTTGTGGGTAGTTATATGCAGATCTAAATCTGCCTTGTTTTCTGCCTTTAAAACAAATTGCAATAGCTTGGAAATAGTCTGCACTATGGGTGCATTAGAATTTGTTTGATCATTCCCTTTCCTCTACATGGACATTTGGATTGTGCCATATTTTTGATTATAGAAAGTGCTGTATCCTTGTACATCCTTGTATGTATATATACAGTCTCAGAAGTACTTTTATAGGTAATACTTAAAATAAAACTGCTGGGTAAAAGGGTTTTACGTTTTGATACATAATGCCAAATTGCCCTCCCAAGATGATTGTATTAGTTTATATGCTTACCAGTAACATATGAGAGTGTCCTTTTTTTCTGTGCACTCTCAACATTGGATATCATCTTTCTAAGTTTTTCAGTACAATAGATGAAGAATGTCCCTTGTTATTTCACATTTCCTAATCAGTAATGATTAGCCATTGGAATTTTTTCTCTTTGTGAATTGCTTTTTTATATATGTACATTATATGCCTCTTGCTGGTCGTGTGTTGTAATACTTTTTCCAGGAATGCTTTGTCTTTTAAGTTTCCTTCTCATGTGTTTTGGGCTTCAGATGTGTTAATTTTTATATGGACGGACATGGCCGATGGGTCCTCATTGTGAAGACCTTCTTATTCCAAGAATATAAAACCACTTGCTATTCTAATAGTTTTCCTTTTAATGAAATTTAGAAGAAAAAGACAAATCATTGTGAACTGAGATGCCATGAAAAATTTCAAATGGAGAGTGAGATTCAAATTGGCCTTGAAGTCTGAGTCAGATTTAGATGGAGTAAGCAGAATGGTAGGGGCATTTCAGACAGGAGGAACAAGTGATGGAATATGGTTGAACAGAACTAGACCACTTGGGCTGAGGTGAAGAGTCATGTAAAACTGTAAGCGTAGACATACATGTTTGGATGGATTCCTTGGTAATCATTTTGGCTAATTGTTACAATTTTCTAAAATCTACATCTTGATGTTATAGTTTTCTGTCCAATAATAGTTTCCTGTCATTTTCACGTTGACTTGAGTATTCTTCTTGAGGAGAATATGTGGTGAAATATTTACAGTTGCCTGAAAAGGCAAAAAATAGTGGTATTCCATTGGAATAAGTTGAACATTATAAATATTTACTGAGTCTAGTTTATTAGAGTTATATTTGTTTTTAAAGGTTGTGCTGTAGTAATTTACATCATTTAGTCACTGTAGTCAACTATAGTTACCAGATGGCAATCTTAAAAAATGTTGAAGTACCAGCATATCCACTAGTTACTTAATCAGAGTTTTGAGTTATGAGCTCACCATTTAATATACAAATTAGTATGTCAGAATCTCCTGCTAATGAAAGTATTTTATGAATGCTCTCCTTAAGACCGAGTAACAGCACCGTGTTCAGTTTGGTTGTTGCTCACGATGGGTAATAGTTTCTCTTCAGCCATAAGCCACGCCTGGTAGATGTTAATTGAGTGGAGTGATCTTGCAACTCTTCCAGTTATGCATTTGTGGTTTGTCATCTGATTAGGAGCTCTTGGAAGATCACTGTTTTGTGTTCTACAACCCAGTTGAAAGGACTATGTGGCGCTAAGTGTTACCAATCAGGTATTTAAAAAATATATTCATCTTATTTGTTGTTTTATTTTTCTATCCTTTGCTCACTTTTCCTTATAGATGCTTGCTCTTTTAGAGACTGTCATCTCTGTATGTTTACATCCAGGAAGAATGAACATATTTTAAACTATACTTTTCACTATGTAATATATTTTGTTGTGAGAGATCTCTTCTTGTGATAAAGAAAAATTTGTTATTCTCTAGTAGAGGAGAGTGAGAAATCTCTTCTAGCGATAAAGAAAAATTTGTTATTCTCTAGTAGAGGAGAGTGAGAGATTTCTTCTAGTGATAAGGAAAAATTTGTTATTTTCTAGTAGAGGAGAATAAAAATAGAGTTCGAAAATGAGTATTTGATAATTTTGCTACTTGTTTTGCTGGCTCATGTACTTTTCTGTTTCTAATGTTAATAAATTTAGAAATAAGTAATGAAGTTACTCTTGTATACTTAGTGAAATTCATTTTCTGTTTTTAGTCTTGAATAGAACTGAAACATTAAGAGAAAGAAAGGTACATAAAATTAATAATATCGAACATGTTGCGAGACAGAGCACTTGTCATTTCTTTTACCACTTGATCATTGGCAAGACTAAAAAATTAACATTGTCTTAAATATTTCTCTTTTTAGCTATGTAGATAGCTTACCATTTGTATTTGAGATTCCTTTATTAAAATGACTCTTAGTAAATTAAATAGCATACTTTATTCTCTCTTTGTTCATTTTAATGATACCAATCTGTCTTTTGATTTTTAAATTAAAAGATAAATAAATGATACTTTTTTAGTGACCTAGGCACTATTTCTGTTTTAAAATTCATATACAAGTTAGAACATATCTGATTTAAACCATTGGGTGGTATTGCATTTGGGTTCTTGTTTTTGTTTTTTGTTTTTTCCTGCTACTCCAATATTTGCAGGATCTAGGGATGAGAAAACAGAGGTATTCCTTTAAAATTAAGTATTCGTTAATCTCTTTGTTTGTTTGTTTCAGTAGCTTTATAGCTTTGAAGAACATTGGCAGGGCCTCCAAAGGATGGTACACTGAGGCTTTTCAGTTGATGATGAATTATTCTTAGAATGAAGTAGACTGGGATATAGGCTGAAAATCTGGGAGTCACCCTTGACACTTTCCTCTGTAACACCTAATATCTAATCAACCAGAAAGATGCACTGGTTTGAGTCTAACAATTGGTTCTTTCTGCAAACCTAATTTTGGCTTTTGTCGTCTCTTAGCCTAACTGATCTCTGTCTTTAATTTTATCCTTCACACCAGAGCTTCAATAATTTATTCATAGTACACATTTTGTCCTGTTAATCCCCTGCATCAATAGTTTTCCATTGCCAAAGAATTCAGTCTTAGCATTCTAACATGGCATTTTTATGTCCTTCATGGTATAGGCCCATGTTTCTTACCACATACTCTTCACAGAAAGCTTTATGATTTGTGATGGGAGGTTGTAATACCTCCCACAATTTCTACTCTTGTATACCTCCTGCTCTTCCTTCTGTTTGCAGTATTGTTGTCACCTGTTATTGCTTGGATAACTTTTACTAACTTTCTAAGACTGATCTCAGGTTTCACCTCTTAGAGGAGGTCTTAGAATCCTCGTTGAACTAGTCCAATCTTCTGTGCCCTTACTAACATTTTGTCTGCAAATCTGGAACGTACCATATTAAACCTTTTTTCTGATTCTTTTTCCTCTTAGACTGTTCCTTTAAGCAAAGACCATGTCTTCTTCATTGTATCTGCAGTGTCTAGCAAGTGATGGGTATATAGTGGAGGCTCAGTGAATATTTGTTGAACTAAGTACGTTCTACTCATTGTGGTAACATTGAAGTGTTAGTGAAGCACATGGGTCAGTGGTTCCTAGACACCAGTCAGCTGTTACCAGACTCTTGCAGAGCATTTTACAACATTTTATTGTTTTTTGAGCTTTCTGAAGAATCACAATTCAGTAGATGTAGAATGGGGTCTGGGGACATGTATTTTTCAAAAGCTCTCAAGGTGTTTTCGGTTTTCTTACAGGCTAGAGAACAATTGTCCTAGTTTATTATTATACCATTATATTTTATGTAAAAGGTACCCCCTAGACCTTATCCAGCAATTTATTATTGAAGCATTGGAAGTTATATCTACCAAAGTATGGATGTATTTTAAGTCACTTTTTTGGTACCCTGTTTATATAAGATCTTAACTTTTTAAGTGTCTCATTGAGAATTCTGTTGGCATGTTGTTAACTCTCAACTAAAAAACGCTTTAGTTAAACAGGAGTCTTCTTGAATTGATCATAATGAGTTTTGTTGGGCTTCATTATATGAATTTTAATATTTTTCACGATTTGTAATTACTTTTCACTTTTTATTGCAATTTTTCAAAATACTTTAAAATGTCATATTGTAGTTTCAAGTCCACAAATCTGACGTATATAGCTCAGTAAATGTTTACATATGTATATACCCATAAAGTACCACCGGGGTCAAAATATGGAACATTTTCCAACCCCTCAAAGGTTCTCTCATGTTCCTTTTCAGTTAATACACACCCCTGTCACTACAAGATAACCACTGTTTTGACTGGTGTGATTAAAGTTGCTAAAAATTTTTGTACATAATCTTTTGGTGGACTGGGTTAAGGACAAACTTGTGTTTCAAATTCAGTAGATGATTCCAGTTTATACCCGTGTTAGCAATTCATAATGAAACATTGAAATTATTTGAAGCTTATGATAAAATTTGAATATCTTGAAACTTCTTTGTTTTCCCAAGTATTTACTGTAAAAATATATATACAAAGAAATATCAATAAACATATCAGCTATATGAAGAAAATATCAAATATGCAAAGAAAACTTAATGTCAGTTTACAAAAGTTGCCAGAAATACAGGCTTTAGTCAAATATTTCTATGTAAGTAATTGTTTTCTTTGTTCCTTCTCCTTAGGATCATCCTTTCTTGTGGGTTAGCAGGCAGTTATAAGATTGCAAAATGGGTCTCCGGATTCACTTTGTTGTTGACCCACATGGTTGGTGCTGCATGGGTTTGATTGTCTTTGTTTGGTTGTACAATATTGTTATAATTCCCAAAATTGTCCTCTTTCCTCACTATGAAGAAGGACATATTCCAGGCATATTAATAATAAGTAAGTTTCTAGATCTTTATTTATTTTCTTGTATAATTATTTTTTCTCATTGTAAATGTTTTTGGAGTGTAGTGCCACTATGATAACCATCCTTTTAATATATTTAATATTTTAGCAGTGCTGTCAGTATTTATGAATTTATGGACTTAGAGAAATAATGGCCTTTATAGATTTGCAGTTAGATAAAAGCGATATCTCCATATTTAACTGGAAAGTATGTAAAGACCGTTTTGTTAAAAATAGAAAACTGACACAGTAATGATAACTTATATGTCTATGTGTATTTTTAATATTGCAGTTTTGTACTTAAGTACAAATGTAGACTTTTTAAGAATAGAGAATAGTGTACATTACTGAGAAGTGAGAATTTCATAAGAAAAATATTGTTTATGAAGTTTATTATGATAACACTTTGAACTCTGGATGGTTATTAGCCAATTGGTGATGGCTTGCTTATGATTAAAATAATCAAATTGAAATTATATATTTTGCATGTACATGGCACTTACAATTTTCATGTACATTACCTCATTTTGACCTCACATGAACTGTGGGAAATACAATCTCTGTTATACAAATGATAAAACTTACCAGTACTATGCAGTCAGTCCTGATTGACTGACTGAGCGCTCAGACTGTTTCCTTTTACATGGATACAGTGTATTGTTTTTTATCCCCCCAGCAGAATTCCTCTATTCCTATTATTTAAAAATGTAGAATTATGGTGGCCATATCTATTTTCCCTTATTATTTTTGTTTTCTGGCTGTTAATTTTAAAATTAAAAAAAGTTTCTAAGCCTTAATTCTCAAATTAATTATTTGAAGATCTATCAAAAGGGACAGTTGAACAACATTAATTCAGAGTAATATTGAAGATACCCAATTAGTTAATGAAGAAGTTTAATTGTAGAATTTAAAATGGTATTTTGATCCTTTCAAATATAGAACATGTAGTAATTAAAAGTGAGCCTATATAAGTCTGTGTTATTAAAGAATCATTTATAAAAAGTTTATGTTATTATCATTCAAAATAATTAAAATTAGTAATAATAATTAAAATTAGGACTATTTAAGATAGTCCTCTTGGCAGTATTATTTGGTGAGTGAAATCAATTAATTTATTTTTTAATCTTTAGAAAATGATTTCTCCTGATAGTGTTTATTAAAATATACATTTTAAACTTTAAATATGATTGTTGATAAAATGTTTTGAAGGGTAAATTAACTAATTTATTTAATTAATTTATTTTAAAGTATTCTATGGCATTGCCATATTCTGTCTGGTTGCCTTAGTGAGGGCCTCAATAACTGATCCAGGAAGACTCCCCGAGAACCCTAAGATCCCACATGGAGGTATGGTACCCTGCATTTATCAGTTTTGCTGATTCCAGAATTATTGTCTTTATTTACATATTTTATTGCTTTTAATATATATTGGTTATATATGTCATCTAACACCACTTTATTTGCTTGTATGTGTCTTTTCCAAACTTCTCTACTTAAAATTGCAACCCTGTTCCCCCTGTACCCCTGCAGTTATACTACATCCATCTTTTGGTTTTCTTTTCAGTTTACTTGTCTATTTGTTTGTCTTCCTCCTCCCATTCTAGATCTCCATAAGCTCTGTGAGAGTGTAGTTTTTTTTGTTTTTGTTTTGTTCATTTACTCACTGTTATATCCCTCGTATCCAGAGAACCTCTGTCGTTTAAGATGTTCAGTACATATTTGTTGATTGATAAATGATTATCTGAGAAGTTATATTTTAATTCTATAACAGAATTTTCTTGATGGTGCCACTTATGTCATATTATAAATACAATATTGCTTAGAATAAATATTCGTAGTATTAAGGATACTATTGTCTGTATTCTTCCAAGTTCTAACAATTAATGAAAAAATTGGCAAGGATTCTAGTTTCAGTTGAAGGTGATTTTTGATTACTCTTGCATAATAACTATTCAGATGTAAAAGATGAATTTAAAATGTATTGCTTGTTGTATTACTTACTGGGTATATATAGTACAGCCTTATTTATCTTCATTCCTGAGGTTCATTTTGTGATTGTTTGCTATATAAGCTTTGAGAACTCTCTGAACTTTCTTTTAGTAAGAAATGTGTATGTCTGTGTAGTACATTAAAGAACCAAAGTACTTTTTATAGTAAGTTAGTAGCTTCCAACTTGCTGCATATTAGAATTACCTGGGGAACTTCAAAAAATCTAAGTGTCCAGGTCATACCCCATTTGGTTAAATTAGAATATCTGGGGCATAAGAACCAAGTATCAGTATTTTCGAAAGATCTTGGGTGATTCCAGCATGTAGCAAAGTTTGGGAACCAGTGCAGTAATTTCTTATGAAATTAGATTAAGTGACAGGTTACTTATGAAGCCTTCTCTGAATTCTGATAGTTGCTTTTTGAGACCCACCATTTAGAGGCTTAGCTGGCTTTGAAAATTCAGAGATTTAATGGGAATATTACACTGATGTTTATATTGCTCTAGAAGTTTTTGAACACTACATTAAATATTAGTTTTTATTAATGTATAGAGGCAGTAGGACTGTCATTAGAAGTTGATGTATGTAAATGTGTTTTGCAGTGAGACAGGTGGGGAGGGTGGCACTCTGCAATCTGTATAGAATCACTTTTCTTCCCACTTGGCTTAGCCAAAAGCTCTCTAAAATATTGTATACATGTGTTATCTACTTCAATTTTAAAATCCAGTGGCCCATGAAAATCAAAGAAACAGGTATTTTCTAACTTGAAGACCCGTTTCTGATGAACTCTTTAGTTTGCAGTGGTGAAAGAATGAAATGCCTACATGTTCCAGACACTGCAAATCAATGAGAGGGGCCAGGTAGGAAGTATTTCATATTAAAAATTTCATACCTTATCTGAAAGTAGTCGTCTCTACTCAGCTGTAGTAGAATTGTCATGCAGTTAGATTATTAGCTCTTAAAATCTTAAAGAGAACAGAGGGAGTCCCAATTTTTATGAAAAATTTTGTGATAAAAACAAATCCTGGAAACAAATTTAAAATATTAACAACATTGTATGTACTGCAAAAATTATATCTTTAGACCTAATTGAGTCCACATGTAACAACTCTGTTTTCTTTAATGCCTAGACTGTAGTGATGTATGACACCCTGGCATTTTGCTGTTTGGATGTCTGCATTATATCTTGTTTCAGTTGACATGTGACCTGTTTTTCTTCCCTGAGTCCAAAAAACTTCCCATTCACTCCATTGACAAAAGTACACTTATTTATCATATTTTAATGTTTCTCCAAAGTCTTCTGGTATCACATATTACATGATCCTCATGGTAATTGTATGAGGTAGGTAGTCAGGAGAACAGATTGTCCTTCCTGGATTAAACAGCTGGTTGTTGGTGTGAGACCCAGCCCAGAGACCTAGAACCTTGTTTCTGTCATCTTGTTTCCATGGGTCTATATACAGATTGATAATTTTAGCTTTTTATTATGAATCTAGGGAAAACTTAAGTCATCATGTATTTTTTGTGCTGGTTACCTGATTCTTTTGTAAATATGATTTTAATTTAGTAAAAAAAAAATACAAAATTTTAACACTGAAAAATAATATTAAATTCCTAGAGAGTTGAAACTATAGAATAGTGACATTTATTCAGGAATATTTGAAGGTTGAACAATTTCATTTAATTAATTCTTCAGAAAAGGAAACTTAAAGCCCTAATACTTTGGTGATTGTAACTGTTTTTTTTTAATTGAATTACTCTGAAATATTTTCCATGCTTTTCTGCTTTTTTAAAACACAATGATTTTAATATATATGTGATCCCTAAATATATGAGGCAATTTGAATATAAGGAAATGTTCCATTTTCCCATGAAGAGATTCCCAGAATTTGACTTTATAAGCTTTCAAGCCTGTAGATGAAATAGTCAAATGAAATGATCACAACTTTGTTTATATTATTTGAATTATTCACATGTGTATTTGAAATTAAAAAACATAAAAGCACCTCAGGTTAGAAATATTTTTATCACTTTCATATTTTATGAAATTTTATTCACGCTCTTAACTATGTTTAAAAATGTTTTATTGAGTATAATTTACATGCCATATAATTTACCCAGTTAGAGTGTACAATTCTGTGGGTTTTAGTATACCCACAGTTGTGTAACCATCACTGTAATCAACTTCAGAACATTTTAATCAAGGTTTTCACTTGCATGTTCGACATCAGTGTTTTTGTCATTACTAGAGCCATTTTTTGTCATAGTGTTACAGAGGAAATTCTTTGAAGTTAAAAAAAAATGCATCTTATTTTGATGCAGTCTCTTGGAAAATTTACCCCAAGCTATAAGGATGCCTGTACTCAAGTGATCAGGGTCATGTATTCATGCATAGTTTTGGTTTTATCCTCCCTCTTATATTGCTTTTTAAATGTGATCTTTGAGAGACTTATTGACACTTATTTCCTACATTGACAACTGATTCTTGTCAGGGAATCTCTGTTATGACCCAAACTTTGTATTGATTTAGGTAATTTTTTTTCTCCTTAAAGCATTACTTTGGATTTAAAATATATTAATTGGGAGAAGGCCCCTTAAAATGTGAGTCTTTTAAAAGACTCAAGTAGAGCGTGATTCCTTCCTTTCTGAGGGTTAAACAAAACCAAACCAATCATTGCATTATATTCATTCAAGCATTTACAGCATTAATAAATATCCAGGTTAAACAAAATGATGCTATTTACTCACTTTTTTTCATTATGCTTTATATTTTGATTTTTCTCTCCCTTAAAAATGTATCTATTAGCTTTTGATATTTCTATAGCTATCATAAATTTTCAGTGGAATTCTTTTTCTCATAGGCTTTTGTATTATATCATTACATGGCTAGCACAAAAATCATCAGATATCAGAATGTATCAGTCACCAAGATCCTATGTGGGCATGATTAAAGGGAGGAAAGGGAAATGACTCAGAAAGGCTTTAGAGATATGTAGGGTATGTTAAAATGGCTGGATTTTTTTTCTTGCTACATAAGGCAAAAACACCTTCTAGATGATCAATTAAATTCCTAGATTTTTTTACAGTAGTGATTTCTCTTTTGTTCCTTAAACATATAGGGATGTACGTACTCATATAGGTTTGTGAAACTGAGTTTTTACAGGTATTTCTCATTTTAGATACTTACGTGATATCTTCATGTTATCAAAGGAATGACTCAAGTTCTTTCTTTAGTTTATGGTCCAGACCATAGATTAGCAAATTAGCAAATAAATTCTTCTTAAGACCTGTAGTAAATATTTTCAGCTTTATGGGCCATACAGTCTCTGTCATAACTACCTAGCTCTGCCATTAAAACACAAAAGCAGCCATAGACAATATGTAAGTGATGGGCACATTAAACTTTGTTTATAGACACAGAAATTTAAAATTCATATGATTTTTATATGTCACAGATTATTTTCAATAATTTAAAATTGTAAAAATTATTGTTAGCTCGTAATAGTTCATACAGAAACAGGTGGTAGACTGGATTTCCCTGCAGACTATAGTTTGTATCTGTGGTCTAGATTACAAAATTAGAGGCTTTCTCTGACTATAGCCAAGTGCTCTCTTTTCTGAGGATATATTTTAGGTATGAAATGAAGAATTTATTCTGTACAATATTATATGTTGATTTCTCAGAAATTACCAATAATGAATATACCATGTTTATGTTTTGAGGGACTGATAAAAACAAAGTTTTCATACTGCCTTTTAATGAAAATTGGCTCATTGTGGAGAGCCTCCTTCATGTCTATATTCCTTGCAATGTGTGAATTCAAAGTTTTAACATTGGGATGTTTGGGAGCATTGAATAAGTGGGGGAGTGGGATATGATATGTTTGTGACATTGTAAATGAGTTTACATGTCTACATATTAAATGAGTTTTTATTTCATTTACAGGTAAATAATACTAGTTTTAACTGTATGTAAATTAAGCTTTAATATTGTTGCTCTCACATTTATTTTCATTAAAATAAGAAACAGGATTTTCTTTTACAACGAGATTTCAAGTGTAAGAAATAATTTCACAATTTTCATATTATTGGAACAATTAATTTGATATATGTTTTATTCATATTTTGTTTCTTCAGAGATACCTGTAGTGGGAGTATTTTCCCAACACTTCGCTATGTAAAAGTCCAGCATGTTCATGTTGCTCCTGACCATTAAACTAAAATAATGGAGTTCAAATAGAGAGTCTTTTTAGAAAATTGAATACCGTCTACTATTATCTTTCATTTTATTTAGTCTCTTTCATTTTTTGATTTTTAGATTTTTCATACATCAGCAAGCATTTAGTGACTACCTATTGTGTGCTAGGGTCCCATTCTTCATATGCTAATACTCAATCTGAATGTAGGAGTTAGGTTAATCTTACTATGGCCATACTTTTAATGAGGTTATGGGATAGTATAAACACAGAAGATGAAAATTAAAAGAATTTTGTAAAAGTAAAGTTCCTTTCCAACATATATTTAAAAGATACATTTTTGTATAATAAGGCAATTGTCTTTTCTAGATCGCTGACTCTTCCATAGTTTTCATGGATCTGATTAGGATAATTTTTAATGAAAACAAAAGCCTTTTCTCTTATGTAAACTTCGTGCTTTTAGCACATAACTTAATTGTGTGCTCTTTCACTACAGAGTAGAGGGAACTGCTACTTGGTGGTAGTTCGGTGTTCTGTGGAGAACTCCTTTAGTTTCATTAAAAATAGTAGTCATCTTATAACATTTTTCACTACTGAAAGTATCCTGAGAACCTCCCAAACCCATATGACATCCTTCTTTAACCTGTCCCATACATATTCTTAAATGAATCTACTGATATTTTTAAAAATTAAATGATTTAAGGAAAGTGTATGTGGAAGGGTGTGCTATCTCTGTTTTTCAATTGAGTCTATAGGATTGATTTCAACTTACTAATCAGCTGAAACCAGGGTCAGCATTATTTCTTCTTTAGTGCCTTTAAAAATAAAATTTCTAGAAATCAATTTGTTTAAATAAAATTGTTTTAGTATAATAATTTGGTTGGGCTTTAGGGTTTTGTCATTGGATTTTACTTACATTCTCACAGTATACCCAGAATACAAACACATTATTAATAGTGTCTTATTTTTATATTCTTTTAAATTAGGAACATACAAAATAAGACATATATAGAATAGAACAGCAACATTTATGGCAAACACGTTTACACTGAAGGCTCAGAAGCAGAAAAATCTCTTAGAGTTGTATATTGAAGGCTTCCCATAAAGTCTTCTAAACAGTTGTTGCTAAATGTCAGCATTACCTACTTGCCTTCATTAAATGGATTTTAATTTCCTTCCCTAGAAAGGGAGTTCTGGGAATTATGTAACAAGTGTAATTTGATGAGACCAAAGCGTTCCCATCACTGTAGCCGCTGCGGCCACTGTGTGAGGAGAATGGATCATCATTGTCCATGGTAAGAATAATTCACTTCTAGCAAAAAAAAAAAAAAAAAAAGCAAGATGGTTAATGTAAATCTTAGCAGCTTTAAACAAAAGCAATGTTAAAGTTATACAGGTTTACAGTATCTTAATAAGGATATCTTTATTTAAATTATATGATTCTGTCAACTCCCAAAGTAATTTTTCCATAGAAATCCTATTTTTTGTAACAGAGAGATTTTTAACAAAAAAACTAAGAATTAACATGAAGCCTAATATACAAAAGGATTAAGGTGATTGTTTTAAATGAGGCAATGTATATAAAACATTTAGTGCCATATCTGAAACATAAGAAGTACTTAAACGGTAGCTATTTCTGATTGTAATAAACCATGTACATCCAAATATTCGTATCTCCTTTACATTTGTTTAATTAATGACACATATTAGATAACTTGATAACTTCCTCCTTACCCCTTAAAGCTTTTTAAGCATTTTGTATTGGATATAGCTACTATTATGCACATGTTGGAAGTATGTGAGTGGTAATTAGCTGATTTTGCAGAACTGCCAAGAGTTTTGGTCAATAGGGGGCTCTCTTGTAATATTTAAAGAAAATGCTCAGTTGAGAAATAGAATTTTTGAAAACAAATGCTATGTGAATTCTGTATTGTATCTCATTTTAAAGCTGTCACAAAAATCTGTGAACAAGATATTGTATTTAATTCTATTTTCTTAGCATTGGCTCTCTGTGTAAATATTTAAACTGATATAGTGTAGATTTTTACAAATATATCTGTACACATATATGTAGTATTTATATTTGTATATACATACATGCATATATGTAAATTTAACTACATAGTGTGCTTCTTAATTTATAATTGCATTTATTTAAAATTGACTCAAGTAGAATTTAGCTTTTTCTAATGTTAGTCAATTTAGAGTTTTCCTTATTTTTGGTAGCTTATTTTGATACCACAGTTAATCAGCAAACTTTAAGTGGAAATTAGTTTTTTTGCATAGACTGATTATTTAAATAGAAGATAATTTCCTGAAATAGGAAAAAATAGAGCATTTTAGATAAAAGCACTTTGTAACTACATAAAAATTAAAAAATTTTCTGAATCTGTCAACAAGATGGAATAGTATATGGCATGTAGTTGATACTCAGAAATGTGCCTTGAATCTAAACAGATTCTCAAGTAATTTTGTAAAGCTCAGTGATCGGATATTTGCTATCACAATGGTAATGGATTCAAGAAAAGCTAGGTGAAACATGTATTTAGATAATTGCTAATCATACAGAAAAGTTCAGTTTTTAAGCACTTTTTATAGTAGTGTTTCTTACTAACTAAAATATAAATGTTTATGATACAAGTGGATATTGATGCTTTTTTCCCAAAAGAATGCAGTAGTTTAAGATTAAAAAAATAATCAACTAGGAAAAACTCACTTATTGGTGACCAAATAAGATGCTGTTTAACCTTAATTCTAACGTTGGGATGATTTCTGTTTCTAGGCCTCTTGCTTCCATAGTTTTAGTCAAGTTTTCAGAAGTTGGTAGCAGTGAGGGGGAAGTAGAAAGGACTGTAGGATCAGAAAGGAGGGTAGACAAGGCACTTAAATTCAGGAATATTTATGATTGAGTTTCCTGATAGAGCACTGCTGAAATGTTCAGAGAGAGGGGAAATGTACAGTGTAAATTGGAAGCAGGGAAAATTTTTGATGTTTTCAGAAATTGCATTACTTAACTGCCTAACACGGTTTTAGGTTTGCAGATCAATTTTCACATTGCCTTAATGTTTTCTGTATTTCTGGCTCTGATCATTCTTTTTTTTAATTTTTTTTTTATTTGAGACAGAGTCTCACTCTGTTGCTGCCCAGACTGAAGTGCAGTGGTGCAATCTCAACCTCTGCCGCACTGCAACCTCTGCCTCCTGGCCTCTGGTTTTCCTGCCTTAGCCTTCCAAGTAGCTGAGATTACAGGCACATGCACCATGCCCGGCTAATTTTTGTATTTTTAGTAGAGACGGGGTTTCCATCATGTTGGCTGGGCGGGTTTCGAGCTCTTGAACTCAGGTGATCCACCCCCCTCAACCTCAAAGTGCTGGGATTACAGGCGTGAGCTACTGCATTTGGCCTGATCATTCTTTCTAAGTAGTTTAAATGTTACAAAAAGAACTCATATAGATTGAGGACCTTAATGCTTGCTAAAGCTGTTCTGATTAAGAAGAATGCTGTGATCACAGACATTGTTTCTCAAACTTCCTGGGGACAGGAGGGATGGAACAAGGATAAGTCAGCTTTCAATCAACAGGTATTGAAGAGCATTTCAGAGTGTATATTAATACATAAGCACACTTCTTTTATAGTCTTGCTTGCAAATAACAAAGTACAGCAGATTTTCATGTTTACAAAGCATGCACTCTTAAGTCTAAGAAATGCCTCTCTAAGCTTTTTCAGTTCAGTTCTGTATTTGACTTTAAAAATGGTTTAATGACAAGTTAAAAAGAACAACTTAAATTAGGACTGAAACTTGTTACATCATTTCTTTTTCAGTGACAGTATAATACTATTTTGAAGTGAAAACATTTGTGCAAAGTAATTTATAGTTTTGATCAAGGGTTTTTTTTGCTGGAATTTTAGAATACTTTGACAATTTGGATACAACAAATTTGGAGTAATAAAATATTCAGCTTTAAAGAGCCTTGAAAATTTTTGATTATAACATTAATCATCTTTCCTAGTTAGGGTTCACTGTTGTATTTGTGGAAGTATAGCTCTATATATCTGTAAATAGTTTTGAATACATTTTTATTTTTAGCAACCAGGGATAGATTTTAAAATGAAAAAAAATGGTGAATGCTTAGCAGTTATGCCAGAGTGGCCAGTTTCAGCTGTTTTGCTTCAGATCATTCAGCTTGCTTTCCACAGCTAGAATGCCATAAAGGAAGAGCAATATACAGGAAAGCAGGGTTCTTGCTCTCTTGGCCCCTGTCTCTTCTAACTGTACATCCTCTGACTAGAGGCTTAACTCCTTTGTTCCTGTTTCCATGTCAGTGACACAGGAGGCCACTGTCTGCTCTTCCTGTCTTGCTGAGTTGTTACAAGTTGAAGGAGGATAACATGTGGACATCCTTTGTGAAGTGCTTTACATATATAAAATGATGTATTTATACTTTTCTTTGCATAGTTTGTTGTGACCTTTGAGTGGCCTTAGCATATCTCCATGAAGTTAAGCATATGTGATATTATTTGTTTTTATTTTAGTCTTACTGATCCTGAGATAAACTTACTGAAATTTAAAATAGTTTCTTTTTCTTTTTTTTTCTTTAGGATTAACAATTGTGTTGGTGAAGATAATCATTGGCTCTTTCTGCAGTTGTGTTTCTACACTGAACTTCTTACTTGCTACGCACTGATGTTTTCTTTCTGCCACTATTACTATTTTCTTCCACTAAAAAAGCGTAATTTGGTAAGAAATGTTTATATCCACTAACATTAGAGCACTAATATTAGCATACAGTTATTAATATGTGGTTCCTTTAAGTACAAAAGATTGGAAACAAAACAACAAAACCCTCAAATTGGTGAATTTTGAATTATATTGGGAGTGAGAAAGTGGTCCCTAATCCGAAATGTTCTTTTAATGAAATTCATTTCTGATTATTTATTAGTGTTGAGTGGCTTTCTTTAGAAAGCAACACATTGGATCTTTTAATATACGTGTCTTGGTTTAAAAATATCTAAAATAATTTAAAACAAAGATGAAATGTTCTTTTTTCAGGAATAAAAATGTAGAATTTAATTTTAAAAGGTTCTCAAATAGCTATGTTCTTGAGAAAGAGAACTTTTTTTCTCCCTGACTTTCAACAGTAATGATAAGATGAATTTGCAGGACGCTTTAAAAGTTACCCATGTATATACCATTTGAGGCAGTACCTTCTCACTTTGTAGAGGAACTGCAATAGCTATTAAGACTTGCACAAAATAGTTGTGATGATGATGATGATGATAGCAGCAGTTAGAATTTTTAATTCCTTATCAATATTGTGCTATGGATATCTCATTTTAATTCTCACTTTAGTGCCCAATATATAGGGTGTGTGTGTGTATGTGTATGTATATATATATATATGGTTCCCAATATATAAGGAGTGTGTGTGTGTGTGTGTGTGTGTGTGTGTGTGTGTGTATGTGTATATATATATAGTGCCCAATATATAAGGTAAGACTAATATATAAGGTATTGAAGGCATAAAGCTAGGAAGTGATTATTCAACTGTATTTAGTTATAGTGCTGGGATTTGAATCTGATCTTGTGTGGTTTTTGACTATTATTTTTTCTATTTTACTTGGACTTGGATTGTTTTTTTAAAATAAACTGTGTGTGTGGGAGGGGATGCAGACAGACAAATTGTGCAAGTACTCACGTGAGGATGCAAGGTAAGGAGAAAAAGAGGAAAGAAAGAATAAAACCCTTGATGAAGAAGCAAATTTTCCTTTCCTGTTTACACAAGTTTATACTGTTTAAATCTTTTATATTAGAAAAAATAAATTTATTGGAGGTACATACAATTAAATTCTGGAATAAAGGAGACAGGGAGAAAATGTCTAAGATATTTGGATCTTTTTAGCATACCTGATCGTTTGCTATCGCTGCCTGGCTATATATATTAGGGGGGTCTTATGGTGAATATGCTTATTATATTTAGCTTGAGCAATTAAAATTAGAGACTAATTACTGCAAAAAGTTCAAAAGGGGTAATTTTAAATTGAGGTGTTTGACATTTCACACAGAATATAATGCATGCTAGTGTTATAGTTGTAGATGTGTTTCATCTTATTTATAGATAAACTTCTGATATAATTGGCATTAAAGTTAGATCATGTAAAAGAATATACATATTCCCTAATGTTTCAAATAATTGAGTCTAATAAGAAAAGCATTAATATAAAATTCCTCAGTAGAATTAAGGTAATAATTTTTTTTTAAGTGGCAGAGAAGGAGAATTTAGTGGTGTAAATGAAAAACTAATAGAGGCTGTTTGAGAGGTAATGAATGCATTGTAGTATCATGCAGGATTGGCAAACTGTGGACCTTGGTTTAAATTCAGCCCTCTGCCTGTTTTTTGTTGGAAAACAGCTACTCTCCTTTGTGTATGTGTTGTCTATGGCTACTTTTGTTCTGTAACAGCAGAATTGAATAGTTGTGGTAGAGACTATGGTCTTTGAAGCCTAAAATATTAACTGCCTGGCTCCTTACAGTAACTTTGTCAGCCTCTGGTAGTGGAAAGATCTTGTCTTTGTAGACAGACATACCTATTAAAAGCCTGTTTTCTTCTTATTACATGTATAAGCTTTGACACATTGTTTAACCTCTCTGATTTATAATTTTCTTCTTCTGAAAATGTGAATAATAATGAGATTAAATGAGATAATATATGTAAACTTACCTGGCATATAATAGACATTCAATTTATTTTACATTTGATTTTAGTGAAAGCTCTCAGAGGGAGGAAACAATTTTTCTTTGGCTTATTAATTTTCATGAAAAATTTAGAGATCATTTTACAGTAACCATTTATTACTAGAAGATTGATGACCAACTAAAGAAATTCCGGTAATCAAATGAAGGATTATGGTGTTTGAAATTACAACTAATTTTCTTCCCCAATTGAAAGGTAGAAACTGGAGAAATAAATGGCAGTCACCTTTTTTAAAACTGGAAAATGCAGAAATGGATTATCAAATATAGGTTATATTTGAATATATATACTACATATACGTATATGTATATACATATATATATGTATATACATATATGTGTATATATATATGTATATACATATATGTATATGTATATACATATATATATGTATATACATATATGTATATATATGTATATACATATATGTATATGTATATATATACTACATATACGCATAACAAATGTTGGAAAAAGATCAGCGTAGTAAATGTTTATTAAGAGATTAAAAATATCGAGAAGAAAGTATATCAAAAGTGTGAAAAGTGGGTTTTGAAAAGTCAAACCAGATTTTCCTTAGAGCAACCAATTGTAGATACAATGCAGGTGATTTTAAAAATAAAAATCATAATAATGTTTTAGTCAGTAGCATTTTACCAAATGAAAATCAAATGATTATGTTGGTTTTAAGAAAGCTAGGAATAAAGCCGTTCTAGGGATCTGACAAAATTATTTATGTCTAGTAGTGCTGAGCAGAAATTGTTCTCTTAGCCCAAGTCTTATAAGTTTCCTTGTATCAAGTGAGGTACTTTAATAATTACCACCATATTAGCAGTAATGAAAAGAAAAATCAGAGGTTATGAAATTTCCAAGATCACTTTGTTTCCTATTGAGGAATCAAGTAATTTTTAGTTTTATCATATATTATCTCAGTGGTGAAGTAATTAACATATATTATCAAGTTAGGTGTATGGAGAAAAGAGCTTTACCTCAATATTTCCCATTGTAAAAAAAGTCAGTTTTGTTAGACAAATTTAAATACATAAAATGGAATATTAATTAGCAATGTTCTAACTACATAAGTTTAATAGAGTAAAGCTAAATTCTAGGACCAGAATTATAACTAAACTTGGAGAAAGTATTTTATAATCTATGTAGCTCAATATTCAGTGATCTGAAGCAAGTGAATGTTCAGTAGTTACTTAGTATACAATGAATTCTAGTCATTTAATTGATTTAGAAGTTGCGAATTTGAAGCTGTATTAGAGACACATACAAACTTAGTTATATCGTCTTGGTGGATTGACTTGTATCATTATAAAATATGCCTCTTTATTCTTAATAATGATTCTTGCCTTAAATTTTTTTCCCTGTTATTGGTTTAACTATATCAGTTATCTTTTAATTAGTGTTTTCATGGTATATCTTTTTCTGTCTTTAATACTTTGAACCTTTCTTGGTTACTGTGTCTTGTATGTGTCTTATAGACAGCAGATACTTCATCATAAAAACATATTTGTCTTTTAATATGAAATATTTAGTAAATTTTTGCTCAGCATAACATATTTTGTGATCTTCCTATTTATTTACTATTTGACTTCATCTCTTCTGTGGTCCCATTTTTCTCCATTTCTTGCCTATTTTGGAATTTCTAATTTAAACAAATTTCCAATTTTCTATTTCTAATGACTTTTACTCTTTTTATAGTTTGCCCCAAAGTGAAAACATTGTTCTCTGATTTTTTTTGAAGTCTAATATAAGTTAGTACTTTACCATTGTGCACCTGATGAAAGCAGTGGCTTTGGAACACCCTTTATCATCATCATTTTTGGCATTGTGGGGTAGAAAGTAGATGCAGAACAAAATCACATGGTAACAAGACTTTATCATTGTTGCAAATACATTATGTGTTATATTGTTATATATATATAAGTTATGTGTTACCGATAGTCATTATTTATTTTGAGTTATCTACTTAGGTGCTTTTTCTAGTCCTCCTTATGTCTGAGCCTCCTCTAGTCTTATTTTTTCTGCTTTTAGCGCAAATCTGTTGGAAATTCTCTCAGCGTTAGTTCCCTGAAGATGTTTTTATTTCTCCTTCATTTTTGAAGGATTATTTGTCACAGAATTGTAGATTGGTTGTTACTTTTGTTTAGTTTTTGAAAGGTGTTATTCCATTGTCTTATGTTTTCCATCATTTCTATTGCAAAATCAGTTGTTGGTCTTACTGTTACTCCAGTGAAATGTGTGTTTTTCTTTGGCTGCTTTTAAGATTTTTTTTTTTTTTGGTCTTTATATTTTAGCAGTTATTCTATGATTCTATGATGTGCTTATTTTCTTTGCATTTTTTTTCTGTTGGAGAGTTTATGTAACTTTGAATCTGTGGCCTGATGTCATTCTTAAGTTTTGGAAATTTCTTGGCCTTTATTACTTCAAATATTACCTCTGCTCAATTTTTTTCTCCTGCAGTTCTGGGATTCTACTTACATGTACATGAGTTCTCATTGTGCTGCATATATTTGGAATTTATTTCTTCACCTTCCTTTTATTCTCCCTCTCTGCTTCATTCTAGGTATTTCCTATTTATCCTCTGGTTTACCCATCAGCTCTTCTGCCATATCTAATGTGCCCTTAAATCCTTCTATTGAGTTCTTAATTCAGTTATTATATTTTTCACTTTTAGAATTTCCATTTGATACTGTCTTTCGTTGATAATTTCTTTGGTGAAAGCATCCATTTTGTCATCTTTTTTGAACACTAATACGTTATATTAATGTCTATGTTTGGTAACTTCAATTTTGAGATCCCCTTATGGGTCTGTTTCTGTTGACCTTTTTCCCTCTCCATTTCCAGATATTTGGTCCTATCTTCTGACATGCTTAAGTCAGAGTACTGAGTGTTTTATATGACAAATTGTAGAAAATGGGTTTGATGTGTTCTTTCCTCAGGTTTGATTTACTCTTTTATTTTTTTGATAAGATATAAAAGAAGGCTTATTTTAATCCAATGAGGGGTTTGTATAACAAATATTTCTAATGCTAAATAGCAGAACATTTGTCTTAATACAGCAGTTCTTGGGAAGATGCTGTTTATTGCATTTATTGGTATTTTGAAAGGAATCTTGATTGCTGGGTTTGTCTTTGTGAAAGACTGGTTTCAATGTGCCTTTATTCCAATAGTATAGTCTTTTGGGATCTCAGCTGAAAAACTGAGGCGTTTATTGTGGAATGTGCCCTACAGTTACTGTTTTCCTGCTCTTGGAGATTTTGCAGGATGTTCTGAGTCTCCACTTCTACTTGGCCTTTCATGCAATACTGTGTGTGAATTAGGCAAGTACTTTCAGGTAAAGAGCAGTGCAGAATATATGGCTCACCTTAATGCCTGTCTACTTTCTCTGAGATTTTGGCCTTGTAAGTTCTGGAAAGTCTGGCTACTTGCCAGTATCTTCAAACAGCTGTGTATTTATTAATTAATTGGATTTTATCTGGCTTTTCATAATGTTCTTGGTGTGAGGGTTGGTTTCATACGAACTATTTCCTCATAGGTGTCAATGGCAATAGCATTTTGTTTAAAAATTTCTTCCCAGATGATTTTAATCATTGCTGCCTAATTGTATAACTCCAGGAGGCAACACTCACATCATAGTCCATGTAAATAGTGTCCTGTGGAGTTGTGCAGTGCAGAACTTCTGTGGCCATAAGGTTTGAGAACTGCTGTACTGTAGGGAATGAGATTCATGGTAGACTTTATAGGTGAGATAGAGATTAACCAAATCTAGAGATGAAGGAAGTCATTGCTGGGCAAAAAAACAAAAGGCTTGAGGGTGTAACTGGAATAACTGGTTTTAAGGGCAAATCTGTTGTAAAATTCCAACTGTATAACAAACTCTGTAAGGCTAAATAATAAAATAATGTTCTTTAGCAGTTCTTTTGTAAATGATATTTTCTGTGTTTTTTCATAAATGTAGAAAAAATTTGTCTACGGCCATACCCACTCTGAACGTGCCCAATCTCATCTGATCTTAGAAGCTAAGCAGGGTTGAGCCTGGTTAGTACTTGGATGGGAAAAAATTTACCAATAATTTCAGAACAAAAGTCACCATTATTACCATTGACATTTTTAAAAAATAATGTTTTATGGTAGAATCTTTCTCCAAAAACTCCTGCCCCATCAGTGTTTTTTACAAGTCTTTTCCTGTGTTTCTTTCATTTTTGTCTGAAATAAACGAAAATCTGTATCCAGCTCTTATGTGTATAAAACTATGTGTATATAAAGATAGTATCAGGAACCTTATTCATTCATCTTATCCTTTCTAATATTCAGGATGTGGAAAAGATCCCCAAAGTTCTCTATCTTTGGATATTACATGAATGATTGTTATACATAATTTTTGTGAGAGTAATGATGCAGTTAAAGCATGCCGTCTTTTGACCCTGTCTTCTGTCAGCTAGACTGAAGGAAAGCTGTTCTTTCTACCCTTTCAGGTAGATAGGTGGCAGCATAGTATCTTTTCTAGCCCATCTTTAAATTCCAAAGCTGAAAGGAATTGTCTGGGTTGGAAAAGAAAGTGTTAACTTTCTTGTTTTTCTTTTCTTGTTTTTTAAGGCGAAGTGTTTATTCATTAAACAAACAAATGAAAATGAGTTGCCGTTTGACCATTGCTGTAATGGCACTTAACCCGTATTCAGTAGAAAACTGGTACATTGTGGGTGATGCTCATGCTCATGGTAAAGACAGTCGAGAGAAAGCAGGTTGTTCACAAATTCTGGGAAATGAACAGATTGGGAGCCTGATTTTCTTCCATTTCTCTCTTCTCCTCGCCTTCTGTTTTCAGGAGAGCTCTTTCTGAGCTGGATTATTTTAATTTCTTTGCAAGTGCCCCATTGTTTTTTATAGTAACTTAATGCTTTTTCGATTTCTTCTTAATCTTTACTTTTAAAATATTCTTTTATCATGGACATTCAAAGATTTATGTGTTTTTACCATGTGAAATTTTGAGGAAATATTTGAATTTATCCTTTGTTGAGGGAAGGAAGGACTAAGATGTGCAGGAGATAAGGAATTTATAGTTTATCATGAATCAATGCCCAAATTTAGGATTTATTTTTTAAGCCATAGATATTGATTTATATTCTGAGTCTTATACTAAAAAAAGGCCTATGAACCTAAAAAGAATTAGTATTTACTATCTTCTTCAAAAATAGTAACTTAAAAATCCCAAAATTCTCAAAGTGTAAAAAATGTGTATCTAGAAAAATTGCAGAAACTGAGTAATAGTTTTGTTTTCTAAATAAATGGAGATATATTAAGCATTTTTTGTTAGAATCATAAAATCAATAAAGATTATAAACTTTGAGATGTTTGGAGAAGTTTTTCAGATGTTAGACATTAAATTAGTTTGCATCATTTGCATTTATCATTCCAGGATAATGTTGAATTTTACTTAAAACCCCTCTTGAAACTAGTGTTTCACTTTAAATATTTATTGGCATGAAAATCATTGTTTAGGTTCTAAAACCTATAGATTGGGAATGATTTGGCATTTTAAGTGAATAAAATAGATGGTTATTGAAGAAAATGAACTTTCATTTTTGACCAAGGTCCAATTTGACTATTTCACAGTTACTTTAAATACTTATAAGATGATGCCTATTCATTATCAAATTATAATAATGTATTTCATTTTATTGCATACTGGTTATTTACCAAAACCAATACTAGAAAATTATAGCTTTTTAATTAAATATGAAGGAAAGTACCACTATGTTTAAAGAGTATCTTAAATTTATTGTATGTTTATGAATATTTTATTGGTCAAGTGTTTTTATTTTTATATTTATATTATTCTGGATTTGTATATTACTTGGTTTAGTAGAAAATGTCTACTCATTTGAAATATTCCTGAAAGGATAAATAGTATGGTTGCCATCTTAGAGATACAGTAACTGAAATTCAGAGACGTTCAATACCTTGTGCAATCACAAAATTACCACTTGGCAGAGCTGTGGTTTGGGCTCATGTCCCTAAGTCATGTTCTTGTTATTACTATATCCTATTCAAGCTCCTATTCAATACTACCTTTTGCATTTTTCCCTCAAGAAATTTTTTAGCAATATTATTGTAGGATTAAAAAGTATTAAATATATTTTAAAATACTAAACTTCATAATATCTACTCTTCAGAGAGAAAACTAAGTGAACCTCTTGACTGGTAGATTAATCTTGACTGTTTTCATTTTTCATTGAGGCAGTCTGTTATATCTTATAAACGCATCATGGTGGGTTAAAAATATTTTTTTAAATAGGTACCTGCTGGAAATTGGATGTAGGCAATGTTTACTGTTTCTATACATGAGAATATACAAGCTTTTTAAAAAAATAATTTGTGGCTATTAGTGTCAGATTATACAGCTAATCTTTGATGGCATACCACTTTAATTCTAAAATTCTGTCTTTTAGTTTCTTTTTAGATGAAGTGTATTCAGATAATTTCTAATTATTGTATACTCGTTTTTATGTGAAGGGGAAAAGCATACTAACTGCATTTAAGGCTATGAGAGCAGTGGGTGACAGAAGGGGAAGAGAGGAGAGAGAATTTCAATAAAGGAAATGCTGCCAAAATTCAGAAGAGGAAAATAAATAACGTTAGTAGCCTAGCCAACTCTTCTGCTAGGAAGATACATTATTATTATTCCAATTGGCTGATATCTAATAGTGTTGCTAGGGATTTGATGTCAGAACTGTGCCTCAAAATTATTTGCCTAGCCTTTTGGCTAACAAGAAATAGAAATAGCCAGAAGACTTGGCTGCAGGTAGCTTTGAATATTGGTAAATCTTTTCATAATTTATTTTAGTCTTTTCCTATAATCAGTTTTAAAGTAGCCTGAGTACTTCTGCTATTTAAAAAAATGTTGTAGGCTTAATAATAACTTTTGTTTTCTTAATATCTAGAAGGGTCATTTCACTGAAGAATGGGAAAAAATTTCTGAAGTATACATTTAGCTTTTTAGATTTTTGGAAAGAATAGCCAAGAGTCAAGAATAGCCAAGAGTTTTGTGGAATTAAAATTGACATGAGATGAAAATTATTTTTAATGCTAATATAAAAGTAATTTGTCTTTTTTGTTCCTGTTTTCTGAGATGCTAGTAGAGATATTATTCCTTAGTAACATTTTCTTTTGCTTGAAAAGCATAATGTCAGATATACCATTTATATTTATAAAGAAATAAGAATATTATTCTAACAATTGCCAGTTTCATTCGTCAGTGTATCTCTATGCTTTTAGTGAGAGATGGAACACAGAAACCTTATAATGAATCTTAATCCTGTCCTACAATACCAGGTTGACTGAAAATATGTCGTCACTACACATGTTTCCTTAGTCAGTTGTAAATATTATAGCATTTAACATAATTTCTCTGTAAGACTGTTTCAGTTACTGTGAATGCAAATGGTTAAAACCTGGCAGCAGTTTTATTGTCTTACTCTTCTTTTACTTTTACCAAACACTGTGGCACTGCATTAAATTGTAAATATAGTAAGGAAGTGTGTTATCCTGTTCTCTTATTGGATTGCCCCAACTTTTCTAAAATTTTTACTGCTAAAATATGGTCAGGAAGACAAAATAATATTTCTGGAATACTTCACCCTCAGCCATGAACCTGACATTCAGATGCTAGTGAAATTCGCTTTGCAAGACAGTTGCATACATACATATGTGTACCAGAATTTAATGGATAATTCTGAACACTCAATGATGGTGATTAGGGAGGTATAAATATTTTTTTCACTTTAGATATCAATTGCCATTAGGATGTAATAAAACTGAAAAAAGTACATTTTACCTGAGGGCTGGGTTGGGGAGTGTGGAACAGTTTTATGTAGAATAAGCTTGTAATTTCCTTGCCTGTGTTCTGGAATACAATAAACTTAAGGTGAGGCTCATTCCAAAAAGTGCTTATAATCATACAGATATTGTAGGATTTTATTTTAGGATTAAATTAAGATTGCTTATTTTAATGTCAGAGTATTTGCCTTATTAACCTACCCTCAGCATGTAAAGTTGGTTATTTAGTTATTTTGAAAATTCATATCTGTATGCTTTAGATATCTCAGATATGATCTAAACTGTTTCTGTTCTTTTTATTTTTTAATTGTATGACCTGTATTGCCTCCAGATGTTTCTATTGTTGAACAAAAGAGAAAAACAAAATCCTTTACCAGTGGGTACAGTGGTTCTCAATGGGGAGGAGGTTGACTTTCCCCACCACGAAACATTTGGTAATATTTGGAGATGTTTTTGGTTGTTACAACTAGGGAAGTGCTACTAGCATCTATCTAGTGGGTGGAGGCCAGGGATTCTGCTAAATGTCCTGCAATACAAGAGATAGTCCTCTGCAACAAAGTATTATCCAGCTGATTGTCAGTAGTGCCGAGGTTGAGAAACTCTTCAGTAGGAGGAATATCACAAAGACTACTCTTTACTTTTCAAAGTAGTCTCATAAATACACAGAAAACTACTTATAAACTATTGTTTATAAATAAAAATTGCTTCAAACTGATTGATAGGAAAATTGTCATTTTTATATATAAAATTTTATTTGTAAAACACGTAATCCTAGCACTTTGGGAGGCTGAGGCAGGCAGATCACGAGGTCAGGAGATGGAAATTATCCTGGCCAACATGGTGAAACCCTGTCTCTATTAAAAACTGAAAAAAAATTAACTGGGTATAGTGGTACATACCTGTAGTCCCAGCTACTTGGGAGGCTGAGGCAAGAGAATCACTTGAACCTGGGAGGTGGGGGTTGCAGTGAGCTTCAGCCTGACGACAGAGCAAGACTCCATCTCAAAAAAAAAAAAAAAAAATTCTGAAGAACATTTATTCAGTCTTTCAGTACATATTATTGAACTACTATGTTCACTTCCCCTTCGTCTAGGCTCTGAAACAAAGTTCTTGTGTTTAAGGAGCTTACATTTTGATTAGAGAAGACAGGCAATAAACAAATATATGATAAACAATGTAAGTATTATGATGTATAATAAAGCAGGGTACAGGAATGGATATAGTCAAGGAAGACCTTTCTCGTAGTGACACTCGAGCAGAGACCTGGACTCAAGCAAGTCACTGTTGACATTCTCAGGGAAACAGTAAGGAGACCAGTGTATCTTGAGTGGAGTGAGTTAGGGTCAGAGCAATAGGAGATGATGAGAATAGTAAGGGCTGTGATTGGACTGGAGACTTTAAGATAGTTAGTGTTTGGGATTTTGTAAGCTGTTAGAGGGTTTTGAGCCATTACACAATCTCATTTACATTTTAGGAAAAAGAAAACCCTGATTCCTATGAAGAATAAACTGAGGGGCAAGGATAATAGCAAGAAGACCAGCTACTAGGCTGTTAGAATACAGTCCAAACATGAAAAGATTACTGTAGTGGCGGAAGCATTTAAAAGTGGTCTATTATAGTTTGAAGAGCTAATAGAATTTGGTGATAATTTGGATATGGGCTATGAGATAGAATGTGAAAAGTAAAGGATATTTCCAAGACTTCACAGCCCAAACAGCTGGAAGAATGGAGAGACCAGTTACTGAGAGGGGAGCCTGAGGGAGAATAGGTTCTGGGAAAAAGTTAAAGATTTTGGTTTTACACATGTTTACTTTACCTATTTGACATCCAGGGGGAGATGTTAACTAAGCAGCTAGATATAAATATCTGGATTTCAATGGGGTGTTCTGAGCTAGATAAATAAATTTGGGAGCTTTGATAGTATTTAAAGACATGAAAACTGACTGGAGATTTTCTAGAAAGTAATTATGAATAGAAAAGAGAATCGTTCTGAAGACCAAACTCTAGGCACTCTTCAGTTTTTGAAGTTAGAAAGATGAAAGGAACAAGAAAAGGTAACTAAGACTGCAGCCATTGAAACAGGAGAACGGTGATGAGAGAGGGTCAAGAAAGTTGGTCGTAAATTGAAGGAGAAATTATTATGATGGGCTGTGGAATATAAACCAGTAGGGAGTTGACTGTATGGGGGGAAGCCAATGAAATGGTGGTTGGACCAAGGAACTGGAGGTCCCATTGAGGTTGAGAATTCGTTAGCATTGACAGTCTACAGGGAGTTAGCTCAAAAGAAAGCATGTAGTATTCATAAGGTGACATACTTGAAATTGTACTTATGTTACGGGTTACAGTTATTATAAATGATGAGGTATAGTATATAGTCTTAGAATTTGAATTGAGATTAGGATAGAAGATAAGATGATAGGAAGAAATGAACTCAAGGAATTCACAGATCGAGTATTTAATTATCTGCTAGATCTTAAATAGCCAAATCTGACTCTTCTTTTCCTTTAGCTTGCATTAAGAGGTGGTGCCCCCTACTGCCTAGTTTTGCAACATTAAAAACAATTTAAATTATATAATTCTAAAAGATTACCAGATAGGAGTATAGGAATATTATTAATATTTCATGGGAATGACCCTCTCCTCTGCTGCTGATTTGCGTGTAAGGACATAACTATGTTTATGTACATGTTGCCTATATGTTTCTTTTTCTGTGTTTATCGCTGCTATTATATGTGTGAAACAGTCCTTGTAGATATTGTTCTGTATCTTTTCACATGTTGAGGGAAGAGACAGTTCTTTGTCCAGCTTTCTTCTTTCTCATTCGTTCATTTAATAAATATTGGTTGAGCTGGAACTGATTCTACGTTCCAGGGACTCATCGTTGAACAAGACAGGCAAAAGTCCCCATCTTCAAGAAACTTGCATACTGCTAAGACAGACAAACAAGAAATAGATCCATATCAGATGGAGACAAATACTACTTGAAAAAAAAATATGGCAAGGAAATAGGGAATACTTGGATTCTTTGTAATTTGGTCAAGGAAAAAGTATCTGATAAGACAATATTTAAGTAGAAACCTGAAGAAAGGGGAGTATGCGTGTGGTTGTCTGGGGAAAGAGTTTTCTTGGAAGAACAAATGCAGCAGTCCCAATTTGGGAGTTTGCAAATATGTCTGAGAAATAGCAAGGAGGTTAGTGTAGTTGGAGGTGAGCCAGGAAGAAAGTAGTAGATGAGATCATAGAGCTGGTCTGACTCTTCCTCTCTTATTTCCTGTCTCTCACATCCTTTTCTGTGTCTTATTTGACATATTTTTGTTTCTCTTTTTATAGGCCATTTACGACTAACTTTTATATTTTATATGTATTTTAAGAGTTCAGTTCTAAAATTAATAAAACTATTTCTATATTCTATATTTCACTATCACAACTTTTTGTACCTTTTGTATTGTAAAATGTAATATACACATGGAGGAGTGCACAAAAATAAAAACAGTTAAGTGAATCATCCTGATTCTTTTGGGCAACATTTGGAAGATTTAGATATAGTTTATTTTTGTTATGAATATTGCTATAAATATTTGTAATATTGAACATAAAGCCACTCGTTGTGTTAAATGGACATTTACAGTTTCTAGTTTTTGGAGGTTGTAAATAATGCCATTGTAAGCAGCCGTGTTCATTCCTCTCGCTGCACATGTGCATATGTTTCACGATGTATAGCTGGAAGTGCTGGTGTTCAAAGATTAAGTGTGTGTTCCTTGAGATATTGTTAAATGGTTTTTCAAAATAGTTGTACCGATTTAAACTCCTACCAGTAGAGTATGTACATTCAGATTGCCTCATACGCTTACTAATACTTGTTCAAGTCTTCTTAACATTAGTCTTAACAAGTATTAAGTCTTCTTAATACTTTTTTAAGTCTTCTTAAAACATTTTGCTGTGTATGAGCAGTACTTCATTGTGTTTTTAATTTACATTTCTCTGATGACTAATGGTACCAAGCTCCTTTTCACATATTTACTGACTATATGACTGGCCTATTTGGAGAAGTGGTGCCTGTTTAAGTATTTTGCCCATTTGACTTTCTCTTGGTAATTGTACGGTGTTTTAGATTAGTCTTTTTTTGGTATGTGTTGGAAACATCTTTCACTCTTTGGTTTATCTTTTCACTCTCTTAATGGTATTTTTTGGTAAACAGAGGTTTTAAATTTTAATGTACTCCACGTTATCAACCTTTTCATTTTTGAGTAGTGTTTTTTGGGTTTAACTTATAAAATATTTTTCTATCCTAAAACCAATGTAATTCTCCTTTGTTATCATCTAGGTACTATATTTTTCTGTCTTTGACATTTCTACCTGGAATTGATTTTTTTTTTTATTCTTGTGAGAGAGAAGTCAGGGTTTCAGTTTTTCATGGATTAATAGTCAATTGACTTAGCACCATTTATTGAAAAGATAATTCTTTCCCGTTTGTTCTGTAGGGCCATCTTTTTTATAATCATGATTCATGTGTGTGTGTGTTTCTGTTTCTAGTCTGTTGATCTAGTCTCTCCTTGTGGAGAGATAATACCACACTGTCATTATAACTATAGTTTTATAATAAATGTTACTATCTAGCAGAGCAGTAATTTTCAACCTTTTTTTTTTTTTTTTTTTTAATTCCCATTGCCCTCCTATGGAAATTTTCTCCCATGAAGTTAAATACCAAGGAACAAGACTTTGTCAGATAAGATTGACTTGTCTAGGGTCATAAATCATAGCAATAGCTTAGACTTCTTTTCTCCCTCTAAGAACCAGTTTTCTCCCACTTGGGAGCAAAACTTGTCCTGTCGAGAATGCATGCAGTGGAACAGACCTTCTTACCTTATTCTGTTTATATGAGCATCATGGTATTCTTTGTGTGTGTTTTGTCCCATGAAATATAGAAACAGCTTAGCAATTTCTACATACTAAAGCAAAATAAAAAATACCAGTAGAGTACATAGTATGTACTGTGTATATAGTATGTATGCACATACTGTGTATATAGTATGTACGTACATATTGTGTATATAGTATGTACATACATTACTCGTGGGAGACCTTTTATTAGGATTGTATTAATTCTGTAGATCAGTTTTATATAGTTGACATCTTTATTGAGTTTCCCGGTCTGCAAACATGGTACAGCTTCAGGAGAAGAATTGCTTTAAGAAGAAGTTAGAAACATATGTATTTCTATGATTAGTAAAAACTTTTCTGCAAAGAATATATACAGGTTTACTATTGAGTTCTCACTTTATCAAACATGTAAGGAAACAATAATGTCTATCTTACATAAATTCTTTCAAAACAGAAAAAGAGGGGATACTCCTCAGCTCGTTTTGTCTGTATAGTATGTCTTAGATACCTAACCTATCAATGAAAATAAAAGAAAAAAAGAAAATTTAGACTAATCTGATTATGAACAAAAGAAAATTTAGACTAATCTGATTATGAACAAAAGAAAATTTAGACTAATCTGATTATGAACATAGAGGAACAACTTTTAAACAAATATTAGCAAACTTAGTGTGTTTATATATAAGCAACCTGACCAAGTTGAGTTTATCCTAGAAATGAAAGGTTGTTTTTGCACTAGAAAATCAGTCAGTACATTTTATCGCATTAACAGATTAGGAAAAAAAATTGAAATGAGCGTCTCATTGTGTGAAGACAACGATAAAATTCAGCATTTATTCATGTTACACACTGTTAGTAAACTAGAACTAGGAGAACTTTCTTAATCAGATAAATGGTCTTTCTCTCCCCACCCCCTTGAACAAAAAAACACAATATCAACCAACTGTAGTATGCTAAGATGAAATGTTGACTTCTTCCCTCCAGGTTTGGGGCACAAGGCATTGATGTCCCCTATCACCATTGTTACTATTAAACATAGCACTAGAAATTCTAGCCAATGCACTAAGACAAGAGAAAGAAAGAAAAGGTACAACTGCTAAATGAAATAAAATTGTCATTACACATAGATGGTATAATTGTGTAAATGATTTATCTATAGATTCTTTGGGTTTTTAAGAAAGTATAAAAAAATGTGACTATGAAACAATATTTTAAAAAATCAGTTCTGTTTTTATATGCTCACAAACCTTTAGACAATGAAATTTATAGCAAATGCCATTTATAACAGAATCAAAAAACAGGAAATTACTGAATTAAATCTGACAAAGAAAGTGCAAGGCCTTTAGGAGAATTTTAATGAAAGATAATGGAGAGAATATATTGTATGTGAATGTATGCCTGAGTATGTGTTGTAACTTGAAAATCTATCTTTAAAAGTTTTATGCAAATACAAATTATCTGCATAAGAATAATCAAGACATTCTTGCAAAAGAATAAGATCCGATGACATGGCCTCCCAGGTATTGGGACTTTTTACAAAGCCATAATAACTAAGACATTTGTCACTGTTACAGGGAGAAACAAATAAACCAAGGGAATAGAGTAGAGAGCCCATGCACGTGTGGATACTTGCTCTCAGATCACTGAAGAAACGACAGCTTTTTAAAAATCATTCTGGAACAGTTGAATATTCATATATGAAAAGTAAATTCAGATCTCTATTTTTTACTGTGCACAAAAAATTAAATAATAATTCTTTGTGAATTAGTGACCTAAATGTGAAAGGCAAAATGTATAAAATTTTTAAAAGGCTTTACAAGATAATATAGGAGAATGCCATTATTACTTTAGCATCAGGAAAGATTTCTTAAATGGGATATAAAAAGCACTAAAGGAAAAAGATTGATGCATTCGACTAAAAATTAGGACTTGAGTTTATGAAAAGATGCCATAAAGAGAGTGAACAGGTAGTCTCAGAGCAGCACAAGATATTTGCAATATGCAACTGAAACATAGCCATATCCAAAATGTATGAAGAGTAGTTAGTAGCCTTTATTTTGGGTTAGGGTAAGGGAGGGCTAGCAATGGGGAAGGAATATACAGGAGCCTCTACTTGGTTTCAGATGTTCTAATTCTTGAGAGGATAGTGTTACTTTTCTTTTCTTTCTTTCTTTTTTCTTTTTTTGAGACAGAGTCTCACTCTGTTGCCCAAGCTGGAGTGCAGTGGCACAGTCTCAGCTCACTACAACCTCCGCCTCCCAGGCTCAAGTGATCCTTCTGCCTCAGCCACCCTAGTATCTGGGACTACAGGCATGTGCCACCATACCCAGCTAAGTTTTTTTTTATTTTATTTTTAAGTAGAGACAGAGTTTCACCAGGTTGGCCAGGCTGGTCTCGAACTCCTGACCTCAGGTGATCCACCCACCTCAACTTCCCAAAGTGGTGGGATTACAGGCGTGAGCCTCTGTGCCCGGCCCAGTGTTACTTTTCTTGAAACTGAACATATGTTTTATGAATTTATCGCATATAAGCACATTTCTTAACAAAAATGGAAGAAATGTAAACAATAAATACAGTTATTGATTATATTAGTTTGCTAGGCCTGCCTTAACAAAATATAACAAACTGGGTTGCTTAAACAACAGAAATTCATTTTCTCACATTCTGGAGGCTACAATGCCAAGATTGGGATGTCAGCAAGTTTGTTTTATCCTGACACCTCTGTCTTTGGCTTGCAGTTAACCACCTTCTCTCTGTCCTCACATAGTCTTTCCTCTAGGAACATCCCTGGTGTCCTTAGTGTGTCCAAATTTCCTCCTCTTATAAGGATACCAGTCAGATTGGATTAGTGCCCATTCTAAGGGCTTCATTTTATTTTAGTCACTGCTTTAAAGGCCTTGTCTCCAACTACAGTCACATTCTGAGGTATAGGGGTTAGGGCTTCAACATATGAATTTTGGGGACCCATAACACTGATTATGTAGTAAAGATCTAGGATAGCAAATGGGTTCCTGTGAGTTGGATAAAAATTTTAAAGCCAGTTTTTGGATTCAAAAAGTGTTAAATCTAAAAAAATCTAAGACAGAAGTAAAGATGTACTCTAGAGAACAGTGTTAAGTGACTCAAAATATGGATTTAGTGCTGATGATGTTAATTATGCATGTGTGAACTTGGAATACAGTTGTTTTTTTGAAAATGTAAAAGTGATAAAAAGCAATTTCTAGATTAAAGTTTTTTACTACTGTATTTTACATAAATACTTTAAATATAAATGTATACCCAAATGAATAAATGTAATATTATAAGTAGATCTTTTAGTCTCATCTCCATCCTTGACATTTATAAATTGTAGTTGGCCAAAAATTATTTTAAAATCTTTTCACTGGGAGAAAAGTGGTTGGATTTTAGTTGGTCATAGATGGTAATTTTAGTACAGTAAGCTCTGCTATAATGCAATATGTGCATTCCTAAAAATCACTTCACTCTGTAAAACCATGCATTAAAACCACAGGGCTTACTCAGGGAAGGGGGGTACAGCACTCAGAAACTTTGTCTGTGACACTTAAGAGGATAGGAACCTAATAAAAACAGCAGCAGTCTTTTATAAATGTTAAATGATTAAGAAATCATACTATGCTAAACTTTACCTGGAAAAAGACCTGAAGTTTTGTTATGGAAGTGAGCATCAGGAAGGTTGCAGAATGTGAATTATTGTGAAGTGATGGAAGGAGGGTCTGTGAAATTGGAGGGAAAGTTGTAATAGTAGATGTGAGTGGGTGTGGCTCATAGCATGGAAGATAAACTGAGGTGGCTGGTAGATGGTTGACGGGTGAGTGTGTTTTATATATTCCTGCATATTTTGGTTAATCTGGATACAATTTTTTGTGTCTAGGATTTTTTTCACAGATAAAATCATGCATAAGAAACAATTATTGCTGTGGTCAAACTGTTGTTTAATGTATCAATTATATTGAAACAAATTTGTGTTTTTAAATAGCATTAATGTAGAATTTAATTAATTTTTTATATCATCCGCAGGCCTATCATTTAGGTTTTATATGTTTTATAAGGATTCTGAATTGGGTTCTTTTTACTGAAGTTTTGAAATTATTGCCTAATATTTGTCTGCTACATAATGTTTTAAGTGTCTTGCTGAATTCTAAGTTTCTCTAGACTAATGAATGAGCAATGTGGATGTCGAATCAGATTTTTATCTGAGTATACTCACAGAAAAGTAACAGTTCTTTTGTTTCAATCAAGCATACTATCCTCTGGTGGCCTTCCTATTTTTGAAGTTGCTATTAGGATACTTTAATCCTTAACATGAATCAGTATAAAAGAAAGCATGTGGATGGTTGTGTTTGAGTGTCCTTTTATCCACGTGGTGCTTTTATTTTCTGTGGTGGTTTTATTCTACATCTTAGCAAGAGCAGGTTTCCAGAAGTCTCAGTTTTCTAGTTCTCTCTCCTTCCTCTAGTGTGGTTGGTTGGTAACAGTGAGGGTGAATGAAATGCTTCTCATTTTCCTGTCCTCCTACCACAGTATCTTTGGTTTACTTTCAGGACCCTCATTTTCAATCTCTGAGCCAGAAGACCTGCCTTTCACTCACAGCATTTCAATTCCTCCCTTCAATCTAGGCATTCTTTTATGTTTTTACAGTACTCTGCATGCATCGCTGTTATAGAATAGGTCATATTGTTTTGGAGTTTTGCAAAGTTGGGCTCTCTTTCTAAATAAACTCCATACTTCTTAAAGGCATGGACCATATTTTTATCATTTATACATTTCTGTTGTATAACACAGTGCTTGACAGTGGTGGTTGGATGGCTGGATGGAAGAATGAATGAAGTAGGATTGAAGAGAGCTGTTCTTATGATCCTATTATATATGATTTACCTTCATTTTGACTATGTTAATAATTTCTAGATCTCTTGGTCACTTGAACTTTAATAATATGAATCATGCTTGTGTATGCAAATTTTTTAGCAGAAAAATAATAAAATTCATTTTGTAGACCAAAGATTGTAGAGCCATCTGTGTTTTGTTTTGGGTTTCTTTTTCTTTTTTTTTCTTTTTGGCTAAAATAGGTTCAAAAAACAAACAAGGGTAACTTGCAGTTCTAAGATAGAGGAGTTTTGATGCAATAGAGGAGTAAAATTCTGTATTTTTCAGCTTGCTATTGTGAATTAAAATGCCTATTTTTGAAATTTTCAAGTATTTATACATTGATTTAAATAGAACAAGTTTAAAAGAGGGAGAGAGAGTTATTTTAAGATAATAAGGAAGATGTGTTATGGCTCAATTCTTGATTATTATTGCAACTGTATGCAATATAAGCAACTCTGAATTGGTTTTAAGGCTTTCTTTTTATTTTCCTTTATAGGACCTCTTTGTTGTTAGACATGAATTGGCCATAATGAGACTAGCTGCCTTTATGGGCATTACTATGTTAGTTGGAATAACTGGACTCTTTTACACTCAACTAATTGGCATCATCACAGTAAGTATAGTTTTAATGTAAAGTAACATTTATGAATATATAACCTAATTCTGAATGTAATTCTAAAAGTTATAGAAAGTTTAGAAATCAGAAGAAAATTACCCATGCTTTTTAATACTTTCATAAGCCTATGCAATTTTAAAGTATTTATAATCAGGTACGAAGTACATACAATTTTGTATCCTGTTTTTAAAAATTAACAAAATAGTATTTTTATATGACTGTAGGCATCATATTTGTAATTTTTATTGATACACAATATCTTACATATTTATGGGGTACATAGGAATATTTGTTACATGCTTATAATATATAATGATCAAATCAGAGTATTTGGGGTCTCCATCACCTTGAGTATTTATCATTTCTATATGTTATGAACATTTCAAGTCATCTTTACTAGTTACTTTAAAATCTACAGTGTTGCTGACTGTAGTCACCCTACTGTGCTACTAAGCATTATAACCTATTTCTTCTAACTGTATGTTTATAACCATTAACTATATTTTCTTCATCCCCTGCTTCTACCCATGCACCCTTCCCAGCCTCTGGTATCTATCATTCAATTCCTGACCTCCATGAGATCAGCTTTTTTGGCTCCCACACGAGTTAGATAAAATATGGTATTTGTCTTTCTGTGTCCGGTTTGTTTCACTTAACATAATGACCTCCAGTTCCATCCATGTCGCTGCAAATGACAAAATTCCATTCTTTTTATGGCTGATAGTATTATTCCATTGTGTATATGTACCAATTTTTAAAAATCCAGTCATCTGTTGATAGAAACTTAAGTTGATTTCATATCCTTGCTATTGTGAATAGTGCTGTGATAAACATGTAAGTTCAGGTATCCCTTTGATAATACTGATTTTTTCTTTCCTTTGGATAAATACCCAGTAGTGGATTGCTGGATCTTATGGTAGTTCTATTTTTAGTTTTTTTGAGAATTCTCTGTATTGTTTTCCTTAGTGATTTTACTAATTTACATTCCCACCAATAGTGTACAAGTTCTCTTTTCTCTGCATGTTTGCCAGCATCTGTTACTTTTTGTCCTTTTAATAAAAGCTGTTCTAACTTAGGTAAGATGATTTCTTATTGTGGTTTTGACTTGCATTTCCCTGTTGATTAATGATGGTGAGTACTTTTCATATACCTGTTGGCTATTTGTATATCTTCTTTTGAAATATGTGTATTCATGTCCTTTGCCCACTTCTTAATGGTATCATTTTTTTTTATTGTTAAGTTGAATTACTTGTATATTCTGGATATTGTCCCGTGTCAAGCGAATAGTTTACAAGTGTTTTCTCTTATACTGCAGGTTGTCTCTTCCTTCTGTTGATTGTTTACTATACAGCTTTTTAATTTAATAGAGTCCCATTTGTTTGTATTTGTTGTCAGCACTTTTGAGGTCTTAACCCTAAAATTTTCATTTAGACCAATGTCCTGAAATATTTTTCCTAGGTTTTATTCCAGTACTTTGGCAGTTGTAGGTTTTATATTTAAGTCTTTAATATATCTTGAGTTGGTTTCTGTATATGGTGAGAGATGGGGTCCAGTTTCATTCTTCATTTTTATGCATGTGGATATCCAGTTTTCCCAGCACTTACCATTTATTGAAAAGACTGTTCTTTTACCAATGTATGTTCTTGATGCCTTTGCCAAAAATCAGTTGGCTAATAAATATGTGAATTTATTTCTGGATTCTCTATTCTGTTCCCTTGGTCTGTGTGTCTGCTTTTATATCAATACCATGCTGTTGTGATTACTATAGCTTCATAATATATTTTGAAGTCAGGCAATGTGATGCCTCCAGCATTGTCCTTTTTGCTTAGGATTGCTTTGACTATTTGGGTCCTTTTTTGACTTTATACAAATTTTAGGATTATTTTCTCTAATTGTGTGAGAAATGATGTTGGTACTTTGATAGTGATTACATTGAATCTGTAGATTGCTTTGGGGAGTATGGTCATTTAACAATAATAATTCTTCTGATCCATGATCATGGGATATCTTTCCTTTATTTGTCTCCTCCTTTAATTTCTTTCATGAGTGCTTTGCAGTTTTTCTTAAAGGGATCTTTTACCTCCTTGGTTAAATTTATTCTTACAGTGTTGTTGTTTTTGGAGCTATTGTAAATGGGATTGTGTTTTTTATTTCTTTCTCAGCTGGTTCATTATTGGTGTATAGAAACACTACTGATATACTGATTTTCATATGCTGATTTTGGATCCTGACTTTACTGAATTTATCAGATTGAAGAGCTTTTTGGTAGAGCCTTTAGATTTTTCTTGATATAAGATAATATCATCAACACAAAAGGTCATAGGTGGCCTTTATTATGTTGTAGTATGTTTCTTCTAAGTTTGTTGCAAGTTCCAATTCCTTCCTCTTCAATTTTTTGAAATAGTTTGAGGAGAATTGGTGTTAGTTCTACTTAATTTAAAATTTGGTGGAATTGGCAGTGAAGCTGTCCGGGTCCTGAACTTTTGTTTGTTGGGAGACTTTTTATTACTACTTTGATATTATTACTTTTTATTGGTTTGTGCAAGTTTTCTGTTTCTACCCAATTCAATCTTGGTAGGTTGTATGTGTCCAGGACTTATCTTTTACTTTAGGTTTTTCAGTTTGTTGATTAATGGTTGTTGGTAGTAATCTTTGATGATCTTTTGTATTTCAATAGTATCAGCTGTAGTGTCTCCTTTTTCATTTCTAATTTTATTTACATGGGTCTACTTTCTTCTTGATTAGTCTTGAAAGTGGTTTATTCACTTATCTTTTCAAAACACCAACTTTTTGTCTTGTTGCTTCTTTGCATATTTTTTAAGTCTCTTTTTCTTTTACTTCTGATCTGATCTTCATTATTTCTTCTACTAATTTTGGATTTGATTTGTTCTTGCTTTTCTGGTTCCTTGAAGTGCATCGTTAGACTGTTTACTTGAAATCTTTCTACTGTTTTGATATAGGCATTTATTACCGTAAACTTCCTTCCTAGCATTGCTTTTGTTGTAGTCCATAGGTTTTGGTATGTTTTGTTTTCACTTGTTTCAAGAAAGTGTTTGATTTCCTACTTAGTTTCTTCCTTGGCTCAGCGGTTGTTCAGAAGCATGTTACTTAATTTCCATGTACTTGTATAGTTTCCAAAGTTCCTCTTGTTAGAGATCTTTAGTTTTAGTCCACTGTGGTCTGAGAAGATACTTGATACAATTTATATATTTTTTTCATGTTTTTTGAGACTTGTTATGTGTCCCAACCTATGGTCTGTCTTGGAAAATGTTCCATTTGCTGATGAGAACAATGTGTATTCCACAGCTGTTGGATGAAATGTTTTGTAAATATCTGTTAGGTCCAGTTGGTCTAGAGAGCAGTTTAAATCTGATGTTTTTTTGTTAACTTTTTTACTGGATCTGTCCAAAGCTGAGAATCCTGTGTCCAAGTCCTCAACTATTATTTTATTAGAGCCTATCTTTCCGTTTAAATCTAAAAGTTGGTTTATATATCTGAGTGCTCTGGTGTTGGGTGCATATTTTAGAGTTGTTATATCTTCTTGCTGAATTGATCTCACTATCATATAATGGCCTTCTTCATCACTTTTTACTATTTTTAACTTAAAGTCTGTATATCTGATGTAAGCGTAGCTAACTATTCGAGCTTACTTTTGGTTTCTGTTTGCATGGAGTACCTTTTTCTGTCCCTTTACTTTTAGTCTATATGTGTCTTAACAGGTGAGGTGAGTGTCTTGCAGGTAGCATGTTGTTGTGTTATGTTTGTTTTTTTAGTCCATTCAGAAAGTCTATATGTTTTAAATGCAGAGTTTAATCCATTTTCTAAAGATTGTTATTGATATGTGAGGGCTTACTCCTGTCATTTTATTGATTTCTGATTTATATATCCTTTTGTACCTTTTTCTTTCTTTTATTGTTTATCATTGTGGTTGGGTGGTTTTCTTTAATGGTAACATTAGCGTTCTTCCTCTTCCTTATTTGTGTGTTGGCTCCACCAGTGGGTCTTAAATTTATTTATTTATTTTTGAGACGAAGTCTCGGTCTGTCGCCAGGCGCTAGGCTGGAGTGCAGTGGCATGATCTCAGCTCACTGCAACCTCTGCCTCTGGGGTTCAAGCAATTCTCCTGCCTCAGCCTCCCAGGTAGCTGGGACTACAGGCTCACAGCACCACGCCCAGCTTGTATTTTTAGTAGAGACGGGGTTTCACCATGTTGGCCAGGATGGTCTTGATCTCTTGACCTCATGATTCACCCACCTTGGCCTCCCAAAGCGCTGGAATTATAGCCATGAGCCACAGCGCCTGGCCTTAAATTTATTTTTTATAAAAAAAAAATTGAGATAGAGTCTTGCTGTGTTGCCTAGGCTAGAGTGCAGTGGTGTTATCTTGGCTCACTGCAACCTCTATCTCTCGAGCTCAAGCAATTCTTGTGCCTCAGCCTCCCAAGAGTGGGTTTTATACTTCCGTGTGTTTTTATGATGGTAGCCATCATCCTTTTGTTTCCAAGTATAGGACTCTCTTAAGCATTTCTTGTAGGACCAGTCTAGTGGTGATAAAATTCCTCAGCTTTTGCTTGTTGTCACCTGCCTTTTTCCTTTATTTGTGAAGGATAATTTTGCTGGAAATAGTATTTTTGTCTGAAAGTGTTTTTCTTTCTGCACTTTGAATATTTATCCCATTTTCTCCTGGCCTATTCAGTTTCTCTGGAGAAATCCGCTGTTACTCTGATGGAGATTCCCTTATATGTGACTTGACGCGTTTTTCTTGCTGTTTTTACAGTTCTCTCTTTGTCTTTGACTTTTGATAGTTTGATTGTGATGTACCAGAGGAGACATTTTTGCATTGTATCTGTTTGGGGACCCCTTAGCTTCTTATATACCTAGATGTCTAGATCACTTGCTAGACTTGAGAAGTTTTCAGCTGTTACATCCTTAAGTAGATTTTGGAGGTTTTTTGTTTTCCCTTCGTCTTCTGGGACACTAAAAATTATTTGGTCACTTTATGGTATTCAATATGTCATGTAGGCTTTATTTTTTAAATGCTTTTTTTCTTTTTTTCCTGGGTTATTTGAAAATACCTGTCTTCAAGTCATGAAATTCTTTCTTCCCCTTGATCTGTTGAAACTTTGAAATGTAGTTTGTACTTCATTTAATGAATTCTTCAGTTTCTGTTTGGTACTTTTTTATATGTATTTGTTTAGTAAATTTCTCATTCAGAGCTGGAATTGTTTTTCTGATTGCTTCATATTTTCTGTTTTCTCTTTATCTCTCAGTGAGCTTCTTTAATATTATTTTGAATTATTTTTCTTGGATTTCATAGATTTCTTTTTGATTGTAATGTTTTTTTGGAGAATTTCTGTATTTCTTTGGAGTGCCCTATTTCCTTGCTTTTTTATGTTTCTTGTGTCCTTATGTTGGTATCTGTGCATCTGTTATAACAGATGTTTCTTTTAATTTTTTGAATTTACTTTTGTAGGAGAGGACTTTTTCCTGAAGATATATGTGTTGTGTTGGTTAGGTAGGGCCTTTCAGTTTTGATTCTGGGAATGTGCGGTATTATGGTTGCTGTATGATTTCTTTGGCTATAAACAGCATCAGTGGTATCTGTGATTTCCTCAGTGGCTTAGGGTGTGGTTGTTAGTGGATGCTGGGTTGCCAGGTGGGCCTGTCCCTGCTGCTTAGTGGTGGCAGCAGCAAGTGGGCCTGTTTTTGGGCACCAGGGTGGCATTGGCACTGCTGTTAGCAGGTCCATGCAGACCGATTATTGGGCCTTTCAGTGGCTTGTTCAGGTGCAGATAGTGGCAGTAATGAACCAGGCAAGTGGACAGGTTCTCGGGTCCTGGGAAATGGGCATGTCTTGGGTGATGGCAGTAGTATTGGCAGAACAAACCTCTGGCTCCTAAGTGGTTTGCACAGGTGTTGACAGTATCAGCGATGGGCTGGATGGGCCACACCTCAGACCCACAGGTGGCATGCGTGGGTGCCAGCTATGGTGGTAGTAGCAGCAGGCTGGATGGGCGTGACCTCAGGCCGATGAGAGGAATGTTCAGGTGCCAACAATAGTGGACTGGGCTGAGGATGGTCCCCAGGCTCATGGACAGTGTGCTTGGGTACTGAAGTTTGGGGATGGACAGACCTAGCCTCAGGTTCCCTAGTGGTACATTCACCCGCTGGCTGTGGTAGGCAGTGGTGAGGTCATCTCCAGGCCCAAGGCAAAATATTTGGGTGGGGCCAGTATCCACTGCAGCCATGCTACTGGATTGCTTTCAGTGGCTGCAGCTGTATGCAGTGGGCTGGGGATTGCACACTTTGCTTGTACTTTAGCCTGGCAGTGCCACCTCCCAATGGCTACTGTGGGCGGGGGTTTGTCCTTGGGGCATGTGAAAATGCACCCTGGATTTGCTGCTTTTCTTATGCCTATTGTCAGCAGGGTCTTTGCCAATGGTTTATGCTTCAGCCTTGGTGGTAGCAGCCATTCCCCAGTGGCTATGGGCAGGGAATATCAGTGGGGCTCCAGAAATGTGGAGATGCAGGGGCTGTTGGGCTCCCTGGCAAGATAGTCTGGTGGGGCTGGAATCTTAATATGATTCCTTCCTGGAACTGCTTAGGGCTCAAAGGCTGTGTAGGACCCAGAATGAGCTTCCTCTCTGGAGCAGTGCCTTCATGCATTCTCCAGGCAGCTCCCTGTGTTACTCTTGAGATTTGAGAGGGTCTAGGGGCTTTCCCCTAGCTAGGATGCAGGAGTCTGCAGTGGGAATGTTGGCCATTGGGGGTCACTCACTTACCGTTTTCCTACACTGGGGAGCTTCTCCAGCCAGTTCTGGCTAACCAGGCTACCTTGCTTTCTTCTCAGTCCTTGCATTAAGACGGTGTTTCCAGTCATTTCTCTATTGAATTCCAGTGTTCTCTCTTAGACAACATATTTTATGTGTGATTATCTATTCACTATTGTGGTTATTCTTTGTGGAGGTGTTTCTAGTCAGCTATCTTGAACACCACCTACAAATTTTTGGTGGACATAACATTTTCATTCCTCTGGGGTATATAGAAGTGGAATTGCTGAGTCTAATGGAAACTGCATTTAACTTTTAAATAATTGCCACTGCTTTCTAAAGTTGCTGTACCACTTTGCATTCCCACTAGCGGTATTTGAGGGTTGATTCCTCTGCAGTCTTGGTGACAGTCGTTATTACCTGTCTTTGAAAATGGTTGCCATCCTAGTGGTTTTGAAGTAGTACCACTTCATGGTTTTAATTTGCATTTCTCTGATGAACTAATGAGGTTGAGTATCTTTTCATATGCTTTTTGTCGATTGTGTATCTTCTTTGAAAGAAGATAGAAGATAGAAAGATTTGTGTATCTTCTTTGAAAGAAGAAATCCTTTGACCATATTTTAATTGGGTTGCCATTTTACTGTTGAGTTAGAAAAGTTATTTATATATTTTAGATTTAAGTCCTTTTTCAGATATATAATTTGCAAATATGCGATTTGCAAATATTCTCACATTCTCTTAGTTATATTTCACTTTATTAATAGTGTATTTTGAAGCACAAAAGTTTGTACTTTTTATCGTCTCAATTTATCTATTTTTTTCTTTGATAGTGTATGCTTTTTGTGTCACATCTAAGATATCATTGCCTTATTAAAGGTCAACAAAATTCACTCCAGCGTTTTTTTTCTAAGGGTTTTATTGTTTTAGCTCTTACATTTAGTGCTGTGATTCATTTTGAGTTAATTTTTGTACATAGTGTGAAGTAGGAGTGTATCTTCATTCTTTTACATGTAGATGTCTAGTTGTCCCAGCCTGTTTCTTGGAAAGACAATTCTTTCTGCCGTTGAATAGTGGTGACATCTTTGTTGAAAATCAATTGGTTGTTTTCTGGACTCTTAACTCTATTTTATCTATATATCTATCTTTATGACAGAGATATCTTTATGTCAGTACCATACTTTCTTAATTATTGTTGCTTGATAGTAGTTTTGATACATTTTTCATGTTTTTTTTTTTTTTACTGAAAATGCAGGAGTGAATTTTGTTGACCTTTGATAAGGCAATGGTATCTTAGATGTGACACAAAAAGCATACACTATCAAATAAAAAAATAGATAAATTGAGACAATAAAAAGTACAAACTTTTGTGCTTCAAAAGACACTATTAATAAAGTGAAAGTATAACTAAGAAAATGTGGGAATATATTCAGTAAAAACATTTAATTTAAATATATGTGCCATACAGGCATACTTGTTGTATTACACTTTGTGGATAGTGGGTTTTTGTTTTTGTTTTTTTTTTGAGACGGAGTTTTGCTCTTGTTACCCAGGCTGGAGTGCAATGGTGCAATCTTGGCTCACCGCAACCTCCGTCTCCTGGGTTCAAGCAATTCTCTTACCTCAGCCATCCAAGTAGCTGGGATTACAGGCATGTGCCACCATGCCCAGCTAATTTTTTGTATTTTTAGTAGAGACAGGGTTTCACCATGTTGGCCAGGAGGTGGGTGGATCACGAGGTCAAGAGATAGTGTTGTTTTTTTTAAACTGGTTTAAGGTTTGTGGCAACCATGCATTGAGTAGGTTTTTCAGTACAATATTCCCAACAGTGTGTGCTCACCTGTTGTTTCTGTGCCACAGTTTGGTAATTCTCATAGTATTTCAAACGTGTTCATGATTATTATATCTGTTACCTTCTATGTTCAGTGGTCTTTGATGTTACTATTGTAATTATTTTGGTGTACCACAGACTGCACCCATATAAATGGCAAACTTAATTGGTAAATGTTGTGCATGTTCTGACTGCTGCATTCACTAGCCATTCCTCTCTTTCTTCTTTGGGCCTTGCTATTCCCTAAGATTCAATAATATTGAAATTAAGCCAAATAACAACCCTTTGGTGGCCTCTAAGAATTCAAATTAAAAGAAGAGTTGCATGTCTCTCATTTTAAATCAAAAGCTACAAATAATTTAAACTTCATGAGAGAGGCGTGTCAAAAGCTGAGACAGGCCAAAAACTAGACCTCTTGTGCCAAATAGCCAAGTTGTGAATGTAAAGGAAAAGTTTTTGAAGGAAATTTAAAATGCTGCTTCAGAGAACATACAAATGATAGAAAGTGAAGCTGCCTTATTGTTGATACGGAGAAAGTTTTGATGGTCTGGATAGAAGATCACACAAGCCACAACATTCCATTAAACCAAGCCTAATCCAGAGTAAGGCCCTGACTCTCTCTTCAGTTTTATGAAGGCTGAGAAAAGTGAGGAAGCTGCAGAAGAAAAGTTGGAAGCTAGCAGAAGTTTGTTCTTAAGGCTCAAGGAAATAAGACATTTCCATAACATAAAAAATGCAAGGTGACGCAGCAAGTGCTGATGTAGAAGTTGCAGCAAATTATCCAAAAGATCTAAGATAATTAATGAAGGCGGCTACACAAAACCACAGATGTTCAGTGTGCACAAAACAGCCTTCTATTGGAAGAAGATGCCATGTAGGACTTTTGTAGCTACAGAGGAAAAGTCAGTGCCTGGCTTCAAACCTTCAAAGGACAGGACAGGCTGACTCTCTTGTTAGGGGCTAATGCAACTGGTGACTGTAAGTTGAAGCCAGTGCTCATTTGCCATTCCAAAAATCCTAGGCTCTTAAGAGTTATGCTAAATCTACTTTGCCTTTGCCCTAGAAATGGAAAAACAAAGTCTAAGTGACAGCCACATCTGTTTACAGCCTGGTTTGCTGAATATTTAAAGTCCACTTTTGAGACCTACTGCTCAGAAAAATGTTTCTTTCATAATATTACTGCTTATTGACAATGTACCAAGTCACTCAAGAGCTCTTATGAAGATATACAAAGAGATTAATGTTGTTTTCATGCCTGCTACATCTGTTCTGCATGCCATGGGTCAAGGAGTAATAATTTCAATTTTTAAGTCTTATTATGTAAGAAATACATTTCACCAGCTATAGCTGCCTTAGATAGTAATTCCTCTGATGGATTTGGAGAAAGTACACTGAAAACCTTCTGGAAAAGATTTACCATTCTTGAAGCCAGTAAGAACATTTTTGATCCATGGGCAGGAACCAAAATAGCAGTATGAACAGGAGTTTGGAAGAAGTTGATTCCAAACTTCATAGCTAACTTGCTAACTTTGAAGGGTTCAAGAGTTCAGTGCAGGGGATAACTACAGATGTGTGAAAAATAGAATTAGTAGTAGAGCCTGAAGATGTGACTGAATTGCTGCAATCTCATGATCAATGTTGAATGAATAAGAAGCTGCTTCTTGGAAGAGCACAAAATGTGGTGTTTTGAGATGGAGTTTACTCCTGAAGAAGATACTGTGAACATTATTGAAATGACAACAAAGGATTTCTAAGAGTAGATAAACTTAGTTGGTAAAGCAGTGGCAGTGTTTGAGAGGACTGACTCCAGATTTTTGAATGAAGTCCTACTGTGGGTAAAGTGCTATCAAACAGCATCGCATGCTACAGAGAAATCTTACATGAAAGGAAGAGTCAGCCCATGCAGCAAACTTTATTGTTTTAATTGTGGCAGCCACCCCAGCCTTCAGCAGCCATCACCCTGGCCCGTCAGAATCCATCCACTTGGAGGCAAGATCCTCCACCAGCAAAAATATTGCATCACCCTGAAGATTCAAATGATCATTAGCATTTTTTTTTAGCAATAATGTACTTTTAATTTAAGGTAGGTATGTACATTGTGTTTTAAACATAATGCTGTTGTACATATAATAGACTAGAGTATAGCATAAACATAACTTTTATATGCAGTGAGAAATCGAAACATTTTTATTACTGGCTTTATTTCAATACTCACTTCATTGCAGAGAACCAAACCTGCAATATCTTTGAGGTTTTTCTATAAGTTATTTATGGTTTTTGTATATCAGATTTGATTCTGACTCTCTTCTATCAACATGTTACTTCTCAAATTGCAAGGTTTTTTCCTGTAATATTGAAAACATTACATTTTATTAAGATAGATTGAGTTATGATGTGATATTTCTAAAACTGAGTAGAAACCACATTTATTAAATAATGCTCACTCCAAAAATTTCATCTCTTTCTGCATATATGTAGTACCCTCTCAGAACACTGTACCAGACATTGCTGATATCTACAAAAATTATACATCTGTGAAATATTCAAAAAAGAGCTAAGTATTAAAGAGAAAGCAAAAGGGAGGATATATTTGTTATCTTAACCTTTAGTCACTTTACTTTCTCTTGAATAAAAGTACTTTTTAGAATTACAGTACATTTTTAAGTCTCTTTAGCTGGAATTTCATAGTGAACTTCAAGCATTACCCTTTTTGGATTAAAAAAAAAAACATTAAAAAGGGTTTCCAGAATTTACTCCTCCTCACATCAGTTTAAGATTCTTTGGGCCTTGATTATTTAAAAGTATAATGCATTCAGTGTTTAATTTTAAGTCTAATGATTTATTAGCATTTAAATAAAATAGTTTTTCATGTTTTAATTAAGTTAAAATATAGATTATGCTTTATTTATAAAATGCATTTGCTGTTTTGTGATAAAATTAAGATTACCAACAAGAAATTTTATATCTGGACATGTTTTTTTCATAATTTGAATCCATGGATCTCTCTTTACAGTGTTAAAGAAGTGATGAATTTCTCGGGTAGCATAAGAAAGAAATGGGAGAAGGAATCGCAGTAAATTTAATCCTTCCATTGCAGTCTTACTTTTTCCCCTACTCTTGCACACTAAATATCTTAGAGGCATTTTGGGAAACTACTGGTACAGATATCATTTCATTACATAAACTATTTTATTGCATAACTTGAATATAGACCTACTAGACACCAAACAAGCAAAATAAATGCTGTCTCTTTGGAGTTTAGCTTGAGGTTTCAGGGAACCAGCATATCAGTTTTCAGTAACTTTTTTTTTTTACCATTATTCATTTTTCCATGGAATAAATTAATCATTTATCTCATGTATAGGAAGAAAAAAATCTCTTCTTCCTATTGATAGTGGAAGGATAATCATAGCAGCGATAATCTGATGTCATTTTAGACCTAACAAGAGTAGATTATCTGTGACCCAGATAAAATAATTAGAAATTACTTTAACTTAAAAATAGTGGATTTCTAATCTCATTTTCAAGGTTAAAAGACTTTAACACAACCAGATGTTTCTGTTAAATAGACTAATCTGAAGCCCAATTCAAAAGGATTACCTGTGATTATTTTTCAATTTAATTTTAAAAAGGATTTAAATATACATGTTTATGCATTTTTACTGCAATTTATACTGAAATCAAAATGTTTTCAAGTCAATCTACTTCGAGGCATTCTTTTTTATTAAGGGGAACAGATTAGTCAAATTATTTTTTAGACTTCAGGCTGTTTAGCCTGCTTTTTCTTCTTCTTTTTTTGCTGTTTCTGAATGAAGTGGATAGTGATGTTGTTATTAATGTAATTGATGTTGTCTGAATTATTGAGCAGTACTTCACACATAGCCAACAATAATATCCATTCTGACGACCACCAATACTAATAGTGCTGAGTGATTGTATTCGTCATGTTTTCAGTCACTGGGCTTGGAGAGAGTTAATCAAGAAGTGCTGTAACAGCTGGTACAGCGCATTCTGGTGAGGTTCTGACAGTGAGCTATTGTGTACCATGACACTGCTCTGACAGTTTATCTAAATTTTATATACAAGCATTTTTGTTTTCTAGGCTCTGTGGAGTTTATATAAGAGTGTAAGCTTTTGATGTAGTCTCTGAAGCTTTTCTCAGTTCTGGTGAGGTTGGGGGTAGAGTGAGACAGATGTATTTAGTTGCAATTTTGTAACAGACTAAATTCTCAAAAAAAATAGTGATTTTTGCATTTGGTTTCACAGGTACTATTATTGGATTCTATTTGAATTACTAAAGATAGCTTAAATCAAAGCTTTTCAAATTAAGAGGAAAATATTTCCCCCATGAATACTGGCTCATATTGAACTATAAAGTTAATGTTTACTGAAATAAATACTGGAGAAATCACAAATGCAGGGGTGACAATTTTAACTAGGTTACTTTATGCAATGAAAAGTGTCTTATGTTCAAAATGTTAAATCAGTTTAAAGGAGACTACCTACATCATTAGTAAAGATACCATTTTACTAATCAGTTTGTTGATTTACTTGCCTTTTAATCTATACACAGAAATACAGTCCTGAAATTATTAATCCCTATAGTTAAATTTTACCCGGTATTCTGCCAAATCATTGTGAATTAGCAGCATTCAGCATACTCTTTATAAAAATTAGGTTTCACCGACTTAGCTCCAGGTCAGCATTGCAGACATAAAAATCATTGCTAATTATGCTGACCCCAGCTCATTTATACTTCTAATGAAGGGAACTCTCTATATCATTTTTTATTTTCCTCTTTGAGTTTGTGCTTAATAGAAACAAAATAAATGTATTTCTAATATAATATTTCCAATTTTAATATTATAGGAAAGATTTTATAGCTTTTTTAAAATCTAGAAAGTTGATTAAAATTTAAAATGTCCCTGTTTTAAAATATGCTTTTAACATCATATAGTAAAATTGGGTATAATATTTTTTAGAATTTTGTATATGATAAAGAAGTTTATAGAAACTAGGTTCCCCCTTCCCAAAATATTTGTTTAAATACTAAGTTACGTTACATAATTGTATGAAATACTATTTTAAAAAAAAGAATTATCCAAATGTATTGGGATAATTGTGACGTGTGGAATGAATTAGACTACTCTTTATCATACATAGTTCCTATTTATATTGCATAATTTCTCTCTGCTCAGTGTAATAAACTGGAAGTATTTTTGATAAAATTAAAAGTAATTAAAAACATCTTTTTCTATAATTTTTTTCAGTAGGATAGTGGATTTACATTTTCTTAAATCACTACTAATTGCTTGAGTGATTAAATAGATGCTTAAAAAAATGTTGGTAAGGAAACTAAACATTTATAGATTTTCCTTTTACTTGCAATTTTCCCTAAATATTCATTTTATTATTTCTTGATCTGAATCTACACAAATATTTAATCTTACAGTAAAAACATCATAGAATTGCAGGAAGCAGTGAATCTTATATTTATGGTTTGCTTATATTTTGTCAATAATTTATGTACATTTTATTGATATATTAGTATTCCCTGAATCTCAGCCAAAGGGACATATTAAATGCCCATCTTATTTCTACTAATAACTAAAAATCTTATCAAAGTAAAATTTTGGTGTTAAAAATGTAAGAGTAGTTAAATTTGAGTTTTCATTATAAACATAGTTTTTCAGCTGTTCCAAATATTTTAATTAGTGTAAGACTTTTTTATACAAAACATTATTGTGTATAATTTTTCTTGCTGGCTTCCTCTCTATATTCCTATATAATTATTTCTTGTATACTTGAATACTTTTACTAAACTGTAAGCTCCATGATGCTAAGGACTGTCATAGTAGATACTTAGTAAATTTTTCATAGATGGATAAATGAATAAATAAATCATGGTTTACGTATTTAGGACTTGTTTTTTCAACTGCATTATAAGCTCTTAGAGGGCATAGGATTTTATATGTGTAGTCTCTTGTCCCTATTATTTTATTTTTAATTATAAAACCGCTTGTTTGTTCAAACATAATTTTAAAAGTTACATTTTGAGGTAATTGAGATGTTTATTTCCAAGTCCTCTCAGAAAGTAGGTAGTAGGCAATATCAGTAAAATCTAGGAGTCCCATTTATTTAGGAGTTATAAGGGGTTTTGACGTTATTAACTCATTTAACCCCCACAAAAACCTATGAGGTAAGCGTTATTATTGGGAAACTGAGGTCTAGAGTATTAGCAATTTTCTTTAGGTTATACAGTCAGAAAGTAGTGTGATGAAGAGAAATGTAGGGATTATTTTGGAAAAAGATTTTCAGTGGCTATAAATGTAAGATCTGTTGCCTTCTTACCTTTGTTCTATGATAGATTAGATGTTTATGTGAACTTCAGTTACCTAATAAAAGATGAAGCCGGTCTTTTGTTGGAAATGGGTGCTTAAAGAACCATTCATTTCAAATGAGTAACGTAGTTGTGACTTAAAAGGAAGAGAGAGCGAGCTAAGAGTAACAGGACATTTTGCTCTTTTGATTGAAAACAAAACTAAAAATAAGGAATCATGCTATTTCTGTTCATGTCCAATTAGTTTAGTGCTGAAAATTTACATTAAGTTGACCATTTTGTATCATATATGCTGCTAAGTGCTATGGAAAAATTTAAATGAGCTACTGTTCAGAGGTGCTAAGAAGTGAAATGAACGTCTTTCTTAGAATTAAAAGAAATTAGTAACATATAAAGCAGGCAGATCTCTAAATGTGAAAAACTTACCTGAGTAGTGTTTTTAATCTTTAATTTTTCAATTGATATATAATAATTATACATATTTATGAGGTACAATGTGATGTTTCAATATATGTATACATGATATAATGATCAAATCAGTAATTAACTTATCCATCACCTCAAACATTTATCATTTCTTTGTGGTGAGAACATTCAAAATCCTCTCTTCAAGCTATTCTGAAATATACAGTACATTCTTGTTGACTGTAATCACACTGCTGTACAAGAGAACACCACAATTTATTGCTCCTTTCTAATTGTAGCTTTGCACCCATTGACCATCCTCTTACACATCCTTCACTTCTTTCTACCCTCTCCAGTCTCTGCCAACTACTGTTCTATTCATACTTCTATGAGATCAACTTTCTTAAGATTCTCTATATGAGTGAGAACAGTCAGTATTTGTCATTCTATAACTGGCTTGTTTTATTTATCCATGTGATTGCAAATGATCATATTTCATTCTTTTTTATGGCTGATTAATATTCTATCATGTATATATATCATATTTACTTTATCTACTCATCTGCTGTTAGATACAGATTGATTCCATGTCTTGGCTATTGTGAAGAGTGCTGTAATCAACATGGGAGTCTGACATACTGATTTTATCCCTTTGGATATGCAATTGTCCCTCACTCTCCATGGGGGATTGATTTCCGGACCCCACAGGGATATCAGAATCCACTTATGCTTCTGTTTCTTATGTAAAATGATGTAGTATTTGAATATAACCTATGGACATCTTTCCTGATGCTTTAAATCATCTCTAGATTATTTATAACCTAATACAATGTAAATACTATGCAAATAGTTGTTAAATATTATTTATATTTTTATTATTATTGTTTTTAAAATTGTTTTTCTTAAAATATTTGTGATCCATGATTGATTGAATCACAGCTACGGAGCCCACAAATATGGAGGGCTGACTGTATACCCAGTACTGTAATTGCTAGATCATATGATAGTTTTATTTTTAATTTTTTGAGGTGTCTCCATAGTGTTTTTTATAATGGCTGTATGTATTTACATCTTCCCCAAGAGTGTGTAAGGGTTCCCTTTTCTCCACATCCTTGCCAACACTTACCATTTGTATTTTTTATAATAGCCATTTTAACTGGGATGATGTGATTTCTCATTGTGGTTTTGATTTACATTTCTCTAATATCTACCAGTGTTGAACATTTTCTCATATACCTTTTGGTCATTTGTATAATCTTTTCTCTATTTTAGCATGAGATTTTTCTTTTTTTGCTATTGTTTGAGTTTTTTATGTATTCTGGGTATTAACCCCTTGTCAGATGTATAGTTGCAGAGATTTTCTTCCATTATTTAGGTTGATTTTTTACTGTATTTTTTTTTTTCTAAGAGACAGGATTTTACTCCATCACCTAGGCTGGAGTGCAGTGGCATGATCATAGCTCACTGCAGTCTTGAACTTCAGGGCTCAAGCAAACCTCCCACCTAAGTCCCTCAAATAGCTAGGACTACAGGCACATGCCACCATGCCATTCCTGCTAATTTTTAAAGTTTTTGTTTATTTGTTTGTTTGTTTTGTAGATACAGGGTTGCCTGGGTTGGTCTTGAACTCCTAGCCTCAAGCAATCCACCAAAGTCCCAGAATTACAGTCGTGAGCCCCCACACCCAGCCATTCACTGTGTTGTTTCCTTTGCTGTGCAGAGCTTTTTTGTTTAATCTCATTTGTCTATTTTTGCTTTTGTTGCCTTTGCTTTTTATGTCTTATCTAAAAAATCCTTATCCAGGCAATGTCATAAAGCATTTCATCTGTGTTTTCTTCCAGTAGTTTCATAGGTTCGGTCTCACATTGAAGTTTTTGATCAATTTTGAGTGCATTTTTAAAATATAGAATAGTGTTTTAAACTAGGTTAAATCACCATAGAGTCATTAGGTAACTATATATAGCAGACTTAGAAGCATCAAGAAGATCTATAATAACAAAGAATGCAGGCAATAATTGAGGTTAGATTGAACAATCTTTAAGGAGGCTAACGAAGAGTGTTTTTACTTTCATCAGGTCTGTAGTTTGGCAGATCTAGAAACTCCATTTTGAAATTGTTTGCAGGGTTAAACAGGCCCACTGGCAATGGCTCTTACTTACTTCCAGACTCAAAAGAGATAGTCAAGATAGTCATATAACAGATTGTTGATTCCTGTATGTGCAGTTGTCAGGTGTGCCAAAGGACTCTTCAGCACATTCTTTTTCCTGTATAACAACATATGTGGCAAAGTGTTGCTTGGTGAGAATGAACTCAAAACAGGATGAGTTAGTTGGATGGATTGTATCATCAAGCTGTCTATGCCAAGAGGACTGGGTTCTCAGGTCTGTTTACCAGGAAACCGCTGGTGATAAATTCTTGCTCTTTATCCCACACCGGCAACCTCCCATTTTTCTAACATCAGGCCAGTAGATACTTCTTCTCCCTTTCTCTTAGGAACTTTTTCCCCCATTCCAGGTATAATCTTATTACGGTACAGTTTTGTTTTAATAGTCAACATAATTTTTTAGACTAGACCTGAAAAATAAAAAGAATTTCTTAGGTGAGATCACCCATCATTAAATATTAGGTAAAATAGGTAGGGCCTGTATTTCTGTATGTCTTGCTGTTTCTAGTTCATTATTTTTTAAAAAACTTCCAGTTTTTAAAATAATAAATTATTCTTAAATATCTCTTAGTTATATAGACTGATGAAAGTCTTAGATGTTTTGATCATTAGACTGTAATCAAGGCATACATATTTCTCTATAAATGAAGTGTTCTCATAGACAACACATGTTGAAAATGTTATTCCTGGACAAGTGAATTTCTCTGGAATGCTGAGTTTTACATATAACTAAGAACTTATACTTTGTATTTAAACTCCTTGAGGATGATAGTTATCATATCGGTCCTTTCATGATGGGCACTAACCATGTTGAGTCTTTAGTATTGAATGAAGTTACCTGCACCAAAATATTTTAATTATTTTCGTGTTTTTTAAAATGCCAAATGTATATTAAACTTAATTTGACATTTGAGGATAACGTGGTTTTTTGTATTCTTGCTGGTAGTAACCCCTGTTCTCTTCTAGTCTGATGTTTCTGTCCTGCTTGTAGATGTGATAACTTAACTTGTGTTGCTCTGGGTATGTTACGTGTAAGCACCAGTGCAAAAACTTGATGACATGTTCGGTTGCTAAAATACAAATTATACTTATAACAGTATTCTGGATAGCAGCGTTTCAGAGAGATGAGCATTTGCCATTTCCAGAGGAAAAAAATAGCCTATTGTGGCCAGCCTCACAAATCCTACTCCTAAAATAATGGTAAATGTCACATTGTTTGAAAGAATAACCACTCTTATGATGATTTAGTAGATAGTCTTCTAGTTATTTCCTGAAACAGATTCGAGGAAGGTATCAAAAACATTTGAAAATAAAAGCTTTTTCTGTATGAAATCTAAATCTGAAATCTTTAAAGTTGATTCTTTTATTGCCACAAATAAATCTCTCAGGATTATAAACAAGTTGCAGCTTCTGCATAGTAAAAATTTCCTTTAATCTTAGCTGGTGATAGTTGTCGGACCTTGCATTTGCCTTATATGCCATGGAATAGTTTCTAGTTTTTAAGTGTTGCCCACAACTGTGATCTTAGGCCATTCATATACCTTTCCTAATAGCATTTCTATTTCATCTTTCTCTTTGACTTCTATTTCATCTTTTTCTTTGCACAAGCTGTTTTAACTGCTCTGGATCAACGTGTTACCATCAAAACTCTAAGAAACCACTAAAATGATTTCACTTACTTCCTTTACAGATGTGGAACTTGAGGCCCAAATTTACTCTAAGACCCTAATCAGTGTTATATGTTTGTAGACTGTGTTTTCATAAAGTCAAACATTTTGAGGAAATTACAACAGAGCTGAGAAAAGTTAATTATTAATAGAATTATCATTGGATACCATGAATTATAATGTTTGATAGAATAACTAATATAGAATATATAGCTAATCTATAACTTTTTAAAAATTCCTGGAAAATCTGTAAATGAAACTCTGTTATTGGTTACTAGTTATCTTAAAAGTAGATCCATTTTCTCTAATTTCCTCTTATATAGGCTAACTGTAGTTATGCAGCTATTCATAATGAGAATTTAATAAGATGAGCTCTTTAATGTCTCTAAAGAGTTGTTTTTGAGTGAAGGTGCTGTTTATTGGCATCATTGGAAAAAAGTTTTACAGCCAAGTAAGTTCTTGGGATTTTACTTGTAGCTGCAAGTGTTTGTACGAATAGTACTGCTTAATAAGTTCACCTATGTATGAGCAAAATGTTAAGGTAAAGGGATAAAAAGAAGAAAACTTATCCAGCTTTTGGTATATTTGAATGAATATACTCTTTTGCACTGTTTCAAAGTATATTTAAAATACAAATAAATTTCTAAAAATAAGATTGTATAATTTGTGTTTTTATTATTTGGCTATTGTCATAACAGTTTGCCAATCTAATGATCAGTCTTCTAATAACACAAATTAAACCAGCATTTCTAGAAGCAATCTTTTGTTTGTTGAAATATTTTTCTTATGTATTTGCATTAGAGCCTTGTAGAAAGCATACAATTAGGAAATTGTATTATTATGAAAAAAGTTATTTTTCTGCTAAAAAAGAACTCTGGTCAGTTTAGTTTTCAGAGTAATAGATGCTGTAATACGGCAAATTCATAGATGGCTTTATTGAGTTTTGTTGTTGTTTACAGAAATCTAGAACCAGTAGCACTCTTTGACCCTTAGGCAGTTTTCTGTTCATTAGTTTATTTCAGATGTCATTTTTATATTTATTTTTAATGCATATTCATTGACAGTTAAACTGAAAGTAGACTGTAGACTTTCAAACGAATTGTCAAGAAAGCAAGTGTAATAAAAGGTTATATTTTAATGAAGTGCTATTCCCACAGTTTTCATTAGGTTTTTGTATTTTAAACAGTACTAACCAAATCTTTTTTTTTTTTTTTTTGCATAATGTTGATTTTCTTTTTCCAAGGGGATTCCAGCAATGTGTGAAAGATAATTTAAAATTTAGAATATTTATATATAAATGGTTTAAATCTGTAGAATATTCTCAGAATAACATTAAAAACATCATAGAATAGATACGGAATAAAGACAATAACTTTGTTACATCTGAAAATAATTTTTTGTCTTTAAAGGATACAACATCTATTGAAAAGATGTCAAACTGTTGTGAAGATATGTAAGTATAAAACTGAAGTGTGTGGTATTCTTATTTAAAAATGGAAACAACTGGACATATTTGAGAAACATGTGCATATGGTAGAAAGATAATATAATGATGGCTTTTTCTTGTTGCCTTGTCTGAGGCCTGTGCTAGACAAGCATACCCCAGTCTTACAGTAGGGGTCTTCCAGCCATGATAGTTTTCACACTAAAATGCTGATCATTCTTGTGCCTTGTCTAACTAAAGTAAGTTAAATTATTTGTCCTGAAAGTACATCAAAAGAGATTTGCTACTGTGTTGTTGACACACATTCTGTTAATCCTGAGATTCTCCTCTGCTTCAAAAGTTGCGCTAGGTTGATTGACGACACAGATACAATATCTGTTATCCAGAGTTAAAACTCAGCTGCATGCCATAATGAAAGAAAAGCTGTATTTATGATGCTGGGACACAATTCATCAGAGTCCAGTAATGGATCCCCAGCCAACCTGTATTGTTTTAGCTGACTGAAGTGCACCATGGGAGTGCTGTCTTTCACTAATAATGCTGTCTTCTGTAGATCGAGGCCCCGAAAGCCATGGCAGCAGACCTTCTCAGAAGTTTTTGGCACTCGTTGGAAGATCCTGTGGTTCATTCCTTTCAGGCAGAGGCAACCACTGCGAGTTCCCTACCACTTTGCCAATCATGTCTAAACAGATGGATGGTGGGCACAGATGGGTCCTCCATGCTGGAAATGCGTTACAGGTTTTATGATAATAGAACTATGACAGTCTTCAAGTCAATTAAAATCCACCCACCAATCTTAGGCATCATAATGTGCCCCAGGCTTTATTTTAATAGTGATCTTGATCCTGTTGTGGGACTAATACAAGATCTATATTTAAGTTTTAAAGCATGTTTACTTTCAAATTAGCTTTCCACAGGGATTTCTTTAAATGCTTTTGTTATTAAACTCAAAAGGCAGTGATTGGGATGAAATAATTGTACATAATTTCTTTTAGTACTGACAATGTTACAGATTCTAATTTATGGTAAATTTCAGATGTTAATTTAAAATTTTCACTTTTAAACAGTACTAACCAAATCTAAATTTAATTTTTCAGGTTTTACAAAAGCTGATACACCTTTTTATAGTATAGATGAATTTTCTTTTTCAAATCCAATTTAAAATAACCTTTCTTTTTATATGTGCTGCAACATTTTAAAAAATGCAGCAGCAAAGGAGTGAACAACAGTAACGAAAACGGGCAGTGGTTTCTTAGGAGTGGCTAATGTTTTCTTCTTTTTTTCTTCACCAAAACAAAAATAAAAGTACCACTGAAGTAAAACACCCAACTACCTACCTGACTGTAAAGGAAATGTTAAAACTTTTTTCACAATAATTTTTCCATTGTCACCATTACTGTCGTAATTATTGATTGTGATTAGAATATTCGCCCCCAGGAGAACTACTGACCAATGGGCATGTATTCTATTTTACCCTAAGATTTTAATGAGCAAAAAGGAGAGAGAATTTGCAATAACTTCACAATTACCTTTTCTAGTGCAGTTACATTAGAATGCATATGTTTTTAAAATGCTAGTATAACTAGATAATATATAATGTACAGTATAAAGAGGAATATTGTGCTTTTGAAAAGAGTATACTTTTTACTTTTATTTATGTACTAGTAGATGTAAAATTCCACACTGAAGGTTTGTATATAGATATTGACCAACTCATAGAGAAATTTTATTTATAAGAAGCTACTACTAAAAGAAGTTACTAACTTTTGTGTACCTATAATCACCTAAATTAAAATTAAATTTTAATTGTCCGGCTATAATTTGCATTGAGAGACCTTCTACTAGTAGCTAATCTTAGGAAGTGACCCTAAAATAAGAAAATATAATGATCTGGGTTTATCATTATCCTTCCACAAATTTAAATTACTAATAGTGATGTTCTCTTGCAAGGCATAGAACATTTGTATGAAAAGACATTTAGTATGCTTTGAAAAAAACTCAACTTTTAATTTTTTTCCATTAGAATACTGCAAAACTCATATATCTTTTAAAAAAATTTATGTACTCACAGTCATTCCCTTGAAGAGAAGATTGAAAAAGTCTACTGTTCATGAACCATGCTAATATTTTCCTTTTAGTTAGTCTTGGAAGTAAGGAATAATACCTGGGAAATAATTAAACAGAAGATTACCATTGTCAGCCAGTTGGCTGTACTGTGGTTAGTTCTTTCAGAAATTGTAAATGTCTTATAACATATTCTGAAATAATAGAGTAAGTTCTTCTCAGAGATGCTAATATTATGTTTTTCATGTTCTAATTAGAATACATTATTACTTAAAAACTCAGAAGTGGCAGATGAACGTATTTATTGGTACTGAAAAAGATGTAGTGAATTAAATAGAAGAAATATATTTATAAATCTTAGTGAAACACAAAGTTAGAATGTTCATGTCAGGCAAATGGGTTGCATTTTGTGCAAGCTAATTGACCACATTTGGCCTGGTGACAGAACTGTTTATAAGGAAGTAAAATATAGATAACGTAGGTAGATGTCAGTTGAATGCCTTATATTGTATGAATTCCTTTCAAATAAGGACCTTGAGAAAACAGCAGAGCCAATGAACATCCCCTAAAGATCTCTGTGGCTAATTTATACTTTACATGGTAGCAGTAGGTACACTGAAAGGCACTGGGCAGGGTCTCTTTCCTTCTCTGATGATTTGTGTTCTTATTTTTCCTAGATTTACCACTTCTAGGGCATGTTCTTTACCCTCTTCCTCTTTACCTTCCCTGGTCCTGATCCCTCTGTACTCAATAACCTTAAATTATTGGACTACAAACTAATACACTAGAAAAGCATATGCTTATTTTATTTGAATGGCAGAAATGCTCTCTATCAGTATATTTACATAAGAATATATATTAAAGTATATATATACACTTACACTGTAACTTTCAGTATTCCTAAGTTAGCATACCTAACCCTCCTGTGGGTTTTGTTAATTAATTCTTGTTAGACTACTAGAGAGAAACCAACTGGCAGTTTCCTAAGCTTATCTACCGGCGTTCTTTCTACGCCCTCTTTTGGCTAATTGGTGTAATTATACTGGCACTAGAGATTTACTGCCCTATGAGTAAATAGTATAGCCACATTCTGAACATATCAAAAGTACAAACTTCTGAGGAGTGTATGTACAAAAATGTAAAATTTTATGAAAGTGAACATGTTTTTATGATATGTCTAGTTCTTAAGAATGTGATGACTACTTTGCTTCATTTATGTATATTCTTATTAAATTCTTGTTATTGATCAGTCACAAATTTATATCAGATTAGTATAAACTAAGCCGTTTCATGTATTTTATTTTAAACTTCATTTTGGCAGAGTAATTCCTTAGAGTAGGAAAAGCTGTTACCTTTACCAATTTATTACAAAACAGAAATTTATCGTAGCTACAAAGACAACCAAGCGTCTACTATGTTTTAATGAATATCTAAAAAACTATATTTAGGTTTTTTTTACTCAGTTTTGAAATGATTTGTTTTTATTGGCTCTATTGCCTTAAAATAACACAGAAATTAACGATTCTTTGTATACTTTTCCTTTTCTGTTTTTTTTTTTTAACTTTCCCAGAATTATATCTATAGTTTTAGCAATCAATTTATTATGTATTCTGGATAACTATGAAAACAACTAAAGGTGTTGGACATTAGAAAATAATTGTGAGCCGTGAAATTACTGATATAATATGTGTGTTGGACTGAAGTATTTCTTTATAAACATTCTGTTTGATTTTAAGCAAAATGTATGTTAAAGAATGCTTTTACATTAGTGAAGTCATTATTAGGCTTCAGGAAATGGAAGGTTTTTACCTAGATACTATAAGTTACACTTCCTGAACAATCATATTTGTCATTGTTTTCTGCAAACAAAAATGTTTATGGGCTTCGTATAGGCTTAAGATTTTAGGCAAAAATGGACTGAGTTCAGAACCCCTCAACCAGTAGACATTCAGTTAGAGAGCAGTTGGTACTTTGTAACCCAAACTTATAGTTTAAAAATATCAAGTTAGCTGATGTTCCTTTATAATAAAAATGCTATTTTGCTTAAGAGATGTATTGAAAATATTTGTGCTTAACATAAGAAATAGCTATTATAAATTGTAGTTAGCATATTAACCTTTTTCAGAAAAAAAGTATAGTTTATTTTTAGTATTAATGAAATAGAGAACATAATACATAATGTTCAGTATAACAGCTGAGTTAAAACACCTGTCAGAATTAACATCAGTGTTTTTGCCAATGCATAGAGGCATTTTTCTCTAAGTATGGTGGCTAATGATAACTATTCTTTGTTAGACATTCAAGTCACTGCCATACAAGTAACTAGTTGGCAGTATGTTTCATTCCAAGGGGCGTATTAATTCTGAATGCTAATCATGAAGACTTAGGACAACACTTCCAACCAAGAAGTGTGAACTGATTTAGATTATGGCCACACAATTTTCTGTGTGTTAGATCATGGGGCAGTTCGAGTGTTTTCACGTGTATTGCTGTAAAATCACAATGTATCAAGCTCTGGTTTAATATGCCATTCATATTAATTAACAGAGCTGCTGGTCTCTCTCTGGAGCTTGCTCTAGTCTCTGCTTCTCTTGTGCTTCCTGTGTCAATAGATTACTTCGCTCAAGTTTACCAAATTTAATAACCTATAGTTACTTTATTAAATACATTTCTGACATGACCTCTAATATACATAGATATATCTAGAATTTATCTGATAAAATTCACACATATTAACATTAAGTAGTTTGCTAATAGATACAAATGTTAGATTTTCACACGACTCTACTACTACTGCTTTAAAAAATATGTAAGTATTGGTAAATGTAGCTAATAAGCCGTGTACATTTATTGTTCTACTTGCTAGTATTAACTGTATAATTAATGAATGTGTTATTTAATGCCCAAGTTTGTTAACTTTTATTCTAGAAATCATCCTCTGAATTTATCTATAAATCACAGATTTCATTGTGCTCTATAGTCATTCTCAGTTGAATTCTAGAATATTCTACAGCACCATGTGAGAAAGTATTAGAACCAACTTGCTTGAAGTATTTTGAACCAATGTTTTAATTCTATGTATTAATCAGCATTTAGCATTTCTGCTGCTTTTGAGGTGATGTTGGTTTAACTTCAGGAAAGTGACATTTCTCTGACTTCTTTATCACTGTGCAGTTTTTAACAACAAAACTTACTACATCTTTGTTAGTTCTTCAGATGTTGCAATACTGCCTGCTAATTTGAAACAGAAATAACAGTGGTATTTAAAAAGTCATTGATATTACTGATATTTTCCAGTATCATTATTTTTTTTACTATTATGAAGTTCTTTTTGCCTTGTCTACCCTAGAGAATAGGTACAAATAAGTAGTGAGTATCTAAAAACTTACTAAGATGGGGGGAAGGCTAGATGGTGCATGAATAATCATCTCAGCAACAGAGTTGACTGGAGCCAGTTTCTGACATCAGAAAATCTCTTTGCTGTAATCATTTTAGCCTTATCTCTTATTTATACTATATTTACTGGAAGAGTTGTTAGTGCATATAAATATTTAGTTTGAATTATTTAACTTAAGGAATTTATATTGCTGTTTCTCTTCAGTTGGTCAGATGCCTTTGAGAAATATTTTACTTTTAAATATCATAATTGTGTAGAGTGTATTAACATGAAGTGTTAAAAATAATGTTGAAAATGCAGCTATTCAATGTAGAGGAGAAATGAATAGGTTGCCCAAAGTTTGAAAAAACTGGCACCTTTTCTGGAAATCTCTTATTGCAAAGAAAAGATACTGAGTGTATAGAAAATTTTGTCACTGGAGGAAAAATAAACAATATGCATATAAGGGTGGCTTTCACTTAACATTTGAGATATTTTGGAGTTCTTGATATCTTGAAGGTCTCCATTTCTATTGGTATTTTGAATACCTGTAACATGTAATGTTGTGCTTACAACAGTTCAACACTGATTTTTTTGGTATTGATAGCTTTACATGTAAACAAAGATGTGGACAAATAGCTTAACAAAAGTTGTGGGCTTTTTTGTAGCTTTGCCTGCCTGTTTGACTAAATACAAGGTTTAATTGTTTGCCGGCTGTTAACTAAAAGGAAAGCTTATCTGCGTATTGCAAGCTATATATTCTTGCCAGTATCCATTGGATGATATTTTAACCTACTGGTGCCTGAAGTTAGTGTCTTACAACCTCAACAACTCTAAAACATCCTGGTGCTATTCACTTTAGCATTGAGTGACATTTTTAATTCCTGTACCAAAGAGTTAATTTTCTTTTTCGTTGAATGAGTTTTCTTCTCACATTGTTGTGTGTTTATAAAGTAGAATTTAATGTTACTAAGAACAGTTTGATTAACAGAGCTTATTTTTTGCATGCTGCTGTGACAATTTAATGGATCTTAAATGTTTCTCATTTGGACTTTTTTAAGTTAGGCATGTATAGATTTTAATTTTGTATTTTAATGTAGCTTGGCTACTTTAAAAGGTAGTTTGATAGGCTGAAATTACAAAAGATTATTGAAGCACTTTTCACAAGTTTTTTTATTTCTGCAACGATAAAAAAGTAAGAACTCTAATTTATATAAATGAACAATATAGCTTATTGGGCACTTTAATGAATACTGAAACAAAATACTAAAGTGAAGAGTTAAGGGTTCATTCTGATTACAGATCAAGAATTCAGCATATGTGTCTGTGTGTATAATCTTTAGTGGCTTTAAAGAATAATGTTGCCATTTGTCTACTTTGCAAATAAAGATAAAGTAAAAGAACACCCTTAAAATATATGTATGTGTACATATATATACGTATATGTGTGTATAGATGTATATAGAGAGAGACATATGGAGAGACAGAGAGAGAGATGCTTTCCCAAGAGGAAATATATACCTTGATTTAAGCAAAACTGATAACAGAATATTGAACTTTATGAAAAAAGTCTGGATATTGTTATTCACTTTACATAGAAAGTTAGAGTAAGATTACTTTTACAACTAATTTTGATTAGTAGTTTATTTTACGAGATGAAAAACACCCTCTTTTAAGTATACTTGTACTTTTGAAATGTAATTGTCCAAATGTAATACTGCTATGAATACTATTTTGGTTCCAAATTTTTCCCTTTAAAACTCTCAAAACACTCTGTGTCCTTACAACTGCAGCTAAAATCGTTAATGATTCTGGCAAGAAGGTGACAGTGTGTGTATTAGAAAAGTAGACAATAACATTTGAATATATTTCACATTATTGTTAGTCAGCTAAAGTCAACCTCTCCTTGACTATAGATACAATATGTGGTTTTGCAGTGAATTCTGAATGGAAAAAAAAGAATGAAGTCTTAAATTTATGTGAAATGTGGCTTCAGGTCATTTGAACGATATGTAGAAATCTAGATGAACATATCATTAGAGGTGAAGGCAAAATTTGTTTGAAAGCCTAATGAGATGAAGCAACATTGTCTCTCTCTAATCTGCCAACAATATTCCCTAGATTATGTTGCCACTATATTGATCCTGAGTAATTTGGCCTGTTTATGCATGATTTAAATGCATGTGGCTGAATGCAGTAATTTTTCAAGTTACTGGGTAGTAGAAAATTTACTTCTATTCACTGTCTCCCAGAGATGAACATTTAAAAGAAAAAAAAATCTACTTTACCATGTGTAAGAATAAAGCAACTAAATGATACAAAAGTAAAAATTTTTATCAGAATCAGAGATACTCAAACAAGTGAACTGCAAATCTAACATGAGGGGACAAAGATAGGCACTTGCAAGGACAGAGCACACGTGGATCATGCTGTCTGAGCTCACTTTGTGTCCCTGGAATTAGTCTTTTTTGTGTATGATCTGACTGGCAAGTTTAATGAATAGACAAAATCTGTGTTATTTTGAGGCTCCTAAAATTGCGTGTGAACCCCAAGTTCTGTCTAGCATTATATTCCTAAAATACTTTTATTTTAATATTGGTGTATTCCAGGTGCCATATGAAGATCCTGTTTTTAAATTTATCAGGCATTTTATTATTCAATGCATAATATGTATAGATCTGAGTGCTGTTTTTCTTGCATTGTTTGTTATTTTTTACCTTGTCTTTCCCCAAGAGAATGTAAAGAAAATCTTCAAGATTTCTAATGCTAACGGTAATTAGGAAAATAGTAGTTGAGAGATATAAGACTAGATTGAGAAGAGGGAGTAAAATGGGTGAAAATGACAAGTGGGAACCATATAGCTGAGATATATTTGTTTAGATGAAAAGTCTACACTGGTTCTTAATACGAAAAACAAACCATGTATCTACCTTAAGAACAATGTTGTTTTTAATTTATTGTAGTGGTTTAGTTTTATTCATGTAATATTTCAGTTTTATTTGCAGATTGTTTTTAATTTAAATTGTGAAATTTTTACTTCTCAAAATGTATTACATACTGTATTTTTTGAATCTTATTTTTAAATAAATATTTTTTAAAAACATAGGACTGTTTTTCTCCTATTACGTTTTTATTTAAGAAAATAAACCCAAATTTTAGATTTCAGCACTACCAATGTGATGGGATACTTTAAAAATTTTTATACAATGTGGATAATTATTCATGATAACTAGCCTTGGGATATTGTTCTACCATAATCCCAGAATTCATTAAGTATTCAAAAAGAACTAGATGTACCTACTAGGGTTGAAATTGACAAACACAATATTTCTAGTTAGGCGTATTTATCTTAGAGATGACCCAGATGGCTGGATTTAGTTACCCAATTTATTTAACGTTTATTGTGACAGACACTATTGTATAGAAGTATTTTTTCTTAGGGGAATAATTTACATACAATAAAATGCAGAGACTTTGTTTATACCTAGGCCCTACTTTAGATCTGGGAATATTGAATTAAAGCCTTTGTTCCTATGAAGTTATATTCTAGTAGCTTTTTGTTGACAAATTTTCTCTAATCCTAAACTAAATGCTTTCCTTGTAGGAAGTCACAAAGAAGTAAACATGAGTTGGCAAAAAAAAAAAAAATCATTAGCTCTGAAAAGACAATCAATAGGTCTTACAAACAGTAAATTAGTAGAAACTGCCCTGAGATTGAAAGACAGAGGATTAACTTTATTTTTTAAAGTCTTTTTAAAATTTTTATTACCAGAAAAGTAATTTTGAAAAATATTCTAGATTAGTAGATAAATTTATTTGCTAGATTTGCAGATAGAACTATAAATTTTGCTTTATTGGTAAGTCAAAGCAGATTTGTCAGAAAGTTTGCCTTCTGACAAACTTTTAAGGGTTATAAATCTTTAATCTTGTGTCTTTTGCAATTTCCTTTGTTTTGATTCTAAGTAGCATTTATAATAATGCTTTCTTAGTGATGATAAGTTACTGTAGTTCTCAAACTTTTTGGTCTCAGGACTCCTTTACATTCATAAAATTCATTGCAGGCTTCAAAGAATTTTTGCTTATGTAAGTTGTGTTTATCAGTATTTATTGTATTAGAAAATAAAACTGATCAAGACCTAGGAGAATTTGAAAAAAAAAAAGGGAAAAAATTAAATAGCAGCTAATTTATTTAAACATAAACTCATTACATGTTAACATGAATAACGAATATTTTTATTTAGAAACCCATGATTTTACATTGCTGCAAAGTTTTCATAGCTGCCTTCGTAGAAGTAGTTTGGGTCTCATGCTGCTGCATTACACCAGTTGAATTGTTATTTTGTTAGAAGTATCTGGAAGTCTGGTCTTATGGAGATAATGTAGTTGGAAAAAGGAGTAGTATTCTAATAATCTTTTCAAGTAACTAGATATTCTACTCTGGTACTACCCAAAAACTCAAGTGTTGGCTTCTTAAAGTTTAGTTAGTTACAATGTGGAGTCAGAAACGATACCAGGAAACTTCATATTCTTAAAATTCACTGGTCTCTTTTTCATTTTGGAAAGTTCTTTTAGCCATACAAAATAAAATTAAATTCATTAATATTACCACTGGCTCGTCAGAAAAGTAAGTATTGGGAGGCAGTTAGGTTCATGATGACAGATTGTATTTTTCACAATGCTAATTTTCATGTGAATACTCGAATTTTATGATTGGCAACCACATACTGCCAGTAGTTGTCTTGAAGTGACAGATTACCTTCACTTATTTTTGAGAAAATGCTTGCCAAATACCCAAGTCTGAAAAAATGGTTTTTCAGTCATTCCTTCAAGTATAAAACAGTGTTGCATGAAAAAAAGTGGCTAGTTCAGCTTGCAACTCAAATAGTCACACAAGTTCTTTTCTTTAGTCATACACAATTAATCTCTGGAATTCACCTGAAGTGCTTTATATGTACTTCCATTTTGTCAAACAGAATATTTAAAATGTGCTCAAGAACAAGCTTTAGTAAAATTCACGGTTTTTACTGTTTCATCAGTATTATTACTAAGTGAAAAATGGGCTTGTCACTTTTTTTTAAGCTAAAGTGTGTTTTAATCTAGTTAATTTGGCTCTGTTTGGGGAGGAAAACAATGGGAGAAGGTAGAGCAGAACCGCATACATTTGAGACTAGATTCATTTACTCTGACAAGTGAGAAGAAACATCCACTGCATAAAAATAATTTGTATCTGCATATTCCAGCAGATACAGATTTTGAACACTTAAAATATGTATCCTTTACAGATTCACACCTACTTAGCCTTGTTATAAAGAAGCAAAAAGTAAAAATACATGATAGTATTAAAAGAGTACAGAATCATTTGAAAAGCTGCCAGATACTGTAGATGAACAAATGCATACAAATGCTGCTCTAGGCTGACCAATTACCCATATGAGCAGCAATTATATAAGCGTGCAAGGGCAATTGGAGGGAAAATTGGACCCTGTGGACATCCAGCTGAGCAAACAGTACTGAGGAAGGATGGAGGATATGTGTTAGTTTGGAAAAAAACTAAGCTAACTTAAAAAAATATTTGTATCAGTCACAGCACATTCTTTGTATGTCCTCTGGATGACTAGTATTTTCAAATTAGGCCCCTTCTCCAAACAAGAAAGCACCTCTGCTTAAAGATCAAACACCATAAAAAATAGCAATGTGTTTTGAATTTTTAAAAAAGCCAGACTATTGAGGAAATTAGGAACTTGAAATAATACAATTCCAAGCACTCAGATACTACTGTAGATATGCATTTGAATGTGTCTTTAGTAGTAAGTTTAATTGTAGCATGGTTTGGGTGATATTTATCCTTCTTAGTATTGAAATGTACAACTTTAAAAAATTAGAGGTGTTCTCTCCTTCCCAGAAGTAGCTACTGGCCATAACTGAATGTTTGAGTACCTAATAAGAGCTGGAGGTTTTACAGATCCACACTGAAACTATGAGTGAGTAATCCTAGATGAAGTCATGCCCAACAAGTTAATGAAATTTGTTGTATAGCCTGTGTCAGCTTTGTGAAGGTAGATCAGATATCCTCATTATGTTAAACAGGTTCATATTTTAATGCTATCTAGAAGTAAACAATATCAGGGATTTTTGGTTGGTCTACACTTGTAACTTGATGTCCGTCTTTAAGAGAATTCTTCAGTGTTCAGAAGCATTTCAGATATTCTCATAGTGGAAAAGTACCCACAATGTGGAAAATACTGATCCAGTCAGTACAGTACTGTGCTGCGAAGTGCTCTAATTTTTGTCATTTACTTTTCATGGGCATTTTTTACATTTGAAAGTCTCCAGTAATTTGGGTGATCACTGTTGTAGGAAGCTTCCAAAAGGGTCTTCAGTGATCCCCACTTTCTGGTATTCAGACCCTTGTAGAATCTTCTTTTCCCTCCTCAGAGGTGAACGCTGTTTTAAACATGGTATACAACATTCTGATACATGTTTCCATACTTTATGTAAACATGAAAAATATTTTGTTTGATCAGTTTTTGAAATTTATATAACCCCTCCCACAACAGCCCTGATCTCTTGTCCCTACTTTCCCCCGGCCCCCATAGCACTTATTACCATTTAGAACAAAATGGAAAAAATGCCCGTTACCAAAATCTTCACTCCCACCCTCCTTCCCAAAAGTAGCTACTAGACATAATTTGGTGTGCATCGTTCCACTTCCCTTTTTTCACATTATCATATGTTACGTGATATATTCCTGTCATATAATGATATATGATTATCCCTATTAACACATAATAACTTTTTTTTTTTGAGACAGGGTCTGCCTCTGTCATCCAGGCTGGAGTGCAGTGGTGCCATCTCAGCTCACTGCAGCTTCCATCTCCCAGGCTCAAGCCGTTCTCCCATACCCAGCTAATTTTTATATTTTTTGTAGAGTCGGGGTTTTGCCATGTTGCCCAGGCTGGCCTCCATCTCCTGAGCTCAAGCAATCTGCCCTTCTTGGCCACCCAAAATGCTGGATTATAGGCATGAGCCACCATGCCCAGCTTCTTTTCTGTACAGTTCATCGTATCAGTAAACTATATTTAACCATGCCTCTATAGTGGACATGATACAGATTTTCTTTTGCTATTAGTAACAGTGCTACGGAGGACAGTCTTGTGCAGAAATATTTGTGCCCATTTGCTGGTATTTCTATAGGTAAAGTCTAGACATGAAATTGACAAGTCAAAGGATGTACATATTTTTGATTTTGATAGGAATTACCAAAATATCTTCCAAAATTCTTTACACACATTCTCAAATGAGTACTACTAATTTTGAAAATTTGTAGCAAAGTAATAGAGGTGAGCATCTTTTTTTTCTCTTGCGTATTCCTTGGTTATGGTTTTTGACTAGGTTGTTTACCTTGTTGAATGTTGGTAACTTTTTATTAATATATTTTCTGGATATTATTTTTTAATCTATTTAATAGGTTTCTAGATTTTAGCCGAGTCTCTTGTTTTTCTTTATGGTGATTGTTTCTGTTACTTTTGCTGTATAACAATCCCAAACTTAGTGACATAAAACAACCAACCATTTTTTAAAAATTTCTTTATTATCCTTTAAGTTCTGGGGTACATTTGCAGATCATGCAGGTTTGTTACATAGGTGTGCACATGCCATGGTGGTGTTTTGCTGCATCCATCACCCCATCATCTACCTTAGGTATTTCTCCTAATGCTATCCCTTCCCAATCCCCCCACCCACTCCTATTCCTCCTCTAGCCCCCCACCCACCAGGTCCCGCTGTGTGATGCTCCCCTCCCTGTGTCCGTGTATTCTCATTGTTCAACACCCGCCTGTGAGTGAGAACATGCGATGTTTGATTTTCTGTTCTTGTGTCAGTTTGCTGAGAATGATGGTTTCCAGATTCATCCTTGTCCCTACAAAGGACACAAACTCATCGTTTTTTATGGCTGCATAGTATTCCATGGTGTATATATGCCACATTTTCCTTGTCCAGTCTATCATCGATGGGCATTTGGGTTGGTTCCAAGTCTTTGCTATTGTGAACAATGCTGCAATAAATGTGTGCATATATCTTTATAATAGAATGATTTATAATCCTTTGGGTATATACCCAGTAATGGGATTGCTGGGTCAAATGCTATTTCTATTTCTAGATCCTTGAGGAACCGCCACACTGTCTTCCACAATGGTTGAATTAATTTACACTCCCACCAACAGTGTAAAAGTGTTCCTATTTCTCCACATCCTCTCCAGCATCTGTTGTCTCCAGATTTTTTAATGATTGCCATTCTAACTGGCATGAGGTGGTATCTCAATGTGGTTTTGATTTGCATTTCTCTAATGACCAGTGATGATGAGCTTTACCATTTTTTAATGGTCACTGTTTCTCTGGGCCAGAAAGGGCACAGAAGCTTTTCTTTGTTCCATGGTGAAGACTGAAAGACCGTGGAAGATTCTATGGTTGGCAACTGCAATCAACAGAAGCCTCATTTACTCACATAACTGTTGGTTGATGCTAGCTGTCAGCTGAGAGCTCAGCTTGGGCTATCATCCAGAACACGTACACATACTTCTTCATGTAACTGGGCTTCCTTACAGCATGGTGGCTAGGTTCTAGAAGTCAGTGGCCCAAGAGAACCAGAAAGAAACGATACCACCTTTTATCACCTACTTTAAGATGTAACAAACCTACTGTAGTCACAAGCTTGCCCAGAGTAGTGGGAGAAAACATAGACTCTATTTCATGGGAATAGTGTCAGAGTCACATTTCACAGGAAAAGTAGGATGGAAGATATTGTTGAGGACATCTTTGGAAAATTAAATTTGCCCAATCATTATGTTGTATGGAAGAACTAAACTACCTTGAAATTTAATAGTTTTCATTATGTCTTCTGGGTTTTATTACCTTGTTTAGAAAGGCCTTTCCTAAATCAAAATTGTGTATTTTCCTTTATTTAAAAAAAAAAAAACTTTGCTATTTTTGTTTTTTTAAATATTATGCTCTTGAATCCATTTTGAGTTTATTTTCATAAACTCCAATGTAGCTTTATTTTTATAAACTTCAATGTTTTGCATATTTTTGGAAACTTTTGTTTCTGTAATAGTGTATAGTGAGAAACTAAATTATTTCAGATGAACAAAATATTAACAGCACATAAGACCTGATAGTATAAATCTCCTAAAACAAAACATAAGGGAAAAGCTTCATAACATTGTTGACTTCTTTGAGATAACACCAAAAGCACAAGCAATAAAAGCAAATATAGACAAGTGGGGCAACATCAACTTTAAAAGCTTCTGCATAGCTAGGGAGAGCTAATAGAATCAAACGGCAGCCTATTGAATGGGAGAAGATATTTTCAAACCACATATTTACTAAGAGGTTAATCAAAATACAAACGGAGCTCCTACAACTTAACAGCAAGAAAAAAATCCATATAAAGCCTGATTAAATAATAGGCAAAGGACTTTAATAGATATTTCCTCAAAGAAGTCAAACAAATGACCAACAGGTACACGAAGAGATGCTCAACATCGCTCATAGAGAAAATGTAAAACTACAACGAGGTATCATCTCACAATTGTTAGAATGGCCATTTGAAAAAATCATGTTGGTGAGGATGTGAAGACATTGGAACCCTTTGGTACAGTTACTGGGGGTGTAAAATGGTGCAGCTGTTTTGAAAAATGGTATGGAAGTTCCTCAAATAATTAAAAATAGAAATGCTATATGATCCAGGATTCCCACTTCTGGATATGTTTCCCAAAAAAATGATATCAAGATCTTGAAGAGATCTTTGCACTCCTCAGTTCATTGATGTGTTATTCGTAATAGCCAAGAGTTGGAAACAAACAAAATGCCCATTGATGGGTGAATGAATTTAGAAAATTTGGTATATACACACAATGGAATGTTATTCAGCCATAGAAAAGGAAGGAAATACTGTTAGATGCTACAACTGAAACCTTGAAAACATTTTGCTAAGTGAAATAAGCCAGCCACAGAAGGACAAATGCTGCATGATTTCACCAATGTATTTAACATAGACTCATAGAAACAGTAGGATGGTGGCTGCTGTGGGCAGGGATAATTGGGGAACTGTTGTTCAAAAGGTATAGAGTTTCAGTCATGCAAGTTAAAAAAGTTCTAGAGCTCTGTTGTATAACATTATGCTTTATAGTATTCCACTACACTTAAAATTTAACAATACTATACATTTAAAAATTTACTGAGGATTGATCTCATGTGCTTTTTACCATGGTGCAAAATAACATGAAGTATAAAAAATAAGGCCAGGCGCGGTGGCTCACGCCTGTAATCCCAGCACTTTGGGAGGCCGAGGCGGGTGGATCACGAGGTCAAGAGATCAAGACCATCCTGGTCAACATGGTGAAACCCCATCTCTACTAAAACTACAAAAAATTAGCTAGGCATGGTGGCACGTGCCTGTAATCCCAGCTACTCAGGAGGCTGAGGCAGGAGAATTGCCTGAACCCAGGAGGCGGAGGTTGCGGTGAGCCGAGATCGCGCCATTGCACTCCAGTCTGGGTAACGAGAGAAACTTGGTCTCAAAAAAAAAAAAAAAAGATCTGAAGAGTTTAATACTAAATTTGTATAATTAAAAAATACCAAGATAAATCACGTATTAATATTTTGCTTTCTTTGTTTCAGTTTTCTCACTTTGTTTTCTAAAAACATGAAATATTACAGATACATCTAAATCCTCTTTCTGCAGTTTTCTTCTCCAGAGCTACTCACCGTCCTAAAGCCAGTGTGAATTATTTTCATGAATGTTTTTGTACTTTTGCAATGTATGTAGCATCCATAAATCATACTATTTTAAAATTTTACATTTATGTAAATTTTTAATCAGCATCATATTTTTTAAACAAAATTTCTTTATTCATGTAGATCTGGACCATTCATTATAAATCCCACAGAACAGTTATTTGAATAAACTGTAGTTTATATATTATTCACTAAGAGGATTATTTCCTTTGTTATTAACTTGTTGAAAGAGGAGTGAAATAGTGGAATGGTAAGGTATGTGCATCTTCAACTGTAAAAGCTTTCCCAAATTGCTCTTTAAAGTAGTCAAACCAATTTGCACTCCAACCAACATATATATCATTTCTTCTTCTCCCATATCCTCACTAACCCTTGATAACGTTATATATAATGAATTTTTCCAATTTGTTATTGATCTATATTTTTGCATCATTTGCCAATCCAATCATTTGCCAGGAATCTAATGTAATTTTCTGGAAAAAGTCTTTGTAAATATCAAGAGAAAAAGTGAATAAAAACATGACTCTAAGAACTCAATAATTCATGAAGGATATATTTTCTTAAAAAGACAAGGGATGCGTCAACATCTAAGAGTATAAATATGAATCAAAAATTATGCTCTTATGAGGTAGCCAGAGATAAACCACATTAAACAATACTTAGAGTTTGACCCTTACTCTAAGGTTCAGGGTCCACTGGATTGTATTTGTTCCTTAATAAAGAGTAGTAATTCCATTTCTTTATCTTTCACAGGTAGAATTAATTTTGTAAAGTCCTTGTAAAAATAAGTATTGCCTGTTGAGATTCTATTTTTATATTTTGTTTATCTAGCAAACCAAGATTAAGTCAATAATTTATCATATGTGGGTAAATTAATGAGCTTTGGTTGCATTTATGTAAAAGTAGTTGAATCCAAATCTTTCATGTTACAGATGTGCTTGTTACTGGGATTTCATAGGAGTAAAACCCACAGTGTAGAAAAATGTCACAGCAATTTTTTGTTTAGTACATTTTTTCATATCTGATTTGCAGTGTCATTTGTGTCCTTGAAATATAGCCTATATTTAATTCTTCTAGTGGTTATGTTAAAAATTTTGGAAGCGTTTATCCATATTTTTCTAATTGTAATATTCATGTAATATTCATTTAAGAAATGGTATCTGCTGGTATCCCCTCCCATTTGAAATAAGAAATTCTCGTGCTATGTTTTTCAGCTCAATCAGGTCATTTATGTTCTTCTGTAAGCTGGTTATTCTAGTTAGCAATTCCTCTAACCTTTTTTTCAAGGTTCTTAGCTTCCTTGCATTGGGTTAAAATATACTTCTTTAGCTTGGAAGAGTTTGTTATTACCCACCTTCTGAAGCCTACTTCTGTCAGTTCATCAAACTCATTCTTGTGCAGTTTTGTTCCCTTGCTGGTGAGGAGTTGGAATCCTTTGAAAGAGAAGAGGCATTCTGGTTTTTGGAATTTTCAGCCTTTTTGCACTGTTTTTTCTTCATCTTTGTGGATTTATCTACCTTTGGTCTTTGATGTTGGTGAGCTTCAGATGGGGTTTTTGTGTGGATGTCCTTTTTGTTGATGTTGATGCTATTCCTTTCTGTTTGTTAGTTTTCCTTCTAACAGGCTTCTCTGCTGCAGATCTGCTGGAGTTTGCTGGAGGTCCACTCCAGACCCATCTGCCTGGGTATCACCAGCACAGGCTGTAGAACAGCAAAGAATGCTGCCTGTTCCTTCCTCTGGAAGTTTTGTCCCAGAGGGACATCAACCAGATGCCAGCTGGAGCTCTCCTGTATGAGGTGTCTGTCAACCCCTTCTGGGAGGTGTCTCCCCATCAGGAGGCATGGGGGTCAGGGACCCACTTGAGGAGGCAATCTTTCCCTTTACAGAGCTTGAGCATTGTGCTGGGAGATCTGCTGCTCTCTTCAGAGCCAGCAGACAGGAACATTTAAGTCTGCTGAAGTTGTGCCCACAACCGCCCATTCCCCCAGATGCTCTGTCCCAGGGAGATAGGAGTTTTATCTATAAGCTTCTGACTGGGGCTGCTGCCTTTCTTTCAGAGATGCCCTGCCCAGAAAGGAGGAATCTAGAGAGGCAGCCTGGCTACAGCAGCTTTGCAGCACTGCGGTGGGCTCCATCCAGTTTGAACTTCCCAGTGGCTTTGTTTACACTGTGAGCAGAAAACTGCCTACTGAAGCTTCAGTAATGGCGGACACCCCTCCCCACACCAAGCTCGAGCATACCAGGTCAACTTCAGACTGCTGTGCTGGTGGTGAGAATTTCAAGCCAGTATAGCTTGTTGGGCTTTGTTGGGGTGGGATCTGCCGAGCTAGACCACTTGGCTCCCTGGCTTCAGCCCCTTTTCCAGGGGAGTGAATGATTCTATCTCGTTGGTGTTCCAGGCACCACTAGGGTATGAAAAAAAAAAAAAAAAAAACCTCCTGCTGCTAGCTCAATGTCTGCCCAAGCAGCCACCCAGTTTTGTGCTTGAAACTCAGGGTCCTGGTGGCGTAGGCACCCGAGGGAATCTCCTGGTCTGTGGGTTGTGAAGACCATGGGAAAAGCATGGTATCTGGGGTGGAATGCACCATCCCTCACGGCACAATCCTTCATGGCTTCCCTTGGCTAGGGGAGGGAGTTCCCCAACTGCTTGTGCTTCCCAGGTGAGGCAATGCTCCATCCTGCTTCTGCTCACTCTCTGTGGACTGTCTAACCAGTCCCAATGAGATGAGCCGGGTACCTCAGTTGGAAATGCAGAAATCACCCATCTTCTGTGTTGATCTCATTGGGAGCTGAAGACTGGCGCTGTTCCTATTTGGCCATTTTGCCAGCCCCATAAAGGCACTTCTTACATGGCAGCAGCAGGGAGAATCAGGTTCTTTATGTTTATCTGTTTGTTAAATTTTCTCACTCAGGGATGGGTGAGGTGGCTTGCGTCTATAATCCTAGCACTTTGGGAGGCCAAGGTGGGAGGATCGCTTGAGCTCATGAGTTTGAGACCAGCCTGGGTGACATGGTGAAACCCTGTCTCTACAAAAAAAAAAAAAAAAAATTATCCAGGCATGGCATGGCATGTGCTTGTGGTCCCAGTTACTTGGGAGGCTGGGGTGGGATGATCACCTGTGCTGGGAGAGATTGAGGCTGCAGTGTGAGTCATGATTGTGCCGCTGCACTCTAGCTGAGGTGACAGAGTGAGACCCTGTCTTAAAAATAAATAAAAGCATTAAATAAATAAATTGTTCATTCAGATTATGAATTGCTTTTCTAAATTTTGTATAGTTTGTCTTCTGTGATATTTCACTGAGCTTCTTTAATATCATTATTCTGCATTTTTTCCAGGCATTTCATAGATGTTTTGTTGTTGTTGGAATCTTTTGGTGGAGAATCGTTGTGTTCTTTCGAGGTGTCACACTTCCCTGCTTTTTCATGTTTCTTGTGTCCTTACCTTGGTGTCTGCACATCTCATGTCATAGTTGCTTCTTCCTTTTTTATGGATTGACTTTCATAGGGAAAGACTTTTTCCTGTAGATGTATCTATAGTGTTGGTTGAGTAGAGCACTTTGGTTTTGATTCTGAGTGGGCACAGTAGTGTAGTTGTATTTTTTCTATAGGTGTAATCAGCATCAGTAGTGTCTGTGAGTTCACAGTGGATTAGGCGATGGTTGTTAGTGAAGGGTGTGGTGAGGCTTTGCTGGAGATGAGGACACCAGGTGGGCTAGTACTCATTCAACAGTGGTAGATGCAGTTGGCCAGGTATGTTGGCCCTTGGGCCTTTGGACAGCATAAATGGACACTGTAGTAGTAGGTCTAGGTGGAGTAATCCTTGACCCTCAAGGCAGCCTGCTCTGGGCTGGTTGTGGAGGCAGTGGGTCAGACAGGTCGGTGGGCCCTTGGACCTTTGGTTCAGTATGTATGGCTTTGATGATGCCAGTATTGGTCGTGGGCCAACCTTCAGGCCCCCAAGCAGCATGTATGGGCATCAGCTGTGGTGGCTGTGAGCTGGGCAGGCAAGTTCTCTGGCCCTCAAGTTGTTTGGAGAGGGAGGGCATGTTAGCAGTGGTGGGTAGAGTGGGTCAGTTTTCAGGTACCCGGATGACATGTCTGGGTATTGGGTCTGTCTTTAGGCCCCCAGAAGGTGGGCACAGGTGTGGTGGTGGTGGGCAGAGCAGACCTGTTGTCAGGGCCCATTTTGCTGTGTGTGACTGCCAGTCGTGGCAGGTAGGGCAGATCAATTCTCAGGCTCTTAGATGGATAGAGGCAGCAGTGGCAGTGGGTGGGAGAGACCTGACCTCAGACCACTGGATGGTATGCGCAGGTGCCAGCAGTGAGGGCTGAGGCAGACCTGTTCTCAGGCCCCTGTGTGGCACTGGGGCAAGCTGGTCCCTAGGTCCCCTGAAAGCACATGCTGGTGTGCAGTGACTCTGCTGCTAGGGAAGGGACTGGGTTGCTATCAGTGGCAGTGGCCCAAGGCCAGCTGCTCTCAGACTGTGAGGAGTGTGTACTCCGCTCCCTTTGTCCAGAGCACCCTCTCTGGTACACTGCACTGTCTGTTCCCTGGGATATAGGACACTGCTTGGGCTAGAGTGCTGGGTCCCCAGCCACACTGCTGAGTCTAGCCAGCATTGTGCTGCTGCAGTCCTCTTGGTGTGGTAGAATGGCAGCAAGGCTCCAGGGATGTGGAGACGCAAGAGGGTGTTGGGCCCCAGGGAAGACTATAGTCTGGTGGGAGCTGAGCTCTCAAATGGTACCCTGCTATAGTTGCTTGAGTCTCAGGGGGTGTGTGGGACCCATCCGAAACAAACTCCGTCTCTGACAATGCTATTGCATGGACTCCAGGCATTTCCCTATACTAGTCTCAGGGCCTGCGAGGGCTGACGGGCTCTTCCTGGGCTAATATTGCAAGAATCTGCAGTAGAAAAGTGAACTACCGGGGGATCTCTCACTTACCTTTTCCCTGAACTGGAATGTTTCTCTTGGCTATGAGCCTATCTCAACCAGGCTGGCTGCTTCACTTCTCTTTCTTTCTATGGCTCAGAAGTTCTGACACTGCCCTACTGAATTCCAGTGTTCTCTCTAAGGCAGTCTATTCAATGTGTGATCATCTACTCACTGTTTTGGTCCTTTCTGGAGGAGGCAAGTGCCAGGTACCTCTAGCCACCAGCCAGTAATTTATTCTATTAGGAATTCTGGGATATTTTGTTCCCTGTTTTTTGGGTTTTGTTTTGTTTTTTTTTCAGAATTCTTTGATTTTTCTTAATCAGACAGTTCCAATGCAATTTCCAGGAATGAAGCAATAGACAAAGGAAGTCTTCCTGTCTGAATACAGGCATTTGTTGGTCAAGCTCTTGCTAGTTTTCTTATTTTCTTATTTTCTCGGGGGTGAGGACCAGGAGGTGGTACCAGATCATTAAGATTAACCCCACTGTTCTTTCCAGAAGGACCAGTGCATACTGTCACTGGAGAGTTAGCTCTGCTCTTGGAGAGTTAGCCTATCATACACAAAAGCTGTGTGTGTGTGTATGTGGGAGGTTTTCTAGGGACACCACCTATTCGCAGCTAGCTGTCCTCACCTTACACACACTTCCTCAGGGCACTGGGCCCCATCTCATCATACCAACACCTTAGGGGCTTTCGTGAGGTACAGCCTCAGGTTGCTATTGAAGAATGATGCTGCATCTACCACTGCTACAGAAGGAGTAGGGGAAAAGACAATGGGGGTCATACGCATTCTGCTGTTCCATTTTGTTGCTAGGCCAAATTCCATTGTTACCAATCCTCAATTTGTTATCTGTTCATTTACTATAAACATTTGGGTTGCTTTCCATTTTTTCTACTATGTATAAAACTGCCATGAGCATTCATATACAAGTCTTCGTAAAGACATGTTTTCATTTCCCTTGGATAAATGCCTTAGAGTAGAATTACTGGGTTGAACGGTAGGTTTGTTTGATTTGATAAGAAACTGCCAGATTTTCCGTGATCATGCCATTTTACACTCCCACCAGCAATGTATGAGTGCTCCAGTTGCTCCATGTCTTTTCCAGCACTTGGCATTATAGGTCTTTTTAAGTTTAAGCCACTCTAGTATATCTGGTTGTGATTTTAATTTACATTTGCCCGATGGCTAATGATGTTGAACATCTTTCATGTGCATATTGACTAATCTTGTATTTTCTTTTTTTGGAGATGTCTTTTCTTTATTTTTCCTTGTGGCGTTTGCAGCCAATGGAGATGTCCTTTCAAATCTTTTGACCATTTTTAATTGGGTTGTCTTCTTACTGAGTCAAAAGGGTTTGTTATATATCCTGGATACCGTTCCTTTGTCAGATGTATTTATATTTTCTTCCTGTTTGTTACTTGCATGCTTTAAAATTCACCTATTGTATTGTGCACAATTGAATATTTTGTAGTAAATGTATAGTTGTACAACATTCACCAAAATTCAGTTTTAGAACATTTCTATCACCTTATAAAGACCCTTTGTACCCAGGAAACCACTGATATGCTTTTATTCTCTATAGATTTGATTTTTCTAGGCAGTTACTATAAATGGAATCATACAATATGTAGTCTTTTATATCTGTTTTCACTTAGTTTAACGTTTTTGAGGTTCATCTATGTTGTATCGTGTCAGTAATCAATGCCTTTTTATTGTTGAACGGAACTCCATCTTATGAATATTCCATATTTTGCTTATTCATTTATCAGTTTATGAACATATGGATTGCTTTTGGTTTTGGGCTATTATGAGTGATGCTGCTTTGAATTTACATAAAAGTGTGTAGATACATGCTTTATTTATCTGGGGTAGGTACCTAAGAGTGGAAATCTACATTGAATGTTATATTTATATTTAACTTTTTAACTAGTTTTAAAAGTGTTTGTAACATTTTACCTGCCTACTAGAAATGTATGAGGGTTTCAGTTTTCCACATCTGCACTAATAACTTATTATCTTTTTGATTATAGCCATCCTAGTGAATATCTAGTAGTAGTTCATTGTAGTTTTAGTTTTAAATAAGGCCGGGCACGGTGGCTCAAGCCTGTAATCCCAGCACTTTGGGAGGCCGAGGCGGGTGGATCACGAGGTCAAGAGATCGAGACCATCCAGGTCAACATGGTGAAACCCCGTCTCTACTAAAAATACAAAAAATTAGCTGGGCATGGTGGCGCGTGCCTGTAATCCCAGCGACTCAGGAGGCTGAGGCAGGAGAATTGCCGGAACCCAGGAGGCGGAGGTTGCGGTGAGCCGAGATCGCACCATTGCACTCCAGCCTGGGTAACAAGAGCAAAACTCCGTTTCAAAAAAAAAAAAAAAATTCTCAAATGGCTAATAATGTTGAACATATTTTTATGTGTATGTTTATTAACCATTTGGATATCTCCTCTGATAAACTGTCTATTCAAATTTTTTTCCCATTTGTTAAATTGTTTACTTATTGTTACAAGAATTATATGTTCTGCATACAAAGGCTTTTTCAGATATATGATTTGCAAATATTTTCTTTTAGTTTGCGGCTTGTCTTTTCATTTTCTTAATGATGTCCTTTGAACTACAAAATTTTTGATTTTGATGAATACCAATGTATCATTTTTAAAAGTGATCATGATTTTGGTATTATCTAAGAGCTCTTTGCTTAACCCAAGGTCATGCAGGTTTTATCTAGAAGTTTCATAGTTTTCGAGTTTACATTTATATCTTCTGTGATCAATTTTGAGTTAATTTTTATGTAAACTGTGAAGTGAGAGTCTTAGTTTTCTTTGTTTTGCTACATATAGGTAATCCAGTTGTGTCAGTACTATTGGCTGAAAAGACTGTCTTTTCCCATTGAATTGTTTTGGCAAATTTATTGACGATCAATTGATCATAAGTTTAATGCTTATTTCTAGCATTTGAATTATGTTCCATTGTCCTTATCCTTATAGCAGTACCACTCTGTAGCTTTATATTAAGTTTTGAGATAAGGCAGTATAAATCCTCCAGCTTTGTTCTTTTCTTCCAAAATTATTTTACCTAATCTAGTCCTTTGTATTTTCATATGAATTTTAGGATTATTTGATCCTAATTGGTGCCACTCACCATGCCCATTGCACCATGTCCAGGTCATAGTGGGAACTGTCTACATCTGAAAAAAAGCTTTTCCGTGAAACTTGGGTTTTTATTCTCCAGGTTTTTAAATATCTTATGTAGCAACTTTTGAAAGATTCCTCTATTTGCTTGAGGACTGTCCATTTCTTAGATCCTGCTCTGTGGGTTCCTTGGTGCCTGTGCTGAGTTGACCAGAAAAAGTTCAGAAACTGGGCCCTGTGCATAACTGTCTCCAAGCCAGGAACAGGGTGCATCCCCTCCTGCTCCCAGTTAATGGCTCAGGGAGCTCGTCCCTCTTAGTGGCTCCAGATCTCTGAGGAGACCAGATGGTCTAGAAGCACCTGCCCCTCACCCTGGGACACTGCCATGCACCATTTTCCATCCTGGGTCATCTCTCTTGAATCTCCAGGACAGTGTTGGTTATGACGACCCAGTGGCAGAGGTTGGCTGGACCAGCATGTGGCAGAGCTGTAGCTTAACCAGGGACATGTCCAGAAGTGACTGTCATTGCAGATTATAGGAAAGGACAGTCTTAAAGCTGACCAGGGTGCCTTTCATGTCTTCCTTGTCAACGCATTTCCTTTTCGCTCCTTGAGCAAACATTCTGTTTTATGTCATGAGATTGCCTGCCTAGTCCACTGTCTCCATCTCACTCACTACCACTGAGTAGGGGGTGACATCTGGCCAGCACAGTGTGGGGCAGATCTATTCAGGTTTTTTATTTCTTGTTAAGCCTATTTTGGAAATTTATGCCTTTTTGCTAGGAATTTGTCTGTTTTATCCATGTTGTCTAATACATTGACATAAAGTTGTTCATAGTAGTCCCTTAAAATCCTTACAATTTTTGTAGTGTCAGTAGTGATGTCCTCTCTTTAATTCCTAATTTTGGCAATCTGTTTTCTTTTTTTGTTTTGTTTAGTTAGTGTATTTAAAGATTTGTCAATTTTGTTAATCTGTTTAAAGACATACTTTTGTCTTGATTTTCTTTATTATTGTCATTTTCCATTTCCTTTGTTTGTACTATAATTTCTAATTTTCACTCTTTCTTTTTTTTCTACTTGCTTTGAGTTTACTTTTTGAGATAGAAGCTTAAGGTATTGGGTTGAAACCTTTATTTTTTCTAATATAGATTTTAAAAGCTATAAGTTGACTTTCCTTCACTACTTTAGCTGTGCCACATAAATTTTGATATGTTGTGTTCTTTTTATTCAGATAAAACTGTCTTAATTTCCCATTTGATGCATTCTTTGATCAAGGATTGTTTAGAAGTATGTTGCCCAATTTCCAAATGTGGAGATTTTTCAAATTTGTTTCTCATGTTGATTTTTAATTTAATTTCATTGTGGCTGGAAAACACACTTTGTATGAGTTTAGTCATTTTAATTTATTAGGATTCATTTTATAGATTAGCATATGATGTATCTTGAGCAATTTTTCATATGTGTTTGAAAAGAACATGTATTCTGATAGTAGTAGGTTATAGTATTCTGTAAATGTCAGTTAGGGCCATTGGTTGACATGTTTGTTGAAGTCTTCTGTAGCCCCACTGCTTTTCTCTTTAGCTTTTCTTTTATTGAGATTGGGGTATTGAAATCTTGAAATATTGTCAAATTGTTATTTCTTCTTTTAATTCTTTCAGATTTTGCTTTATGTATTTTAGAGCACTGTTGTTAGGTGTGTATAGATTTATTATTGCTATATGGTCCTGACAGTATATTGTACTGTTGGGTTTATAATAGAGAATGCATGTATAAGTCAATATCACTTAAAAAAAATCCTTCATTAAGTGGTAAATATATATAAATATATATATTTTAAAAGAGAAAGAGGAAGGAAGGAAATGGAATTATATAGAAACAAAGTTACTGTATTTTACTGAATTAAATAAGTAGAAATCCAGAATAGACTGTGATTAGTTACAATGGACATTCTAATTGTTACACTAACTACTAAGAAAAAAAACCAATAAAATATGCTTAAAATCAATAGATTAATTAAAATGGTACACTAAAAATAGCTGCTTAATAAAAAAGGCAGGCAGGAAGGAACCGAGAAAATGTAAGACACAGAAAACAAATATTAATATGGCATGCAGACATCCAATTATACTAATAATACTTTAATGTAAATGGAGTAAAAACCTCAACAAAAAGGGAAACATTTTCAGACTGTATTTAAAGAAAGATCCAACTATATGCTGTCTGTAAGATAAAATTTAGATTCAGACATAAATAAGTTGAAAATAAGAAAATTTAAAAACCATACATCATGCAAGCAGTAATCATAAGAGCTAGAATAGCTACATTGATATCAGTCAAAATAGATTATAGGCTAAGAAATATTATTAGAGATAGAAAAATATTTTATAATGTCAAGAGATATACTGAAAGGTTATAATTTAATATCAAACATATATATATATATATACATATATATATATATATATATACATATATATATATATATGTATGTACATATAATTGCACTTTAGGTTCTGGGGTACATGTGCAGAACATGCAGGATTGTTGCATAGGTACCTACATGGCAATGTGGTTTGCTGCTTCCATCCCCCCATCACCTATATCTGGCATTTATCCCTGTTATCCCTTGCCAAATCCCTACCCCCTGCTGTCCCTCCCTTTTCCTCCCCACAACAGACCCCAGTGTGTGATGCTCCCCTCCCTGTGTCCATGTGTTCTCATTGTTCAACACCTGCCTATGAGTGAGAACATGCAGTGTTTGATTTTCTGCTCTGTGTCAGTTTGCTGAGAATGATGGTTTCCAGATTCATCCATGTCCCTACGAAGGACACAAACTCATCGTTTTTTATGGCTGCATAGTATTCCATGGTGTATATGTGCCACATTGTCCTTGTCCAGTCTATCATTGTTGGGCATTGGGGTTAGTTCCAGGTCTTTGTTGTTATAAACAGTGCCACAATGAACATACGTGTGCATGTGTCTTTATAATAGGAAGAAATATAATCCTTTGGATATATACCCAGTAATAGGATTGCTGGATCAAATGGAATTTCTATTTCCAGGTCCTTGAGGAATCACCACACTGTCTTCCACAATGGTTGAACTAATTGACACTCCCACCAACAGTGTAAAAGTGTTCCTATTTCTCTACGTTCTCTTCAGCATCTGTTGTCTCCAGATTTTTTAATGATTGCCATTCTAACTGGTGTGAGATAGTATCTCAATGTGGTTTTGATTTGCATTTCTCTGATAGCTAGTGATAATGAGCATTTTTTCATATGTATGTTGACCTCATAAATGTCTTCTTTTGAAAAGTCTGTTCATATCTTTCACCCATTTATGAATGTTTTTTTTTTTTCTTGTACATCTGTTTTAGTTCTTCATATATTCTGGATATTAGCCCTTTGTCAGATAGGTAGAATGTAAAAATTTTTTCCCATTCTGTTGGTTGCCGGTTCACTCTAATGATCATTTGTTTTGCCGTACAGAAGTTCTGGAGTTTAATTAGATCCCATTTGTCTATTTTGGCTTTTGTTGCCAATACATTTGTGTTTTAGTCATGAAGTCCTTGCCTGTGCCTATGCCCTGAATGATTTTGCCTAGGTTTTCTTCTAGGGTTTTTACAGTGTTAGGTCTTATGTTTAAGTCTTTAATCCATCTGGAATTAATTTTCGTGTAAGGTGTCAGAAAGGGATCCAGTTTCTGCTTTCTGCACATGGCTAGCCAGTTTTCCTGACACCCTTTATTAAACAAGGAATCCTTTCCCCATTGCTTGTTTTTGTGAGGTTTGTTAAAGATCAGATGGTTGTAGATGTGTGGCATTGCCTCCGAGGCCTCTATTAGCTGTTCCATTGGTCTATATCTCTGTTTTGGTACCAGTACCATGCTGTTTTGATTACTGTAGTCTTATAGTATAGCTTGAAGTCAGGTAGCATGATGCCTCCAGCTTTGTTCTTTTTGCTTAGAATTATCTTGGCTATGCAGGCTCTCTTTTGGTTTCATATGAAGTTTAAGGTGGTTTTTTTCCAGTTCTGTGAAGAAGGTCATTCGTAGCTTAATGGGTATAGCATTGAATCTATAAATTACTTTGGGCAGTATGGCCATTTTCACAATATTGATTCTTCCTAACCATGAGCATGGAATTTTTTTCCATCTGTTTGTGTCCTCCCTTATTTCCTTGAGCAGTGGTTTGTAGTTCTCCTTGAAGAGGTCCTTTACATCTTTTGTTGTATTCCTAGGTATTTTATTCTCTTTGTAGCAATTGTGAATGGCAGTTTGTTCTTGATTTGTCTCTCTTTAAGTCTGTTATTGGTGTACAGGAATGCTTGTGATTTCTGCATATTGATTTTGTATCCTGAGACTTTGCTGAAGTTGCTTATCAGTTTCAGGAGATTTGGGCTGAGATGATGGGGTCTTCTAAATATATAATCATGTCGTCTGAAAATAGAGACAATTTGACTTTCCCCTTTCCTAATTGAATACACTTTATTTCTTTTACTTGCCTGATTGCTCTGGCCAGAACTTCTAATACTATATTGAATAGGAGTGGTGAGAGAGGGCATCCTTGTCTAGTACCAGATTTCAAAGAGAATGCTTCTAGTTTTTGCCCATTCAGTATGGTATTGGCTGTGGGTTTGTCGTAAATAGCTTTTATTATTTTGAGATACATTCCATTGATACCTAGTTTATTGAGAGTTTTTAGCATAAAGGGCTGTTGAATTTTGTCAAAGGCCTTCTCTGCATCTGTTGAAATAATCATGTGGTTTCTGTCTTTGGTTCTGTTTATGTGGTGAATTATGTTTATAGATTTGCATATGTTGAACCAGCCTTGCATCCCAGGGATGAAGCCTACTTGATCTTGATGGATAAGCTTTTTGATGGGCTGTTGCAATCGGTTTGCCCGTATTGTATTGAAGATTTTTGCATCTATGTTCGTCATGGATATTGGCCTGAAGTTTTCTTTTCTTGTTGAGTCTCTGCTGGGTTTTGGTATCAGGATGATGTTGGTCTCATGAAACGATTTGGGAAGGATTCCCTCTTTTTCGATTGTTTTGAATAGTTTCCGAAGAAGTGGTACCAGCCTCTCCTTGTATGTTTGGAAGAATTTGGCTGTGAACCCATCTGGACCTGGTCTTTTTTTGGTTGGTGGGCTATTAATTGCTGGCTCAACTTCAGCCCTTGTTATTGGTGTATTCAGGGTTTCAACTTCTTCCTGGATTAGGCTTGGGAGGGTGCAAGTGTTCAGGAATTTATCCATTTCTTCCAGGTTTACTGGTTTATGTGCATAGAATTGTTTGTAGTAATCTCTGATGGTAGTTTGTATTTCTGTGGAATCTGTTGTGATATCCCCTTTATCGTTTTTTATTGCATCTATTTGATTCTTCTCTCTTACCTTTTTTATTAATCTGGCTAGTGGTCTATTTTGTTGATCTTTTCGAAAAACCAGCTCCTAGGTTTATTGATTTTTTGAAGGTTTTTTTGTGTCTCTATCTCCTTCAGTTCTACTCTGATCTTAGTTATTTCTTGTCTTCTGCTAGACTTTGAGTTTTTTTGATCTTTCTACTCCAGCTCTTTCAATTTTGATGATAGAGTGTTGATTTTGGTCTTCTTTGGTTCTCATGTGAGCATTTATTGCTCTAAATTTTCCTCTAGACACTGCTTTAAATATGTCCCAGAGATTCTGGTTCGTTGTGTCTCCATTCTCGTTGGTTTCGAAGAATATCTTTATTTCTGCTTTCATTTCATTGTTTATCCTGTCCACATTCAGGAGCCAGTTGTTCAGTTTTCATAAAGTTGTGTAGTTCTGAGTTAGTTTCTTAATCCTGAGTTCTAATTTGATTACACTGTGGTCTGAGAGACTGATATGATTTCCATTCTTCTGCATTTGCTGAGGAGTGATTTACCTCCAATTATGTGGTCAATTTTAGAGTAGGTGTGATGTGGTGCTGAGAAGAATGTATATTCTGTGGATGTGGGGTGGAGACTTCTGTAGATGTCTATTAGGTTTGCTTGGTCCAGATCTGAGTTCAAGTCCTGGATATCCTTGTTAATTTTCTGTCTCATTGGTCTGTATAATACTGACAGTGGAGTGTTAAAGTATCCCACTATTATTGTGTGGGAGTCTAAGTCTCTTTGTAGGTCATTAAGAACTTGCTTTATGTATCTGGGTGCTCCTGTATTGGGTGCGTACATATTTGGGATTATTAGCTCTTCTTGTTGCATTGATCCTTTTACCATTATGTAATGTCCTTCTTTGTCTCTTTTGATCTTTGTTGGTTTAAAGTCTATTTTATCAGAGACTAGGATTGTAACTCCTGCTTTTTTTTTTGCACTCCATTTGCTTGGTAAATCTTCCCCCATTCCTTTATTTTGAGCCCATGTGTGTCCTTGCATGTGAGATGGGTTTCCTGGATACAGCACACTGATGATTTTTGACTTTTTATCCAATTTGTCAGTCTGTGTCTTTTGATTGGGGCATTTAGCCCATTTACATTTAAAGTTAATATTGTTATGTGTAAATTTGACCCTGCCATTTTGATGCTAGCTGGTGGTTTTGCCCATTAGTTGATGCAGTTTCTTCATTTTGTTGATGCTCTTTACCATTTGGTACATTTTTGGAGTGGCTATTACTGGTTTTTGCTTTCTATGTTTAGTGCTTCTTTCAGGAGCTCTTGTAAGGCAGGCCTGGTGGTGAGGAAATCTCTCAACAATTGCTTGTTGATAAAGGATTTTATTTCTCCTTTGCTTGTGAAGCTTAATTTGGTTAGACATGAAATTCTAGGTTGAAAGTTCTTTTCTTTAAGGATGTTGAATATTGGCCTCCACTCTCTTCTGGCTTGTAGGGTTTCTGCTGAGAGATCCACTGTGAGTCTGATGGGTTTCCCTTTGTGGGTAACCAGACCTTTCTCTCTGGCTGCCCTGAGAATTTTTTTCTTCATTTCAGCCCTGGTGAATCTGACAATTATGTGCCTTGGGGTTGCTCTTCTTGAGGAGTATCTTTGTGGTGTCCTCTGTATTTCCTGGACTTGAATATTAGCCTGCCTTGCTAGGTTGGGGAAGTTCTTCTGGATAATATCCTGAAGAGTGTTTTCCAGCTTGGATTCATTCTCTCCATCACACTCAGGTACACCTATCAAATGTAGATTAGGTCTTTTCATGTAATCCCATATTTCTTGGAAGCTTTGTTCATTTCTTTCACTCTTTTTTCTCTAATCTTGCTTTCTCATTTTATTTCATTGAGTTGATCTTCAATCTCTGATATCCTTTCTTCTGCTTGGTCGATTTGGCTGTTGAAATGTGTGTATGCTTCTTGAAGTTCTCGTGTTGTGTTTTTCAGCTCCATCAGGTCCTTTATATTCTTCTCTAAGCTGTTTATTCTCGTTCACATTTCGTCAAACCTTTTTTCAAGGTTTTTTTGTTTCTTTGCATTGGGTTAGAACATGTTCTTTTAGCTCAGAGAAGTTTGTTATTACCCACCTTCTGAAGCCTGTTCCTGTGAATTCATCAGACTCATTCTCCATCCAGCCTTATTCCCTTGCTAGTGAGGAGTTGTGATCTCTTCAAGGAGAGGTGTTCTGATTTTGGGTATTTTCATCCTTTTTGCTCTGGTTTCTTCCCATCTTTGTGGCTTTATCTACCTGTGGTCTTTGTAGTTGGTGGCTTTTGGATGGGATCTCTGAGTGGACGTCCTTTTTGTTGTTGATGAAGTTATTTCTTTCTGTTTTTTTAGTTTTCCTTCTAACAGGCCCTTCTGCTGTAGATCTGCTGGAGGTCCACTCCAGACCCTGCTTGCCTGGGGAGCACCTACGGCGGCTGCAGAACAGTAAGGGTTTCTGCCAGTTTCTTTTGCATTTATCTTCATCCCAGAAGGATACCTGACAGATGTCAGCCTGAGCTCTCCTTTATGAGGTGTCTCTTTGGATATACGGGGGTCAGGGAGCTGCTTGAGGAGACAGTGTGACCCTTATAGGAGCTCAAGTGCTGAGCTTTGAGCTCCATTGTTGCATTCAAGCTGCTGGGCAGGTCCATTTAAGTCTGTTGCAGTGGAATTCATAATCGCCTTTTTTCCCAGGTGCTCTGTTCTGGGAAGGTGGGGCTTTATTTATAAGTTCCCGAGGTGCTACTTCCTTTTTTCAGAGATGCCCTGTCCAGCTAGGAGATAATATCAGTAACTTTTATTGTTTCATGAAGTATTTTTGTTAGTGAAATTGACTTTTATTTTCTTGCAGCTTTCATGATGGACAACACAATAATTACTAGTACAGATGGATGTTGTGTCTCAATTTGTATGAAGGGATTATGCACCACAGTTTTAGAATTGCTGACTTAAGCCATTTACATTTTGTATAATTGTTATTATAGTTGTGTGTGCGTGTGTGTTTTATTTTGTTTTGTTTTGTTTTGTTGTTTTTTGAGATGTACTTCTGCACTGTCACCTGGGCTGGAGTGCAATGGTGTGATCTTGGTTCACTGCAACCTCTGCCTCCTGGGTTCATGCAGTTTTCCTGCCTCAGCCTCCCAAGTAACTGGGATTACAGGTACACATCACCACACCCAGCTAATTTTTGTATTTTTAGTAGAGATGGGGTTTCACTGTGTTGTCCAGATTGGTCTGAAACTCCTGACCTCATGGTCTGCCCGCCTCAACCTCCCAAAGTGCTGTGATTACAGGCATGAGCAACCATGCCTGGCCTATAGTTGTGTTTAAATCTGTCATCTTGCTATTTGTTTACTGTTTGTCCCATGTCTGCTGCTATCACAAAATACCTGAGACTGGATAATATATAAAGAACAGAAATGTATTTATAGTTCCGAAGCCTGGAAAGTCCACGATCAAGGCTCTTTCAGATTCAGTGTTTGGTGATGACTTTCTGGTTGCATTCTCAATGCCAAAAGGGGCAAACACTATGCCCCATCATGGCAGAAGGGACAAAAGTGCTAAAAGGGACCAAATTTACTCCCTCAGTCCTCTAATAAGGCACTAATCCTTTCCTGAGGGCAGGTCCCTCATGACCTAATAATCTCCTGAAGGCTACACCTCTTAACACCATTATGTTGGGGATTATCTATCAACATGACTTTTGGAAGGGACAGAAACATTCAAATTATAGCATTTTATCTGTTCTTTGTTCCCCTTTCCTACCTTTTTTAGAGTAACTCAGTATTTTCCTTTACCCCATTTTATTCCCACTATTGGTTTATTAGCTACGCCTCTTTTAATTTTTGATGATTTCTCCTAGATTTACAGTCTGCCGTATCACAGTCTACCTTTAGATGTTACTATGCTACTTCAAGAATAATGTAAAAACACACAACATTTGGCTTCTATGTCCCCCTTTGTCCTGTTGCATATTGTTGTCATATATTTTTCTGATATGTGTGTTATAAACTTCCTGATACATTGTTATTACTTTTCTTTTGCTGGTCAGTTATCTTTTTAAAAAATTTAAAAGTAGGAAAAATGTCTTTCAAATTTCCCCATATGTTTATCATTTCTGGTGCTCTTCATTCCTTTTGTAGATCCTAGTTTTCATGTAGCATCTTTATCCTTCTGTCTGAGAATTTCCTTTTACATTTCTTGTGATTCAGGCTTGCTGATGATAAATTTGCTCAGCATCTGTTTGTCTGAAAAATTTTTCTTTCACCCTCATTTCTGAAGGATATTTTTGTTGAATATAGAATTTGAGGTTGGTGGAGTTTGTCCCCTCCCCACATTCAGCCCCTTCCATTCTATTATTTTTTGGTATTTATATTTTCTGGTGAGAAATCTGTGAAATTTTTTTCTTTTATTCAATATGTCATTTTTCTCCATTTTTAAAATAGTCCCATTATCTCGTTTTCAGTAGTTTAAGTATGATGTGTCTTGGTGTGGTTTTCATTGTTATTATCTACTTGAGTTTAAATTTGTGAGTCTATTATATTCACCAGATTTCGGAAACTTTGGCCATTATAACTTTAAATATTTTGTTCAATTCCATACTTCTAAACACATGTAATATCACTTGATATTGTCCCCCAGGTTACTAAGGCTCAGTTTATATTTTTCAGGGTTTTTTTTTTTCTGTCTTTCTGTTTGAATAGATTCTATTTCTGTATTTCATGTTCACTATCTTTTCTTCTGCAGTGTCTAATCTGCTGCTAATCCTGCTGCTAACCCTGCTGCTAACTGTGAAATTTTCGTTTTATGTATTATACTTTTCATCTCCAGAAGTCATGTTTAGTTTTTCTTTATATCATTCATTTCTCTTTTAATTATATACATGTTTCTCTTTTAATACTTAAACATGGTTGTAACAGCTGTGTTTTAAGCTCCTTGTCTGTTAATTCTATCATCTGTCATTTTTGCATCTCTTTTTATTGACTAATTTTCTTCCTCATCATGGTTGCATATCCTTGCTTCTTCCCATATTTAGTCAGGTTTGGTTGGATGCTAGATTTTTTAAATTTGGCATTCTGGAGTGACGGCTTTTATTGCTTTCCTTTAAAAGTATTGGATTTTGTTCTGATAGTTTAGTTACTTGCAAATCAGCTTGATCATTCTGAGACTTGTTTTTAACTTTTGTTGAAAAGGCTATGCTACTGCAAGTATAATGTAACTTAGTTCTAGTTTTATCCTAGAACTAAGTCATGTGTTCAGTTTGAATGTCCCCAGCCCTGTGTGAGCTCTGCAAATTGTTCAGCTCCCAATTTTTTTGTTTGGCTGTGCAGTCTCATCCTACACAGGTGTGGCTCTGTATTCAACAACAGTCTGGGAGATACGATGATTTCTGAAGCTTTTGCTCCCCGCAATACCTTCCTTCATGGTATTGTGCCCTGAAAACTCCAACCTATGCCTCTTCAATTCAGTGAAACTACTATGCTCTGCTTGGATTCCCCTCTTTATACAACAGTCTACAAAGTGACTGCAAGCAGAAATCTAAGAGAATTTCAGGAGTCACCTCATTTATTTTCCTTTTTTCAGGGATCATAGTAGTACTGTACTGCCTGTCAGCCAGTGTGTGAGAATGGTTGCTTCATACACTTTGTCCAATTCTTTCATTGTTACAGGAGATTCCATTACTTTGAAACTGTAATGCGGTTGCGGTTGCCTCCCCTTTTCTTCACTGTGTGTATCTCTGGCAGTTTGAGCCTAGAGAGAACATGGAGAAGTCCAGTTACTGGAGAGCATTGCTGTTGAGGCTCATTCATTTACCCCTACCCCCGTGTTTTATGAATGCCTGCTGCAGGTGTTTTACAGCATCACAGCTGCTTCTCCAATTTATGAGCCAGATTTTTTTTTGGAATTTGCCTTGTATTATCTGCTTGGTTGCAAGAAGATGAGGAGGACTGCTGCAGGACAAATTTGTTTTTATATAGCAATTTCCCATGGGACACAAGGGATAGTTCCCCATTTTCCTTGTTGATATCAACTTGATCATCTGAGTCAGTGGGCTCATTGTGGAAACATATGAAATCCTTTATGCTTTTTCTCAGGCTGCTTCTGTTGCATGAAATAAAGCCAGAATTGATTGTGAATTGAAGCTTCTGTAGCTGCTTAAAAAGATCTTGTTCCATCAGCCTTATAACTATTCATCATCATCATTACCACCACCATCATCGTCTATATTTTATTGAGGAATCTCAACCCACTGGAGCAAAGATACAGCTTTTTTTGTAAATAATTGTGGCCTGTTAACTCCCATTTGCGCTACCGGATGATGGCTCCCTTAATGACATTTTGCCCAGATTCTGTAATGTTTTTTAGTCACGTTTGTTTATCAAAACATTTATGCTGATATTTAAGCCTTGCTCATGTATAATTTTAATCTTTTTTTTTGTTTTTTTTTTTTTTTTTTTTTTTTGAGACAGAGTTTCGCTCTTGTTGCCTGGGCTGGAGAACAATGGCATGAACTTGACTTATTGCAACCTTCACCTGCCAGGTTCAAGTGATTCTCCTGCTTCACTCAGCCTACCGAGTAGTTGGGATTACAGGCACCTGCCACCATGCCCAGCTAATTTTTGTATTTTTAGTAGAGATGAAGTCTCACCATGTTGGCCAGGCTGGTCTCAAACTCCTGACCTCAGGTGATCCACCTGCCTCGGCCTCCCAAATTACCAGGCTTGCAGGTGTGAGCTACCGCGCCCAGCCTTATTTTAATCTTTTCTACAGTTTGAAGCTCTACTTTCACCCCTACACCTAAGTCAGGCTAGGGTTGAGATTCCAGAGCTGCTTTCTCATCCAGAGATTCAAGTAGGAAAGAGGAAGAGACCAAAGGACAAGAGCCACATTCTTCCCTGTTGGTTGTTCCTGCTTCTCTTGCCGGCGCCAGCTGGCTGTTGACATCTTCTGTTTGGTTAGTTTTCTCTTATTGGTCTTTAATAGTCTCTCTGGAGAACCCTGGGAGAGACAAAAGATACTCCAGTGATTCCCTGATTTGAGGGATCAGGCTTCCACTTCACCTCTTTCCTCTCCTTTGACTCCAGTGAAAGACAGTCCACCCAGCAATGTCTTGTAGCTGGTATGCTTTCGCATGGTAGGTGAGGTTCTTTATTGAGGTATAGGTGAAATGAAAAATGGTGAGCCACCTCTAGGTGTTAGCCACCCAACTCATGGAAAATTGTATTCTTTCTGTGACATCAGTGGAAATGTAAGCAGCTTCTCAGCCATCTCTCTCAACTCCACTATCTCTTCCTCACTCATTTCTCGAAAACCAAACAATACCACAAACACTCAACAGGCCTGGTGCCTTACCAGCTTTCAAAGGAAAGATGACAGTCTCTTGGTTAATGAAAAGTGAGGGGTGTTGGGAACCTACAAGACTTAGCTAGAATTTCTTTTAGGGTCTTTCTCCCTTAGCTTTGGAGAGAAGAAACATCAGGTATCCTCCGCCATGGAAAGGGGTGGTTATATTCTCTTCTTATGAATATTCACTCACAGGCAACACAACTTTGCCAGTTCTTCCTTTATTTTAGTAGGATGGCTGGGGTTAGAGCTAGGGAAGACGGAAACCGGCACCTTCCAGTAAACCTAGAACATTTTGTGCCATCACTTTATGCACTTGCTGTAATTCCAGGACAATGGGGAAAATCCTGTTGTGTAATAACCATGAAACTATACTACTAGTAGCTGGCATTTACTACTTGTTAAGTGCTATGCATGGTACTGACAGCCTTACAGGCATTACCGTCTCAGATCCTCAGGACTATGAATCATCCCTTATTATCTCTATTTCACGGGTGAGAAAATTAAGGTCACTTGGCTATTCTGTAGTAGAGCCAGAATTCAAACGTGGAGTCTGTATTTTTAGGCACTGGTGGTGTTTCTCCCCCTAGAGTATGCATTTGGGGCATTGATGCTATTGAGTTTCCATCTTTAGGTGCATCTTCACAGATATCAGTTGGAGGAACTGGAGAGGGCACACTGTGGCTGCGAGACAGAAGCCATTCTCAGCCAGGAGTCTCATTTTCTCCTCGGAGCCTCTAACGTCAGGATTCTGTGTGATTTGGCCATAAATAATAAATATGGTTTAGTAGAGGTTAATAAAATGCTTGTTGAATTACTGCCAACTTTATTCTAGGCCCTCGTTTCTTTGGTGGTTCTCTTAGGGACTAACCACCTCTCTGGGAATTAATTTCCCAATGTGGATTAGAATTAATTCCCCCAGGCCACAGAATTATAATATGGAAGAGATCATTCAGCAAATGGCACCCAGCTTTTCTCACTCCGGTTTGCCAAAGACACTGTGAGGCTTTGTTTGAACACAGGCAACAGTACTGGACGGCAGATGTTTACAAATACCATTTGTTTAATTGCTTAGGCACTTTATAATATATTTTTCTCTTAAGCTGTGGAAAACACATCCTTCATCAGCTTTAAATCAGAGTGTAACTTTGGAGGGCCATTCTGGCTGCCTTTTTTCCTTGTGCATCGGTCCATACAGATGGAGTGAACAAAAAGAAGAGAAAGGGGAAGCTGTTGGCAGTTACCCTCAACTTTGCCTCTTTGTAGCAGCAAGCAGTAATACAGAAATGAATACCCTTTCCATTTTTGCTCCCCCCCGACCAAGGAGAAAAAAACACTGAAACCGACAGAAAAGCACTCATAGTCATCTAGCTGAAAAGACAGTCAAGGAGGGGGATTGTGTAGCAGTACATCTTACAGCATCTATAATCCGTTTCTGAATTCTGCGAATTTCGCAGGGACCTGAAAGGCCTTTTTGGCCGGTACAAGCACTAGTGGAAGGTTTCTGCGGGTACAATAAGCATGCCCAAGGTGGCCTTTCACTCTGTACACAGTGACCTCAGTCCCTTACAAGTGCTGCAGAGCCCCTGACTATTACATCTTGAGAGGATGCAGGCATGTGGTAAGTTGGTCTAGATTTCAGATGCCTTCATGTTTCTAGGGAAGCCCACAACAGGCAATGGGGCTCTGCAGAACCACCTTTAGAAATAAATTGTGGTCAGACCACAGACTCTTTTTACTCTAGCATCAGCATGCCAAGCTTTAGGGCCATTCTCTTCCACCCTTACAGCATTACCACTGTTGCTTCTGAAAGTACCCACAGCCAGACCCAACTGGGAGAATTTGATTCAGTAGGGCTTAATGGCAAATGGAAATTTGCATCCATATGTCAATCCATAGACAATTGAGATATTCAGCGATGGTCAATGTAATCACTGCATTAGTGCTTTCTGAAATATGTCACTAAATATATCCTTTGTATGTAACAGCCACAGAAAGTTCTCTAGAACTAAAATTCCAACCCTGGCTCTGCCACTTATTAGCCGTGTGACCCTGTACGATACACTTATAAACTCTCTGTGCCTTATTTTTATAATCTCTGATATGGGGGTAGTAGTATCTACCTCATTGGGCAGTTTGGAGATTAGATGAATTGTCACATGTGAAACACTTAGGATGCAGCAATCCCTCAATACATTGTTATGATTTGTCTATAGAGGAAAGAAAAAAATGGCCATACATTTGCTTTGGGGTTTGTTTTGTTGGATTCACACAGAAAAACAGAAAATTGCCTTGCTCTACATCTGGTCATTACATAGCAAGAGGCTTTGGAGCACCCTGGAATGCCAGTATATTTTTCCCCTTTAATTCTTGCTTTGATTTATATCTCTCCTTTAATAAACAAACTTTCTTATACAACCCAGATTTTATAAAACATTTTTATTTTCAAATCAAAATTTATTTAAAAATAAAAAGTAAATCTACAGGGACTGCTTTGGCTTCTCCAGGAGTCAGTCTGATAGCAGAAAAGGCACCAATCCTCCTATGACAAATACACTTATTCTAAGCAAATACTCTTAGCATTTTTAGTTTTACTAGCTTCAATATTTGTTAAATATATACTAGATGTGAGGCACTTTTGGGAAAAAGAGGAAATAATAGAAATAAATCTATTATTTATGGAGCAACTGTCTTATGCCAAATACTATAGTAAGAATTTCATAATCACCCTGTTTAATATCTGCAATGGATGTGGTTAACTAGATATTTTACAGATGAAAACCCTGAGACTCAGAGTTTGTTGCCCTGACATTTATAAAATCCAGGGCTCTCCTCTTTCCACTGTGCCATACCATCTCAGAAGATTCAAAGATAAAGATGGAACAAAGTCTGACCTAATGATGGTGTTTTATATTTACATCGTATATTGTGGTTTGTAACAGCATGCATGTCTACAGTCTTCATTCGGATTGGGTTGTAGATCCCAGAACTGCTGCCCTATGCTGTATTGCAGCCTACATTTACAGATTTGATCATACTATGTTTGTAGGGGCCTTGATGCTATGGGAGGTCTTTTATCTTACTTCACATGTTTATCATGACAATCTTATGAAGGAATTGATGGTAATCCTAGTAATGGCAATATTTAGTAAGCATTTACCATGTGTCAGGCACTATGCTAAGAGCTTTCCATATTGTCTCATTTAGTCCTTAGCAGAGCTGGTAGATCCTTTTCACATCTCTGTTTTATAGCTAAGGCCACTACCAGCATTATTGCAGTGCAAAAATCAAAACTCACATCCAAGTTTATCTCCCTCCAAATCCCAAAATCTTAATCACTGTTATATTATATTATATTATGTGTATCTAATTAATTAAATAACCAAGGCTCAAAGGGGTTATGGGCTTGCCCTAAGTATGACAGACTGGGACTCAAGCACCCATCTTCTGATGACACACTTCTGATTAATAAAACACACAAACAACAATACTAAAGGCAGAATAGGAAACAAAATAGGAAAAATAGCAGGTGTGTGGTCCAGTGAAGTCAAGAAAGGCTTATGAAGAAAGTGAGCTGGACCTAATAGGATGAATAAGATTTCCAGAAATAGATATAACCATGATGGATATTTCAGATGAATGGAAGAGGCTTAGCAAAATGAGAAGACATGGAGAGTTCAGAAACAAAAAATACACTAGTGTTAATTTACCACAATATGAGGTGTACATAGGGTGTTGGGACATGACTCTGGAAAGCTGTGTGTACTTCTGTGCAAGTCTGAAGTATTAGCTCCTGCACTGATGGAGAATGGGGAGCCACTGAATGTTTTTGAGCAAGGAATGTGTCACGGTCAAACCCACACTTTAAACAATTTTAAAATTGATACATAATCATTGTTCATATTCACAGGGTACAAGTAATGTTTTAATACATGCATGCAATATGTAATGATCAAACTGGGATAATTAGCATATCCATCACCTCAAACATATATCATATTTTTGTGTTGGGAACATTTCAACTCTTCTAGCTATTTTGAAATATACAATAAATTATTAACTGTAGTCAGCCTATTGTGCTATCTAACACTAGAACTGATTGCTTCCATCTAACTATATGTTTGTATTCTTTAACCAACCTCTCTTCATCTCTCTTTGTTCATTCTTCTCAGCCTCTAGTATCCATCATCCTACTCTATACCTCGTTGAGATCAACGTTTTTAGCTTCCACATATAAGTGAGAACATACAATATTTGTCTTTCTGTGCCTGGCTTATTTCACTGAACATAATGATTTCCAGGTCCATTCATCTTGCTGCAAATGACAGGATTTCATTTTTTTTATGGCTGAATGGTATTCCATTGTGTATAAATACCACATTTTCTTATGCATTCATTCATTTATGTACACTTAGGTTGATACCATATCATGGATATTGTGAATAATGCTGTAGTAAATATAAAAGCGAAGGTACTTATTTGATTTACTTATTTTCTTTGAAAAAATACATAGTAGTGGCATTGCTGGATTCATTTTCTGAGACACCTCTATATTGTTTTCCATAATGACTGTACTAATTTACATTCCCACTAACAGTGTATAAGAGTTCCCTTTTCTCCACATCCTCATCAGCCTTCGTTAGTTTTTGTCTTTTTGATGGTAGCCATTCTGTGGTGAGATGATGTCTCACTGTGGTTTTGATTTTTATTTCCTTAATGATTCAGGATGTTGAGCACTTTTTTTTATATACCTGTTGGCCATTTGTATGTCTTCTTTTGAGAAATATTTATTCAAATCCGTTGACCACTTCTTAATGTGATTATTTGGTTATTGCTATTGAGTTGTTTGAATTATTTGTATATTCTGGATATTAGTCGTTTGTTGGATGAATAGTTTGTAAATATTTTCTCCCATTTGACAACTTCTCTCTTCAATCTGTGATTGTTTTCTTTGCTCTGCAGAATCTTTTTTTTTTTTTTTTTTTGAGACGGAGTTTCACTCTTGTTACCCAGGCTGGAGTGCAATGGCGCGATCTCGGCTCACCGCAACCTCCGCCTCCTAGGTTCAGGCAATTCTCCTGCCTCAGCCTCCTGAGTAGCTGGGATTACAGGCACGCGCCGCCATGCCCAGCTAATTTTTTGTATTTTTAGTAGAGACGGGGTTTCACCATGTTGGCCAGGATGGTCTCGATCTCTTGACCTCGTGATCCACCCGCCTCGGCCTCCCAAAGTGCTGGGATTACAGGCTTGAGCCACCGCGCCCGGCCTGCAGAATCTTTTTAGTTCAACATAGTCCTGTTTGTATATTTTTGTTTTTGTTCCCTGTGCTTTTAAAGTCTTGGCTATAAAATCTTTGCCTGGACCAGTGTCCTGAAGCATTTCCCAAATGTGTTCTTCTAGTCGTTTTATAGTTTCAGGTCTTACATTTAGGTGTTTAACTCAGTTAGATCAATGTAATGACTTTTGTATATCGTGAGAGCTGGTGATCTAGTTTTATCCTTCTGCATATAAGTATGCAGTTCCCAGAACCATTTATTGAAGAAGCTGTAATTTCTCTAATGTATGTTCTTGGTGCCTTTGTCAAAATCAGTTGATTGTAAATGCACAGATTTGTTTCTGCATTCTCTGTTCTCTTTCATTGGCTTATGTGTTCATTTTTATACTAATATCATGCTTTTTGATTACTATAGCTTTGTAGTATATTTTGAAGCCAGATAGGTGATGCCTCCAGCTTTGTTCTTTTTGCTTAGGATTGCTTTGGCTATTTGGGGTTTTTGTGGTTCTGTGCAAATTTTAGGATTGTTTTTCTATTTCTCTGAAGAATGTCATTGTTATTTTGTTAGGGATTGCATTGAATCTGCACATTGCTTTTGGTAATATGGTCATTTTAACAATATTAATTATTCCAATCCACGAGCATGGGGCCTTCTTCCATTTATTTTTATCCTCTTCAGTTTCTTTCATCTGTGTTTTGAACTTTCCCTTGTAGAAGTTTTTCACCTCCTTAACTGAATTCATTCCTCAGTATTTTAGGGGTGGGGAGTAACTATTGTAGATGGGACAGCTCCACGTCATTTTCAGCCAGGTTGTATTTGTTATATATAAATGCTACCAATTTTTATGTGTTGGTTTTGTATTCTGTAACTTGAATGAAGTCATTTATCAGTTCTAAGAGTTTTTTGGTAGAGTCTTTATGTTTTTCTATGTAAGATTATGTTTTCTGCAAAGAGGGACAGTTTACTTCTTCTTTTCCAGTTTGGATGCCTTTTATTACTTTCTCTAGCTTGATTGCTCTGGCTAGGACTTCCAGAACTATTGAATAATAGTGGTGAAAATAAACATCTTTGTCTTGTTCCAGTCCTTAGAGGAAAGGCTGTCAGCTTCTGCTCATTCAGTATGATGTTAGCTGTTGGTTTGTCATATATGTCCTTTATTATGTTGAGGTATGTTCCTTTTATTCCTAACTTTTGAAAATTTTTTATTGTGAAGTGATGTTAAATTTTATCAAATACTTTTTCTGTATCTATTGATACGATCATGAGGTTTGTGACAGTCATTCTGTTGATGTGCTGTATCACATTCATTGATTTATGTATATTGAATCATACTTGTATCTCAGAAATAAATTCCACTTGATCATGATGTATTATCTTTCTGATGAGTTGTTGGATTTAGCTTGCTTGTATTTTGTTGAGGATTTTTGCATTTATTTTCACCAGACATTTTGGCCTGTAGTTTTCTTTTCTTTTTGTATCTTTCTCTGGTTTTGGTATCAGGATAATTCTGGCTTCATAGAATAAGATAGGAAGAATTCTCTTACCTTCATCTTTTGAAATACTTTGAGAAGAACTAGTATTCTTCTTTATGAGTTTGGTAGAATTCAGCAATAAGGTCATTCGGTCCTGGGCTTTTCTTTGTGGGAAGACTTTATTGCTGACTCCATCTCGTTATGGGTTATTGATCTGTTCAGATTTTCTGTTTCTTCCTGGTTCAATCTTGGTAGGTTGTATGTGCCCAGGAACTTATCCATTTCCTCTAGGTTTTCTAATTTGTTAGTGTGTGTTAATAATTATTCATGACAGTCTCTAATGATAATTTGTAGTTCAATGCCTCATTTTTCATTTATGATTTACATCTTCTCTCTTTTCTTGGTTAGTCTAACTAGTGGTTTTTCAATTTTGTTCATCTTTTCAAATAATCAAACTTTCGTTTTGTTAATCCGTTGTATTGTTTTTAAGTCTCCATTTCATTTAGTTCTGCACTGTTATTTCTTTTCTTCTCCTAACTTTGGTTTTGGCTTGTTATTGCTTTTCTAGTTCTTTAAGTTTGTTTATTTGAAATTGCTAGGTTGTTTATTTGAAATCTTTCTACTTTTCTGATGTAGAAATTCATTGCTATAAACTTCTCTCAGCATTGCTTTTGCTGTATCATAGGTTTTGTTATGCTGTGTTTTCATTTTCATTTGTTTCAATAATTTTTTTGATTTCCTCCTTAATTTCTTCCTTAACCTAGTGGTCTTTCAGAGCCATGTTGTTTAATCTTAATGTATTTGTACAGTTTCCAGAGTTCTTTTTGTTATTGATTTTTAGTTTTGTTTCATTGTAGTGTATGAAAATACTTGAGCTGGGCACAGTGGCTCATGCCTGTAATCCCAGCACTTTGGGAGGCCAGGGAGGGCAGATCACCTGAGGTCTGGGGTTTAAGACCAACCTGGTCAACATAGTGAAACCCCATCTCTACTAAAAATACAAAAATTAGCTAGACACGGTGGTGCATGCCTGTAATCCCAACTACTCCATCTGAGCTTGGGAGGCGGAAGTTGCAGTGAGCTGAGATCTCACCCCTGCAATCAAGCCTGGACAAAAGAGTGAGACTCTGTCTCAAAAACAAACAAACAAAAACCTTGATATGATTTTGATTTTAAAAGTTTTTTGAGCCTTGTTTTGTGCCCAAACATGTCATAGAGAATGTTCCATGTGTTAATGAGAAGAATGTGTTTCCTGCCGCTATTAGATGAAATGTTCTGTAATTATCTGTTAGTTCCATTTGGTCTAAAGTTCAGTTTAAATCCAGTATTTCTTTGTTCATTTTCTGTGCAGATTATCTGTCCAATGCTGACAGTGTGGTGTTGAATTTGTCAACTATTACTATGTTAGCATCCATCTCTCCGTTTAGATCTAATAATATTTGCTTTATATATGTAGGTGAGCTGGCTTGCATATATTTATATTTAAAATTGTTACATTAAATTGATACCTTTATCATTATATAATAAACGTCTTTATCACTCTATGGTTTTTGATTTACATCCTGTTTTATCTAAGTATAGCTACTTTTGCTGGCTTGTGGATTCCATTTGCATGGAATATCTTTTTCAGTCCTTTCATTTTCAGTCTATATGTATCTTTACAAGTGAAGTGAGTTTTTGTATAGGTAGCATATAGTTGGGATGTTTTTTAATCCATTTATCCAGTCTGTATCTTCTAAGTAGAAAACTTAATCTGTTTTTATTCAAGGCTATTATTGATAGGTGAGGATTTATTCCTGTCACTTTATAAATTGTTTTCTGGGTGTTTTGTATATCCCTTGTTCCTTTTTTCCTCTCAAATGTTTATCATGGTAGTTTGGTGGTTTTCTGTAGTGGTGAAGTTTGACTTCCTTCTACTTCTCATTTGTGTGTCTTCTCTACCAGTGAGATTTATATGTTCATATGTTTTTATGAAGGTAGAGATTATCTTTCACTTCCAAATATAGGACTCACTTAAGCATTTCTTGTAGGGCTGTTCTAGTCATGATGAATTTCTCAGTTTGCTTGTCTGAGAAACTTTATAGTTGACAGTTTTTTCCTTTCAACACTGTGAAAACATCATCCCATTTTCTTCTGGCCTATAAAATTTCTGATGAGAAATCTACTGTTAGTATAATGAGGACTCCCTTATATGTTTCTTGATGCTTATCTCTTCCCATTTTTAGAATCTTCTCTTTGTCTCACTTTTGACAGTTTAACTATAATGTGCTTTGGAGAAGTCCTTTCAACCTATTAGGGATTCTTTTGCTTTCTGTATCTGAACATCTAGATCTCTTGAAAGACTTGGGAAATTTTTAGCTATTATTTTATTAAATATGTTTTCTATGCCTTTGGCCACCTCTTCTTTTTCTAGAACTCTCAGAATTCACGTATTTGTTTGCCTTATAGGGTCCCATATGTCATTGTTGGCTTTCTTCATTTTTTTTTCTGTCTGACTATGTTCTTCAAAAGACCTGTCTTCAAGTTCAGACATTCTTTCTTCTGCTTGATCTAGTCCATTGTTGAAGCACTCAATTGTATTTTGTATTTTATTAACTTAATGGTTCAGTTCCAGGATTTCTGTTTGTTTTTTTGCTATGATATCTACCTCTTTATGGAATTTCACATTCAGATCATGAATTGCTTTTTTATTTTTTGGTTTTGTTTACTTGTGTTCTCTTGTATCTCACTTATCTTCCTTAATATCATTATTTTGAATTCTTTTCTAAGAATTTCTCAAATTTCCTTTTCTTTCGGATATGTTAATGGAGACTTAGTGGGTTCTTTTGGAGGCTTCATGTTTCCTTGCTTGTGTGTGTGATTACATGAAATCTATGCATTTGATGTGACAGTGGCTTCTTTCCATTTTATGGACTGGCTTTTGTAGGGGAAGATTTTTTCATACATACATACATATATATATATATATATATATAAATCAACACTGTATATATAGTGTTGGTTTGGTTGGGTGCTTTGGCTTTGACTCTGACTCTGAGTGGACATAGCAGTGTAGTTTCTGTATGATTTCTCTGGCTGTAGTCAGTATCAGTGATGTCTATGAGTTCCTCGGTGGTCTAGACTGCAATTATTTATGGATGCTCTGGTGAAGCTGTGCTAGGGACAAGGGTGTCAGGTAGGCTAATCCTTGGGTGCCCTTGTTGGTGATGGTGGGCAGAGTAGGCCTGTCTTCAAGCCCCCAGATTTTATACGTGAGCGCTGGTGGTGGTAGGTGGGGTGATTCAATCTGTAGAAGACTGGATAGTGCACTTGAGTGCTGGTGGTAGTGGGTGGAGTGGGCCTGTTCTCAGGCTCCTGGTTGGTGCATGTGGGTGCTGGCAGTGTTGGATGGAGCAGGTCCATTCCCAGCTCCCTAGATAACACACATATGTGCTGGTGGCAGTTTTGGGAGGGTGACTTCAGACCCCTCTGATGGATGGTTTGTGCAAGCACCAGCTGCAGTGGGCAGGGCAGATCAATTCCCAGGCCCCTGGACGGTGCACTCAGGCATAGGTATTAGTGGTAGTGGGCAGGGCAAGCTTGCTCTCAGCACTCAGATGACACATGCAGTCACAGGTGGTAGTGGCCATGGGTGGGGCAAGCATGTCCTCATCCCCTTAATGTTGCGCACAGGTTGGCAGGGCACAGGTTGATACCCAGGCCCCTGGATGACATCATAAACACTGGCAGTAGTGGGCAGCACAGGCCTCTACTCAGGCCCCAAAGTGGTGCGTGCAGGTACAGGTGCAGCGAGTGGGACAGGTCGATCCCCAAACCCATGAATGATGTGAGCAGGCACCAGCACAGAGCCACAATTTAAGAAGATTTTTGTGGCAGGAAACACTGAGACTAGGAGGAGCTCATTGTAATGATCTTTGGGATAGAAGGAAAATATAAACCCATGTGGGAAATGTAGAAGGAGAAAATTCAGATAATACACAATATAGAATTAGCAATACCTCACAACTGTCTAGATGTTTGGGGCCAGAAAGAACAAGATATCAAATGTCATTTATGTTTGAGCCTAGATCCCTAAAAAAAATTGTGTTGTCACAAATGAAAATAGGGAATTTAAGATTATGAGTTAATTTAGGTGAGGAGATAATGATGTCATTTTGGAATAAGGCACTTTGAAGTGAAGCCACTTATTAAAATTGAAGTACATCAACCACGAGTGAAAAACAATGCAACCAAATATACAGTTAGGGGAGGCATTCAGAGGAAGGTGATGGTGGCTTAGGCTATCAAGGAGGCAGGCATGTAAAGAAAAAAGACAAGACACAACTTTTGAACATTTTTATATTTAGAGGACAGGCAGGTGATAGGGAGTTCTTAAAGGAGGTAAGGAAGTAAAAAAAGAAATGACTAACATTAAGAAATGTGACAGTCAAGGAAGTTGAAGCCAGAGCAAAAAAATTTAAGAGGAAGTTTGATTTCAGAGTGATTGTGAACAGATAGGGGTTGGCATTAGGGAAACCAAGAAAGCAAAGGATTAAGAAGCGAGTGAGCTGGACCAGGCAGAACGAATGGGCTGGTAACTCACAGGAAATCTATCAGTAAAACTCTCATCAAGACACAAGATCAATTCAATCCCATTTTGCAGTGTCAAATGGCATACTGCATGCAAGTCAAAGGGGATATATGCTGTGTTAATATACAAATCTGTATATTTAGAAGTTTTGGAGAAAGTGAAAAGTATTGAAAGTCAACATGAGAGAGATTTCTAAGGCAGTTCTTATAAAGAAGATGAATGAAAAAATGCAGTGTCACAGGATGGAAATGAACTTGCAACTTAAGAAAAAAAGATCACAATTTTGGCTTTGATACAACATTCCACTAGTAATTAGAGGAGAGAAAACTATAGCTTCTGAGAGAAAAAAAATTCCTTATTTCCAATCTAGACACCAAGTTTCTGGAACTGGCTATTAATGCACCTGGCTACACAGGGACCTTGTCTTGTAACTAAAACGACAGCGTCCTCATGGTGACACAGTGTTCAGAGTTTGCTTATTAAATGATTCATTTCAGGCCAGGCGCGGTGGCTCAAGCCTTTAATCCCAGCACTGTGGGAGGCCGAGGCGGGTGGATCACGAGGTCAAGAGATGGAGACCATCCTGGCCAACATGGTGAAACCCCGTCTCTACTAAAAATACAAAAAATCAGCTGGTCATGGTGGCGCGTGCCTGTAATCCCAGCGACTCAGGAGGCTGGGGCAGGAGAATTGTCTGAACCTGGGAGGCGGAGGTTGCAGTGAGCTGAGATCGCGCCATTGCACTCCAGCCTGGGTAACAAGAGTGAAACTCCGTCTCAAAAAAAAAAAAAAAAAAAAAAAAAAGATTCATTGCAAAGTGTACATCAGATTACAATGAAAGGACAACAGTCTTTTGTTTTTCATTATTATTTTTTTTAAGCTGAGATCTCTGTAACATGTTATAGTGTTGGCCAGATTAAAATGAGTCTTTTTAAAACAGTCAATATTGGAATATTTGAAGAGGATACACAAACTTCCAGTTCTTCATAGGTGTGATAGCTTTATTATGTACCTTTGGATAAAACCAGATTTTGCAAAGAATAGACTCTGATTCCAGATCATTCATACTTAACTCTGAGTTCAAAACACGCACATACACACACACACACACACGCGCACACACACACACACGCACACACACACACACACAGAGGGAGAGAGAGAGAGATTGAGAGAGAGAGAGAAGCTAAAATAGTACAGTTAGAGAACCGATGCTTAGTTCTCTTTTGGAGGTAGCAAGACCTTCCCTTCCTGGGCGATATGGAAGGCTCATTGTTTTATGATTTTGACATGTGGCTGCCTTTAGATGAGTTTGTCTTTCTTGCTATACATAGTCAAGAATCAGGAAATGAATAAAATGCTCATTGCTCACTTGCATATTTTCTCTACTTAAGTCCCTTACAAATTGAGAGAGTCCTGTTTGCTGTATTCTTGTGTTCCCTTTATTTAGAAAAGTGTAGAATGTGAAAGTTACCTCATTATTTTTAATGTTATTGTTTAAAAATTATAGAAAATCAAGAAAGAAAAACGTTATCTATAACTTCATCCTAAGAGAGACCACAGTCTTTATTTTCATGTATTTCCATCCAGTCTTTTTTTGTTATGCACATTCATTACATAATTGTACTCATAGTCTAATACAACTTTGCATTCTTTTTCACTTCAATTTCTATCTAAAGCACACATTCACTCTCCATGCCTCATCCTAGAGACAGATACAAAGATTTTGTAGTTTGTCAAGAAGGCTGAATGAGAGACTGCTACAAAGATTTTGTACTTTGTCAAGAAGGCTGACTGGGAGACTGATATTTACCAATTCACTCTTGAGAGAAATACTGTGGTTGGTTGGACTTTAATCCAACTGTAGCCTGGTTACATTTCTTCTAGTCCCTTAAAACAAAGAGGCTGTGTCACCCTTGAAAAGGCCTACTTGTCTGTTTTCAACAATATGCTAGTTCTTTCATCTTCCGGAAATCTGAAAAGAATTTATATTATGGTATATAAAGGGTATAAATATAGGTACAATGTAAGATGACAGCCAGGAGCGGTAGCTCATGCCAATAATTCCAGCACTTTGGGAGGCTGAGGCAGGCAGATTACTTGAGTCCAGAAGTTCAAGCCCAGCCTGGGTAACGTGGCAAACCCTGTCTCTACAAAAAATTAGCTGGATGTGGTGGTGTGCACCTGTAGTCCCAGCTACTCAGGAGGCTGAGACAGGAGAACCGATTGAGCCAGGAAGGTCAAGGCTGCAGTGAGCCATGAATATGCCTCTGCACTCCAGCCAGGGTGGTAGAGTGAGACCCTGTGTCTCTAATGCCTGATTACTACACTTATTATTGTATGCTCACTAAAAGCAAGGTTGGAGCTGGGATGACCGCTCACTTCAGCAATAGCCCAGAATCATGCTGTGGGTTGCATAGTTTGGAATGAGGATGGCAAATAGGATTTGAATTTCTATTTTTCGTCAATTGGCAGTGGTTGTACTGAATAGAAATCTGAGTGTGTTTCAGTAAGAAAGAGTATCATGATCATTTAGCAGTTGATCTCCTGTTTCAGACACAAGGAAAAATTTCCAGTACACATGCCTAAGATTTACCATCCTTTTAGACAAATATTTATTTAAAGCCTATTATATGTCATGTACTTTGTTTACATTACACGGTATATTCCTCATAGCAATGTGAGAAAACAGATACCATTTTCTCACATGGGCAGTGCAGGAGAGCATAAGTGAGGTACTGACTCAAACTTAGAAATTAGGAAAATAAAATTATTTCAGAGCATAAAGCTGTGAAATCAACATATAAACTCAGATTGTCAGAATAACTCCCAGAATAGCAAACTTTGCCAATAACCATATTTAATGTGTAAGCATATTTTAAAGAAAGATTGTCAACCAGAGGAAGATATCATTGATAATAGAAGCTTAGAAAATAAGAATATAAGGTGTCACTGAATCCAATGTTGGCTGTATATTCCCAGCAGGGCCATTCAGCTTCTTATATTCAGCAAACATTTATTGAGTGTCTGCTGTGGGCCATGCATTGTGCTAGATGCTGGTCATATCAACAAGGCTGGAGTATTTCCTCCCATTTATTTCTTCAGTCTTTTCTCCTCTCCGACATGTTTTCTCCTTCAACCTGTATGTTCCCATTGTATTTCAAACCTATAATCATGAATAGTCTGGAACTAAGATGTGGAAGAAAGGAGGGGAAGATGTGATGCAGGGGAATTGCTCCATTTAAATATATATATATATATATTTATATATATAAATATACATATATATTTATATATATAAATATATATATATATACACACATATATATATATAAATATAAATGTATATATATATACACACACACACACACACACACACACACACATACACTTTATTGCACTTTAGGTTCTGGGGTACATGTGCAGAACATGCAGGATTGTTGCATAGGTACCCACATGGCAATGTGGTTTGCTGCCTCCATCCCCCCGACACCTATATCTGACATTTCTCCCCATGTTATCACTCTCCAACCTCCCTACCCCCTGCTGTCCCCTATTCCCCCACAACAGAGCCCAGTGTGTGATGCTCCCTTCCCTGTGTCCATGTGTTTTCCTTGTTCAACACCTGCCTATGAGTGAGAACATGCGGTGTTTGATTTTCTGTTCTTGTGTCAGTTTACTGAGAATGATGGTTTCCAGATTCATCCATGTCCCTACAAAGGACACAAACCCATTATTTTTTTATGGCTGCATAGTATTCCATGGTGTATATGTGCCACATTTTCCTTGTCCAGTCTGTCTTTGATGGGCGTTTGGGTTGGTTCCAGGTCTTTGCTATTGTAAACAGTGCTGCAATGAACATACGTTTGCATGTGTCTTTATAATAGAACAGTTTATAATCCTTTGGATATATACCCAGTAATGGGATTGCTGGGTCAACTGGAATTTCTGTTTCCAGGTCCTTGAGGAATTGCCACACTGTCTTCCACGTGGTTGAACTAATTTACACTCCCACTGACAGTGTAAAAGTGTTCCTATTTCTCCACATCCTCTCCAGCATCTGTTGTCTCCAAATTTTTTAATGATCGCCATTCTAACTGGCGTGAGATGGTATCTCAATGTGGTTTTGATTTGCATTTCTCTAATGACCAGTGATGATGAGCATTTTTTCATATGTTTATTGGCTTCATATATGTCTCCTTTTGAAAAGTGTCTGTTCATGTCCTTTGCCCACTTATGAATGGTTTGTTTGTTTTTTTCTTGTAAATCTGTTTTAGTTCTTTGTAGATTCTGGATATTAGCCCTTTGTCAGATGGGTAGATTGCAAAAATTTTTTCACATTCTGTTGGTTGCCGGTTCACTCTAATGATTGTTTCTTTTGCTGTGCAGAAGCCCTGGAGTTTAATTAGATCCCATTTGTCTATTTTGGCTTTTGTTGCCAATGCTTTTGTGTTTTGGTCATGAAGTCCTTACCTGTTCCTATGCTCTGAATGGTTTTGCCTAGGTTTTCTCCTAGGGTTTTTATGGTATTGTATTATGTCTTATGTTTAAATCTTTAATCCATCTGGAGTTAATTTTAGTGTAAGGTGTCAGGAAGGGGTTCAGTTTCTGCATTCTGCACATGGCTAGCCAGTTTTCCCAACATCCTTTATTAAACAGGGAATCCTTTCCCCATTGCTTGTTTTTGTGAGGTTTGTCAAAGATCAGATGGTTGTAGATGTGTGGCATTGCCTTCAAGGTGTCTATTCTGTTCCATTGGTCTATATCTCTGTTTTGGTACCAGTACCATGCTGTTTTGATTACTGTAGTCTTATAGTATAGTTTGAAGTCAGGTAGCATGATGCCTCCAGCTTTGTTCTTTTTGCTTAGAATTGCCTTGGCTATATAATATGAATTGCTCCATTTTTATTCTTCTCAGTTCCTGTCGGAGAACACTTCAAATTCTTATTGTAACATTTTGGAGTTTGATTTCCAAGCTTGTAAAGCATTTAGGGTTTTACATATAAATGCATACTATGAGTTTGTCTCCATTAAATTCAAATTCAAGATTAAAAGAGTCATGGGTCAGTCTTGCATTTTAAATTTCTGAGCCTAAAATCTGGAAAAGAAATGGGATTTTAAAAAATTAAATGAACTAAATAATTAGCAGCTTCATAACATGTATTTTTGCCGTTGACCCCAGCATCACTCATGCTCATTATGAAATGTTTTCATCACTTCATTTAAAGTAATTTCTAGACCAGGCGCAGTGGCTCACGCCTGTAATCCCAGCACTTTGGGAGGCCGAGCGGAGCAGATCACCTGAGGTTAGGTGTTTGAGACCAGCCTGGCTGACATGGTGTCTGTCTGTACTAAAAATACAAAAATTAGCCAGGCACTTGCAATCCCAGCTACTCAGGAGGCTGAGGCAGGAGAATCATCTTAGCCTGTGAGGCTGAGGTTACAGTGAGCGGAGATCTCGCCACTGCAGTCAAGCCTGGGCGACAAGAGCAAAATTCCATCTCAAAAAAAAAAAAAATTTCTAACTTCGAGCTTTAGAATTGGCTTAAGTTAAACTTCTGGTTTTTGGATGAACTGGTTTCCCTAGTTTTAGAATGCTGTTTATTTAAATGATAAACTGAATATGATTGGCATTAACTCCACTATAAACAAAGCAAATGATGCTTGTATCTAACTATCCAGAGATCCAAAGCAACAAATGGATGGGCAGAAGGAATCACAAGTGAAAAATCTACAGATTCAATTCTATTTTTAAAATGAAAAATTTCTATATTAAAAACATCAAAGCCTTCCTCCCTCTTTCCACCCTCCTTCCTTCCTCTCTCTCTCTTTCTCATTTTGAATAATGTGCTGGTGTGATTTTTTTTAAAAAAAAAACAGGCTTCCATTTACCCTAATTTCTTCACTTATTTCTTTTCAATTTGGATATGCTTCTGTAAGGTGACTTAAAATATTTTCAGGAACAAGGCTGATTATAAACAGAGAAATGTAAAATAAATAGAATACAAAGACCCTAAATAAAGGGAGAAAATTTTGCCTTTTGAATTGGCTGTAATTTTCTTTCCACTCCCTGCTACCCCATCTCAGGCATATGTGGGAAACATCTTCTGAATGTCTAGCACCAAATTAAGATTTAGTACTGACTGCAAAGAGCTTAAAGCCCAGTAAGAAAGACAGACAATTAAACAAAATAAAATACAGATAAAGTATAGTTAAAGGCTATGTCATAAATGCTTTCTCATCAATGTGTTAACTTATGCACGTTTCAATGAGCTAGTCCTATGAACACAATTATGTAAAAACACATACAGGCGAGCCATAGACTTGCTGGGGAGACAAAGTCTTTAACAAAGAGAGAAGATTTAAGTAGATTGTGTTTATTTAAAAAGTTACTCTTACAAAGTTATGCAGCCAACCTCCATTCTCTCCTCCGTAGAGTCCCACTACATAGAGACAACGATTTCCAGCACTTTTAGGTTTTAGTGCTGCTAGCAATATTTTTCTAAATAAGATGCCTATAATGCTATTTCTTGTTCTTTTTTCCAAAGGTAATTATTGTGTATTGACTTGTCTCTATGAAAAACATGGACTTCGCTTTCTTATTACGGGACCTCCACTATGTACTGCCATTGAGGGAGAGGGCGGGGTTTGGTTTGTTGTTATAGCAGAGGCTGTGCTCCAAGGTCTCATGACCTTGGGCAGATTGTTTCTGTATAAAGCTGCCTGATAGCTCTGTAAGGAAGGGCTAGGCCTGTTGACTGGAGGCTTCTCTATAGTTTTTACCTGATTCCCTCTATGGGGGAATCACGCAGTTATTCTGGCATTTTACTGTCCAGCTCAAAAATGTCAATATTTTCAGGTCTTCTCTCTCGAGCTGGTTTCTTCCCCTCCCCTCCCTTCTTCTTTTTTTTCTTTTCATTTCGTTTTTTTGAGATGGAGTCTCACTCTGTTGCCCAGGCTGGAGTACAGTAGTGCTGTCTCAGCTCACTGCAACCTCTGCCTCCCGGATTCAAGTAATTCTCCCATCTCAGCCCCCCAGTAGCTGGGACTACAGGCACATGCCACCATGCCCGGCTAATTTTTGTATTTTTAGTAGAAATGGGGTTTTACCATGTTGGCCAGCTGATCTCAAACTCCTGGCCTCAAGCGATTGCCGGCCTCAGCCTCCCAAAGTGCTGGGATTACAGGCGTGAGCAATCTCACCCGGCTGAGCTGGTTAATTTTCCTAAAGAGAAATCTTACAGTCTCTTGCTTGGAAGGTATATGTCTAGTTGTCAGCTTTCCCAGAATCAAGCTGGGCATGCAGATAGGATTTCACTTTCCAGTGTGTAGACTTCTCCTTTATCTTACTGTTTTCAGAATGTCACCCCTATCCTGAGCTGTGGATGCTCTTTCCAAGTGCAGGGTTCCTCAGGGTTAATCTCTCCAGGCTTCTGGGTGGAGAAGGATATTCACATGATTGTGTGAGGAGATTGAGCAGATCCAGGGGTGTCAACCGCTGCTTATACATTCAACAAATCCTTCTGTTTCCATACCACCCATCCCTGCCTTCCTAGACATCCAGTACTGCTAGTTTCTGAGTCCTCTGGGCTCTGTGATGAGATTCACCTTATGCCTTGCTCCCCCACACCTGCAGGTACTCAGCCTTTTTTGGTCTGTTAAGTTGGTTATCACATATCTGCTTTGCAGATCCCAAAGTTTTATTGAAATATTTTATTGCCTGTTTTCTTCTCTTCTCTCTACCCTTGTGGGTTTATGAATGTTTATAAAAAATTTTTCCTTTTATATCATTTTACTAAGTTTCCGTGAGGTAGAAGATGTGTCTTAAGTTTGCCTTTTGGAACTTGGAATCATAAGTTAGATTTTAAAGGACAATTTAAGGGTGAAGAGGCATGGGGGAATGAAAAGGGCATTTTAGTTCAAGGAAATAGCAAGTTCAAAAATGTAGATCTCTAAAAGGATCTGGCACCACGTTTAGGAAATAGGGATTGTAGTTTGGCCGAAGCATGGGGTATAATGGCAAGGGGACTCTAAGGAAAGTAGATGACACTGTTGCAGAACAGCTCAAATTATTTTCCTCTCTCCATGCATGCTCATTGTAATGTCACTTTGCAGCATTCTCCATCAAGAAGGAGAGTTTATTCCCCATCCCCTGGAATCTGGGCTGGACTTGTGTTGGCTTTGGCCAATAGGATATAGCAGATTGATTATATACAGTTCCAGCTAGATCACAAGGGGCCTTGCATCTTGAACTTGCTATTTTGGAACCTGCCTAGCTGCCACTAGAACAAGCTCACCTCAGTTGCTGGGACTTAGAGACATATGATCCAGTCATTCCCTATTGCTCCAGCTGAGAGTCAGACAGACCCAGAGCCGTTACTTGGCTGACTTGTAGTTCACCACACATATGTGGGAGCCCAGTTGAGACAAGAAAAAACACCCAGCTGAGTTACTAACCCACATAATTATGAGCTAAATATGTGGTGGTTAAGTGGCTACGTTTTGGGGTTGATTATTACTCAATTGACACTAACCAATCTCGTCCTCAAATAGAAATTTAAAGAGGCATTGTGGAGCCAAGAAAATAATACTGGTTAAAACATGTTCAGATTCAAGTCCTTCCTTTGCTACCAACCAGTTGTGTGTCCTTGGGCAAGTCACTTAATCTCAGCCTCACCATCTGTGAGTTAAAGGCACTGGGAGGTGGACCAGATAAGTGGTTTTCAAGCTTCTTTGCGTATGTGAACCCTCTAGGAGCTTGTTAAAAATAATCCTTTTCCCCTCAGTCCTATACATCTGAAAAATCTATAATTTCCTTTATTTCCCTGATGATTCTGCTGCAGCCAGGCCAGCATGCATACCAGACCCCAGTGGTTGACAGCTGTGAGAGCTTCCAGGTCCCTTCGGGTCAATAATTCTGTGAGCTTAAGTCCCTTTTCTGTGGCTTTTGCTGTGGCTTTAGATGTTTTTTTCTGTCTCCACCATGGTGCCAGGATTTCTTCTCAAAATGTCCCTCCCTGCCTGCCTCCCACCACTGGGGCTGGATCACTTTCTACCTCCCCGCCCTCCCCGCCCACCCCAACCCCACAGGCTCAGACTCCAGCTTTGTTACCAGTCGTGTAACTTAGCAGATAGTTCTGCTTTTACCACTCATTTCATATCCACTTCTTAGCTCTATAAGAACTCTTTTGATTGTTAAAGAAAAGGGCATTCTATCTGGGCATTATCCCTCAATCTTAAAGGGAAACCACTGATTCCATAGACTTTTGGATTCTCCAATAATCAATTGCATGTTTCCAGTATCCTTTGGCAGTCTTGTGTAGGGGTTATACCTTGGTCAATCTGCTGTTTTCTTACGTTCTCAGAACCAATTTTTCTAAAAGACCTTAGTCTTCTGCCCTTGACATCACTTGTTTCCATCTGGAATGTTCCCCCCCTTAGGACCAGGTTTTCCCAGCTAGAGTTTCTCCTTAGTTACAGCTTTACCATGAATAACCGTAGTGCCATCTCTCGAATCAGATACAAAGTATTAGTCAAAGCCTTACTGTCTATTTTCCAGCCGTGTGTGTGTGTGTGTGTGTGTGTGCGTGCGTGCATGCGTGTTTGCATGTGTGTGTGCGTGTGTGTGTGATGGGGCAGGGGTGAGAAGATGGAATCTTTTTCATAAACTGCATCCATATTGTATAACCCCTCCTCATCCATTAAAAAAATTGTCTTGGGACATCAGACAAAAGCTGTAAGGCAGATGGCAAAACCTAAGTAGTTCCCAGCCTTTGGACAGTGGGTGGGGTTTGTAAGAGGCAGGCCTCCTGGGAGCTGGAGAGTGCCAGGCCCAGGGAGATGAAAGAGACACCCTTTGTTGTTGCTGGGTGACCTGAAAGTTTGACCCTGTCTGGCGCTAAACACACCCGTCTCTGGATTCCCCTCTGCACTGGGGGAGTCAGCTCCTCCCAGCTACAGTAATTAGCAAATCTGGACAATTTGCAGATAGGTTTTAAGTCCTATTTAGGATTTAAAAACCAGCAGGGGTCAATAAAGTTAATTTAACTTTTTTATTGTGACGCTAGGGTGATTTATGAGATAATGCACATTCAGCATAATGTACTTAGGAGCATGCAGCCACTTACTGTGAACTCAGCCAGCATCAATCAAAGAAATAACCTGTTAACAGTGTCTTTCCTTTTCACCATAATCTTATCTCAATAAAAGTAGCCTTTTTCATACTTAAAACTAAAGCAAACTCGGTCTTCTCATTGTTTGGCCATGAGTGAAGCTTCCTACTCTGTCATTGGATGAAGCCTTGCTAAAGCCTGCAGATGAACCAGCTTGGTGGCCAATCAGATTGTTGCCTTTCAAGTAGTCTCACGCCCCTCTTGGTATGACCTGCGGATTCTGTCTCCCTCACACTATGTAAGCTTAGCAGCAGAAGGTCCTGTGGGCTCTGCTCTGTAATGGGAGGACTGTATTTTACACAGGGATGGGCACCTGCTGACAGGGTGACCCAGGACAGTTCTTTTAGCCTCCCTTCCTCTTGTGTGTGTTTCTTATTGACATAGAAGGGTGTAGCACCAATGGTCTCAGAGCTGTTTTAGCTCTAGCATTTGTGAAGTGAATACACTTCTGATTTTCTCACCACTCCAGTTCCAACAGCTGGTGAGGCTGTGAACCCTGTGAGGTCATCTACAGGGCTCTTGCCTGACTGGTAGATTTGGGGTTGGTTCCCCTGCCCTCTGACCAGTCCTGGGTACCATTGCTCGCTTCAGAGGGAAACACTGAGACCTTTTGTTTTTTAATTCACAAGACTCAACACTAAATAACATTAATTTGTTCATATTCCAAATGCCAGCATGAGCTTTGGGATGTTTTCTCATTTGCTTTTTACCTGAATTAGAAATCAGGACAAAGGTTAGCATTTTTGTTAGAAAAGCAAAGTAACATGTAGCAGCTCTGAGTCGCTTGACCAGAGTCATGTGGCTAGTGCCGGTGACATTGCACTAAAAATAGAGAGCTTTGGCTCCCTCACTGGAGCCCTTGACGCCACACTCCATCACCTCAAAAATGAAGCCACTCCTGAGAGGTGACACCCCATTTCTACCTGTGTTTTCAGTCTTTCCCACACAGATATTTCCCAGGACTTGGTGTGTGGTAATTATAAGTTATTGTAACTGCCTATTTATTTTCAAATTTCTTTCTTTACGAATTGGGTTTGGAAGAGGTGGAGAACTTCAGGAAAATCTCTGCAAAATGAACACGGTCATTCACTCATCACGCCACATCTATTCTGTGGACAAATGCAGGGCCGACTTGGTGCTAGGCCAGGTGCCAGGAACACAGTGTAAATCAGACCCAAGGGCTTGATGACCAGAAGGGAGTAGATGAATCCATAGCATCCCTAAGCTAGGGTCAGAACTAGCTACCTCACGCAGTAGCTACAGGCTTTGGGACCATAAATGCATTCATTCCTAGGATTTATTTTTTCAGTCTTACTCTCTCATTTATCCAAACACCAGAAAGGAAATTAGTTGAGAATGTCAGAGCTGTCCTGGATTCTCCAACGTAGCATAGTTCAAAGGCAACATCACGTGAGCCACATATGTAATTTAAAATTTTCTAGCAGTCACATTTTTAAAAAGTAACGAACAGTGGTAAAATTGTGTATGTTCGTTAGTTTAATATACCCCAAATGTTATGATTTCAACATGTAATCAATGCAAAAATTATTTATGACATTTTAACCTTTTTTTTTGTACTCAGTCTTTGAAGTACAGTGTGTGTTTTAAATGTTCAACACATCTCAATTCAGAGCAGCCACATTTCAGGTCTGCAGTAGCTGCTGCTACTGCACTGGAGTTGCCTCAGGACAGGCAGTGAAGCCTTGGGGCACAGCTTTGTAATTACTTGTGCCTCCCAGCAGGGTACCAGGCCCAGTTGGGCAGGGGCCTCCTGGTCTCCTGCTCTGTTTGTGTTTTCAGGGAGAGCTTCCATCCTCCCTCCTGTGCGCGGCTGATCAGCAGCAGGGAGAACCCTCCCCTCCCCCAGGTCCCAGCTCTGGCAGGCCTCCTTTCCTTGCTGTGAAACATGACCGCTGGTCAAGCCAGGCCTGCTGGTCCGCCTGGGAGCAAGCTCCCTGTTTGCAGCTCTCATGAATTGCTCTTTCTTTTCCATGGAGCACAAAAACCATTTTCCTGACTCCTTTTACTCCCATCGCAGCATTACAACGACCTGCAGAGGGAAGGTACACAAGGCTCCCTTTGTTTCTTGGCTTGGAGTCGTACAATGTACCTGCTTTAGATAAAAGTCTTACCCTGCAAAGCCACATTTTTTTGTCCCTTTTCTTCCTTTCTCATTTTTACAGAGCCAACAATCAAACCTTCACTTTCAACATTTAACCTTATAAAATATGAGCAGGTCTCAACTTTGAAGGTGGATTTGAGAGTTTCCCAGCACCCTGCCCAGGGTTTGGCTTTCTGAGAAGAAGGCTGTGAACTGGGCATTGGTTCTGAAGGCTCCAGAAATCCCTTTATGATGCCCCCTGATAATCTGGTGACCTTATGTTGCCCTCTGTTTCTCACTACAGCCATTTCCAGACTTCAGGGGGAGATACCCTTTCCAAAAATGGGTTGGATGAAACTACTGTGCAGTTAGGCAGACCTCACAGAGAACTGGCATAAATGGACAGGAGTTAATGCCATCTCTGAGGACAGTCACTGCCAAGCAGTGCAGCCATCTGTCTTACCTCACCCACCCCACCTCAGAGAGCCCGCTCCCAGGAGAGTGTGTGTAACATGGACCTTCGGATCACGGGCAACTTTGTGCTTTTATTTTAAAGGTAGAAACCTTACATTCACAGTGTAGCAGGACAGTTGCAAACTCAATCAAAAGATTTTGTAATGTCGTCTTAGGTACACCTTAAAAAACAACACTGAGAAGAAAGCAGTTTCCTGGAGGGTACATACACAATGGCTTTTCAGAGGCTCCTTAAATGGTCCCAGGACTTAGGATACTTTTAATGTATTAGAACCTTTATTTTGGGGAGAGCCTTGGTGCTATTGCAACGAGTTTTCTTTTGAGGAAAATAATGTTTGTTACCCCTTTCCTTCTCTTCCTCCCATTTGCTTTGCTCCAGGCTCAGCCCTCTCTAGGAGTTTGCTGTAGAGCAAACTTGTCCAACCCGTGGCCTGTGAACCACATGTGGCCCAGTTCAGCGTGGCCCAGTATGAATTCATAAACTTTCTTAACACATTATGAGTTTTATTTTTGTGATTTTTTTTGTTGTTTTGTTTCAACTCTTCAGCTATCGTCAGTGTTAATGTGTTTTGTGTGTGGCCCAAGACAATTTTTCTTTTTCCAACGTGGCCCAAAGAGACCAAAAAATTGGACACCAGTGCTGTAGAGAAACCATGTTCAAGTTGTGAGCATGTATTGAGCACCCATGGTTTATCTCCCAGAAGTCTAAGCCCTAGAGATGCAGGGAGGCCCAAGAATTGCCCTGCCCTTCAAGCACTCACAGGCAGTTAGATTGGGTGAAATTGTTATTTATACTTTTCAACAGTCACTATCCCCTGAATCTCTCTATTTGGGGTTGGTAAACTAGACTGAGGGCCAAGTGTGGCCAGTAGCCTATTTTGTTTTGTTTTGTTTTAAATTGTGTTGAAATACACATAACATAAATGTATCATCCCAACCATTTTGAAGTGTATAATTCAATAGTGTTAAATATATTCACATTGTTGTAAAACCAATCTCCAGAACTCTTTTCATCTTGCAAAACTGAAAACTGTTTCATTAAGAAAACAACTCATCTTCCTTCCCCCCAGCCCCTGGCAACTGCCACTCTACTTTCTGTTTCTATGATTTTGACTACTCGAGGTACTCCTATGCATAGAATCATGCATCATTTGTCTTTTTGTAGCTGGCTGACTTCACTTAATATAATGTCCTCAAAACTGCACCCATGCTGTAGCATGTGCCAGGATTTCCTTTCTTTTTAAGGGCTACAATGGCAGAGTTCATATGGGCTGCAAAGTCTGAAATTTACGGTGTAGTTCTTTACAGAAAAAAAATTGCCAAATTGCTTCAGATAAGCAAGAATTGGTTATGTAAATTCCCTTATCTTCTTGTTTAAAATGAATAGAGCATATACATAATAACAGCTTGCACACAATTTTACAGATGATAACTTTCACACACGTTGCTGCACTGTGCCATGGTATGGTATTTAAAGACAAGGAAACTGAGACTTGGATTCCTGTTCCTAGCCAGCTCTCATTCTCATGGCACAGGGCAGTGGTTTGAAGTGATTTCTGCTCACCTTAGACTCCCTTATTTTAAAACCATCCCCTAGTTTTCAGAAATGACCTTGCAGAAAATGTAGCATGGGGTAGAATTTCTTCAAGCTTCTTCACCAACTAAATTTACCTTTCTATTAGTCTGTTCTCACACTGCTATAAGGATATACCTGAGACTGGGTAATTTATGAAGGAAAGAGGTTCAATTCATTCATAGTTCTGCAGGGCTGGGGAGGCCTTAGGAAATTTACAATCATGGTGGAAGGGGAAGCAAAAAGCATGTCCTTCTTCTCATGGTGGCAGCAAGGAGAAGTGCAGAGAGAAGCAAGGAAACAGCACCCTATAAAAACCTCATGAGAACTCATTCACTACCACAACAGCATGGAGGTAACTGCCCAGATGATTTAATTACCTCCCACCAGGTTCCTCCCATGACACATGGGGATTATGGGAACTATAGTACAAGTTGAGATTTGGGTGGGGACACAGCCAAACCATATTAAACTGCTTCTGTCCTTGCTTTCTGTCTCAGAGGGACACTCCCTCCATCTGAGCCTATGGTCCCATCTCATCCCACTTTCCCTGGAAGCTCCATCAGCCATCCTCTTTTCTTATGTGATCGCTTTCCATTTTCTGAGTCATTGGCCTCTGCTTTCAAACAATACTGCTTCCCTAAATACATCTGTAGCTACCTAAACACATAGATAGGACTGATATAAATATTTTCATGTAATAGTATATGTCTGTTGTCTAGCTGTTGATTGAGTTATCATCTCTCTTTTTCTATCTATCTATCTGTCTATCTATCTATATATCAATCAATCAATCATCTATCTACCTATCTAATCTTTCCAACCTGCCTTTCCTGCAAGTTACCATTTTCTATTAGGACTTTAATTATTTTATTTATTTTGGTAGCAAGTGACAGAAAAAGCAACCTGAATGAATTTAAGTCCCAAGAAGGATTGGTAGGATGGACTCCAGGGTGGCTCAGAGAGCTGAAATGAAAGCCAAACAAGCAGCCAGGCTTCAGGAAAGATGGCTGAGGATGGCTCAGGCCCCTGAGGGGCTCCAGAGGATGCCCTGTCTCTGTGTTACACTTCTCTGCTTTTCTCTGTGTGGCTTCATTCACCTGGACTATTTCACCACCAAGCCGGAAACATGGCTGTGGGTGTCTCTCAGGGTCATATCTCTTCAGCATTGCCACCAGAAAGGAATGACCAACTTTTAGTTCCAATGGAATAATCCTCAGGGATGACTCCAATTGCCCTTTCTGGGGCCACATGCCACCCTGCAATGAGTACCATGATTGCAACACTCTCAGACCCCTGTGCTGAGCAGTTCTTCAAAGGAAGGTAGGCTTGCTGTAACCTGAAGGAAAGAAGTGGCACTGGGCAGCAAAAATGAATGGATTTTCACTACGTGCTCTATTTTCTTTCTTCTCTTTTCCACCAAATGTATTCAAGGCACTGCCATGTTTTGTATATCTACTTAATCAACTTTCGGTCACTCAACCAATTCACTCAGGCTCACCTTCCGTCTCTATAAATACGTTGTTAAGGTCACCGATGTCCTTGTCCATCTTTGACTTCTCTAGAGGGCTTTGGATCTATTCAGTCCCCTCCCTTCATCTGCCATGGCTTCAGTGGTGACACTCTCTCCTAGTTCTCCTGTTTCTCTGCGATATTTCATTCTCTTCTTTGGCCTTTGCCCTACCGATTATTTCTTTAAAATGTTTATCCCTCAGGCCCAGACTTTGCTCTGATTCACACCATACATTTCAATTGGGCATTGTGATGGCCTCCTGAGCCATCACCAATATAAACCAGGGACTCTGGCTGGGCCCGGTGGCTCACACCTGTAATCCCAGCACTTTGGGAGGCCAAGGCAGGCGGATCACCTGAGGTCAGGAATTCGAGACCAACCTGGCTAACATGGTGAAACCCCGTCCCTACTAAAAATCCAAAAAATTAACTGGGGGTGGTGGCACACACCTGTAGTGCCTATAATCCCAACTACTTGGAGGCTGAGGCAGGAAAATCGCTTGAACCCAGGAGGCGGAGGTTGCAGTGAGCCGAGATCATGCCTTTGCACTCCAGTTTGAGGAACAAGAGCGAAATTCTGTCTCAAAAACAAACAAATGAACAAAAAACAAAACAAAACAAAAAAACAGGGACTCCCAGGTCACTAGATAACAGCCCTTTCTCCATGCTGGTCTCCCGGTAGACATTTCCTAGCTCTTCCTCTGGATGTCCCTCAGGTACTTCTCATATGTACAGAAACAGACTTACCATTTTTTCCTCCCTGGCTTCCCCTCTAAGAACCTGCTTTTGTGAAGTTCCATCTTGGGTATTGGCACCATCATCCTCCCAGTCTGCTAAGCCAAGAACCTGGCTTCACTTTGCCCTCCTCACTCCTCAAATAGGCAAGACAAGCCCATCTCATACATATCTGTCAGATCTATGTTTTGTTTTGTTTTCTCAGTGCCCATATCTACTGCTTTGGTTCTGAAAGTCATCATTGCTTGCCAGAACTATTTGTAAAAGTTTGCACACTCACCTCCCTGTGTGTAAACTTTTCCTAATTCCTTTTCCAAGTTTTTCCAGAGTACAATCTGATCTTGTTGCTCCTTCGCTTAAAAATGTGCATCATTTCCTTGCCTTCTGAAGCCCTACACAATGGGCTTAACCAAAATTCACGGGTTTAATGCCTCCTTTCCATGCAGCCCTTGATTCACACACTTCAAACTGAATGCTGTTCTCTTCAGGCTTTTTGAAATATTTCATGTTTATTTCTGTCAAATTCATACATGTGCATAGTTTTTATAGTGAAAAAATTGTATATTACAAGGTTTATTGTGAAAAACAGTAACCTCTGTTTCTGCTCCTTTTAGAAGTAACCATTTTCAACTCTTTCCACTGTTTTTCTTTTCTTGTTCTTTTTTCTTTTGTTTTCTTTTCTTTTGGTGTTTGCCTCCATATTCCTAAATAACATGTTCAAATGTTCTCTTTTGAGTTCTCAGATTTAGCGTTTACATTTATTTTGTCCTCTCCTGCCTATCTGACTCACACACATACAATTTCCCTTCTATATCCTTGCACTGTAATTATGGAGTAAGTTTTGACAGAAAGATATTCAAATTCTGCATTAATATAACCGTGAATATTTTTCACAACTGAGCCATGTTTTAAATCAAGAACTACGTTTCCATCCTTGAACAACTCTTTATTTTCCCGTGCGTTAATAATTGTCATGATTTTTGAATTGTTTACTTTTCTATATACCAATCAGTGATTCAGTCCTAAGCTGGTTGCCAGAAGTTAAAACATTCTCTCAATATATTCACAGGTGGGGGTAATCCATCTGTTTTATTTATGTTCTTGGAATTCATCTTCTGAATTTCTGTATCTCCTCATATGTTTCAATTTGAGGGGAGTGAAGATGAGGTTAGGAGAAGGCACTCAGAAACAAAATACTAAGTACAGCACTCTAGCATTTCGAAGGAAGAGAAAACACTTTTCCTCAGATGTCAACCCCACTTACTTTATTTTAAAAATCATCAAATCAGTTTATTTCCTATGTCAAGGTATTGCATCTTCTTGAGCTACACGGCCTGGTGTTTTCTTTCTGACTAGTTCATTGCTACTTATACACAGCTGGAAGGCACTTATAAAAATAGCCTCTTTCCTGGACACAGTGGCTGAGCCTGTAATCCCAGCACTTTGAGAGGCCAAGGCAGATGGATTGCTTGAGGCCAGGAGTTAATGACCCGCCTGGGCATCATGGTGAAACCTGTCTCTACTAAAAATGCAAAAAATTAGCTGAGCATGGTGGGTGCATGCCTATCGTCCCAGCTACTTGGGAGGCTGAGGTGGGAGAATCATTCGAGCCTGGGAAGTCAAGGTTGCAGTGAGCCGAGATCATGACACTGCACTCCAGCCTGGTCAACTGGAGTAAAATCCCGTCTCAAAATAAATAAATACAAATAAAATAAAATATTGCTTCTTCCATCAATGTGTTGTGGGATGATGATAATGTTGATGAAGATGATAATGACCCTATGGAAGATAATGCTCAAATATCTCTAAATCATATCTGTTTTGATCTTGCAAAGGACATAGAGCAGCCACAGAACAGGAGCAACCAGCCTGCTGTGTCTACACAACAGCCCTAGAGATTAAATTGTGATTACTCTCATTTTACAGAGGAGGAAATGCCAGCAGCTTGCCCAGGTCCACACAAATAGTGTTTATGGAACTCAGGAGTGGAGCCCAGGAAGTCTGACTGAAGAGCCCATACCTTCCTCTGTGTGGTACCACCCTGGAACCTTAGAAATGATATACTGGGTGTGGTACCAACGGACAGAGTAACAAAATACTGTTACTTTTCTCTCTGGTCTCACTTCTAGAACCAACTGCGCACACCCCATGTCCCAGGATTTCAGACTTTGTAGTCATTCCCTCACTCTGCCACGTCTTTGTGCCTTTGCAGATGCTGTTCCACTGCCATGGACTCCCTCCCCATGTCTTCCTGGAAAACATTTGTTCACCTCTTAGGACAATTCAGTTATCACTTCCTGGAGGGACACTTTCCCTGACTTTCCCAGAAGATTTCCTTCTCCATGTTCTGCAGGGACACCATTTATCCTGCTTCCACTATAGCATGAATCAGTGCTCTCTATACACGTGTCTAATGCAGTGCTTGGACCTCTGAAGGTATTTAGTAAAAGTTTATCTGATGAATAGACAAATGAATCAATGAATGGATGATGAATTTTCTTAAGTAAACTTTCTCCATAGAACAAGAACCTTGCAATTCTCCAGAACAATTTTCTCCAATTAAGAAAATTTCCCCAAACTCTTCCCTCCATGGTTTACCTTCTCCTAAATTCATTTTTTTTGGTTGTTGTTGTTATTTAAAATATTGCATAGTGGAAAGTGGCTGACTCTGAATTTCTAACTAACTGTTTTGATTATACTCAACTGAGTGCAAATATTCCATTCCGCTCTTTTGTTATTCTTTGCAGTATTCAACATACCTATTACTCATAAAAATGTGACTTCCTGCTTTATTTCCAGTATAACATGAAATCTACCAGAGAAGTTTCCATAAAACCCACCAGAGAAAATGAAACCTTGCAGAGACAGAAGATTGTATCTGTTCATGTGGCTCCCCACCGTCCGCTCACATCATGTAATTCTGCTTAGCACTTCTGGGCCCATTTCCTTCAAAGCACTTTCCAAGCATGACCTAAGTGATGTATCACAGGCGAGGGGGTGGGACGCCAGGAACTTGAGCTGTAAATGCAGAACTGTTAAACTCAGTTTCGGAGGAAATTAGATTTTAGAGTTGGAAAAGAAATATGGTCCTGATACTAACACCCTGTCTCACTTCAAATGACCAAACCTCCACCTCTCCTCTGACATCTCCTCCATGAAGACAAGGGGGATATTATGTTCGCTGGAAGAGTGACTGAGAAGTGTTTTTTCCACAGATTATGGAAAGCTATAATCCCCAATGGGCAGCCACATTAAAGGACAATTTTTTTCAAGACTGTCAAAAAAAGAACTGCCAACACTTCATAAACAAAACACAGTATACTGGAAAAGCCAGTAATCATTCAAGAACACACATAATATTGTAATAATAGCACTTGCTATTTATTAAGTGCCTACTGTGTGCCAGGTATTGTACATACAATATCATTAATCCTTTTCACAACACTCAGAAAAAGGTAATGAATCTTCATAAATGAAGCCTTTTCCCAAGTCCAGTCTCTGTGACCCCTTTTAGTGTCAGTCTAGGGGGATTCTCTCACATAAGGACACCTTTTAGAAAATGCCACCAGGTGAGGAAGAGGCTAGGGGTTAAATAAGAAATTGTGCTCACTGAGGGAACTTATTCAGAATTAGTTTTTCAATCTCATGGAAAGCTCTGGTAGGTTCAAGTTAGCACAGCTGTGACCACTGGGGAGTGGTACTAGGGCCTGTGTATCCAGAGAGGGGAAGCTTTCGGTTTTTAGTGGGTAGCCTTCTGTATCACTCACAATTATGTTTTATGTAGTGATTTAGGAATTTCAAAATATTATAATGAAGATACAAGTATAAAGATCCTTTATGGCAGGGCACGGTGGCTCATACCTGTAGTCTCAGCACTTTAGGAGGCCAAGGCAGGTAGATCACTTGAGCTCAGGAGTTTGAGACCAACCTGGGAAATGTGGTGAAACCCTATCTTTACAAAAAAATACCAAAAAATTAGCCTGGGCACACCTGCAGTCTTGGCTGCTAGGGAGGCTGAGTGGGGAGAATCGCTTGATCCCAGGAGGTCGAAACTGCAGTGAGCTATGATTGTGCAACTGAACTCCAGCCTTGGGTGACAGACCAAAACCCTGTCTCAAACAAACAAACAAACAAACAACAATTCTTGACAATCCAGATCCTATTTCCATGTGTTACATCTCCTTCCTCTCTGGTGTTTTCTGCAGATTCAAGTAGCCATCCTTAAGTTCTTCCTGCAGGTAGGGGTGGGCTCTGTCTAGTTCATCACCGCATCTGCCACATCTGGCAACTGCTCCGTGCCTAGTGAGTGCTCAGTCATTATTTATTGAATGAATTCTCTCCAGGAATTCAGCATTTTCGGTTTTTCTTTTAAAGTTGATATAAAAAGTGAAACGTTCTAGATGTCTTGGGACTGACATGGCATTTTGGTGCATTTGTTTGGATTAGCTTGCAAATTGCTCACCAAATGGCACAGGCTAATGAGAAAAGAAAACTAGGCAACATAGCTGACATGTACGTGCTAGGCTAAGGCCAAGAGCACAGTGTCAGACTATGGAATGATAACTGCACAGACATTACCAGGGCCTTCACCGTATGAACATGAGGAGCTTAAAAGCACCTGCCCCATGGAGGTCAGGATGACACGTGTTAAATCAGTGATTTCATGTTAACCAAAGAACATCATCTGTCACATTAACGTTGTTAATTGGACTTTTATAAGATGTGCATTTTATTTTTAAATTTTCGATTTGTGATTGTATAAAAGCCGTAAGCAATATTTATAATCTTGTGTGTGCCTGTGTTTAAGTAATAATATGAACAAAATACCAAGTCAAACACTGGGGGTCTATCAGGGAATCAGTTTGGAGAACTACAATCTCAAATTGTTATTGAAAATACTAAAGCAGACAAAGCCAAGGACAAGAGCCCTATGGCATGTACCTTGAATTATTAATACACAGTTTGGATATATTTTGTCAGTCAAGTAAAAATACACGTAATGGAACTATTACCCAAGCTGTGCATTTTATCCACAGGATATAATCACAGCTTTATGTGCTGTTTATCAAAATTAAGGATACAAAGTCTTTGGCCTCTTCCTCCTATCCACCTAGTACTAGAAGTCGTTCATTTAACGAATGTCTACAGAGAGCCCTGTAGGTACTGGACCCTGTTTTAGGAGCTTGGGATCCCAGCCTTGGGAGCTTTCAGTGCATAATCCTTCCAAAGTTTTCCTCAGACCTCCACCAAGCTGTGGCTCTACCTCTGATACTGTTTACCAGATTGCATGCAGTTTTTATTATCATACATCAATTAACATAACCAGGCAACCAGAAATGAGACATATGCAGTTTCTGCCTTTCTGGAGACTTGAACTTCACTAAGTTGAGCTTCCACTGTGTTTGTGAACTCACTCCTGAGGCCAAGGAGCAGCCAAGCATCCCCAGCTCGTGGCTTTTCTCCCTGCTTGGCTTCTTTCTCCACAGGCCTAGGAGACTTGTGTGATTTGGCCTGGATTTATACATGTAATTCATTTTAATTCTGTTTACCTCGTCTGCCCATTCAGTAGATCCTCCCTCTGAGAAACACAGACCCCTCAGCATAAGAGACCTGATTTATGTAGAGAAGTGATCATGCGTTTTAATTGACATCAAGTTGAAAGGGTAGGAAATAAAATTGTATAAAACCTCATTACAGTTATATGTAATATATGCATGCATTCTAAAAAGATTGAGAGGGAAATTGTTATGTTACTATATATATTATTATAAATATGTTAACAGTTCCTTGCTTTTTACGTTTTTCCCATTGAACTTGAACATAATTAAAATTTAATAAAATAACTAAATTTAGTTGACATGACGTGTTTGGGTGACCATATGATGGCTTCAAGCTTTCACAACTTTTAAAAATACTCTCAAGAAGGTGATCTGGATTAGCCTTAAACTTACAACACAATTGCCCACAAAGTTATTTTTTTCCTCTTTTATTCTTTTGTTTTGTTTTATTATGGGGGTATATGCTTTGCCAAGTGTTCTAGACTGTTAACCGTTTCTATGATTTATCAAAAAGAAAATGTTGACAATGATTTTGATTTTATATTCTCTACTTCTCTCAATGTCCTTGAAATATAGTTTATCAGGGCTGGGTGAGATTCAGTTTCTTCTTTATATGTTTGGTCCGGTTTTGGGAAATCAGCATTTCTGTCTTAAAAAGAAAAAGATAATTAAAGAAGTTTATCTCTAATTTACCTTCAGGTCTAAAACAGTACATTAAGAACAACTCTGTATAATATGCAGATGTGAAAAGGTCTATCAAATACAAAGGAACTATAAACAATTGAACTTGAAATGACAAATTCATATAAATTTAACAAGGAGCGGAATAATACAGTAGTGACTTAGTTTTGGTTATAAAATAAAAATTATTTAACTTCTGAGACAATTAACAGTTGCTAATGTAAAAAAATTAAGAAATAGTGAATATTAATATAAATTGTAAAATGCTTTTCCTCCAATATCTCTGTATTCTATTAAGAGATAATATGTTAGCCAGTCACAAATGAACAAATATTGTATGATTCTGCTTATGTTAAGTACCTAGGGTAGTCAGATTCATAGACAGAAAGAATGGTGGTTGCAAAGTGGGGAGAGGGAAGAATGGGAAGTCATTTTTTATTGAGTAGAGTTTTTGTTTTACAAGATGGAAAGAGTAGATGGTGGTGATGGTAGCACAACAATGTGAATGTACTTAATTTCACTGAACTGTACACTAAATAATGGTTAGAATGTTAAATTTTATTTTATGTGTATTTTGCCACAAATTAAAAGAGAGACAATGTGTTAATATTATACAAATACAGAAAAGTCTGTTTTACTTTCATATATTTATTTAAGTTGGGAGCATCTTTTTTCCCTAATTATAAAAGTCAAACATAAAATTGGAAATATAAAAGTAAATTACTTCTTTACAGATGATATGATGAGAATTCTATAAGGTATCTGATAAGAGAATTGATTTTTAAATGATAGAGCATTCTTATAAGTACACATTTACTCAGAAAATGCAATGGAAATACCAATCTTATATATAACTTTTAAAATAAAATACTTAGAAATAAAATTAACAAGAACTTATAAAATTTGAGTGAAGGAAAGCTTAAAACTTTACATAAGACATAAAATAAATTTGAATAATTGGAGAGACATGCGTAGTTCTAAATATGAAGACTCAAAGTGTAAAACTGTTGTCTCAAAATCTATAAATTTAATGTACTCCTTTGCAAAAGTAGATAAATTGATTCCAAAGTGTGTATCAAAGATACATATGTGAGAATACCCAAAAAAGTCTTTTAAAAAAGAAAGAAGAGTAATTAAAGAAGATTGGTACCTCTAGTATTAAAATGTATTCTCAGAACTAATTTTAAATGGCTGGTACTGTTGCTAGAGTAGACAGACAGATGAATGGAACAAAATACAATTCAAAAATAGAGCTAAATGCATATGTGAATTTGCTGTATGATAAAAGTATATTCCAAATCACTGGGGGAATTGATGTATTTTTTTTTTAAACTATATGAGGGCATTGGCTAGTTCTTTGGAAAAAAGAAACCTAAGACTTTGCTTTTCGTGCCAAAATAAGTTCCTGAGAGCTCAAGAATGTAAACTTAAAATAAGTTCATAAGTAACTAAATAAAAGTATCAACTAAAAATATGAGCGATAATTTTTTATGAGAATGGAGTGGAAAGGCCTTACGAATAAAGACTCAAGGGCCAGAAACAATAAAGAAATAGTAAATAAATGCGACTATATCAAAATGAAACACTTCTGCAGAGACTTACCATGGATAACATCAGTAGAAAATGTTAAAACTAATCTCCTTAAGATATAAGGAGCTATGAAAATTAATAAGGAAAAAAACCAACAACCCAATAAAAAAAGAACAAAAAATTTGAATCAGTTTGCCAAGAAAATGAAATGTAGCTTATAAGCTTAATAAAAAGATGTTTATTATAATTCAAATAGGAGTACAAAATTTAAAGTGATATGCCATTTTACACATCAGATAAGATTGGCTGTGCTGTTTTAGTAAGAGTTTAGGGAAGCAAGCACATTTATCCACTGATAAGAAAAAAAGCAAGAATTGTTACAACTTCTTTGGAAGGCCTTAATGCAACAAATATCAATATTTTAAATGAACATTAAATGAACATTTAAAATATTGATATTTGTTGCATTAAGGCCTTCCAAAGAAGTTGTAACAATTCTTGCTTTTTTTCTTATCAGTGGATAAATGTGATAATTACTGGATAAAATAGAATTAATATTTATTTTATCCAGTAATTATCAAAGCAGGGTTTTATCTTAAAGATATACCTTCACTTGACATCAAAGGCATCTATGTACAGGCTGTATAAAGGGTGCTCATTTCAGCTTTCTTTTAATATCAAAGGACTAGTAATATCAATCCATAAATAAAAGATCTGTTGAGTAAATTAGGATACCTCCATGCAATGGAGTATTACAGTCATGATAAGAATAAGTTAGATATAATAGTTTTAAGGCCCAATAGACAAAATGACTGAAACAAAATACAGAGGGCCCAGAAACAGAACAAATGATATATGCTCAATTCAAATTCAGTAAAGTAGAATACCAAATAGCCATTAAACATAATAGTTATCAGTAATGCAAAAAGTAGGAATTAAAATAGGTTTCTATTTTTACCTGTCAATGAGCAAATACTTAAAGAATGGTAACATAGGTATGAGTCAGGCTACTAATTTATTCTTGTTTTTGTTGATTTATGTATGTGGTTTTGTTCATTCATTTAATCAATATTTATTATGTAATATACTGTACATTATGCCAGGCACTGAGTTCTTATTGCTCAAAGACTACTTGATGAGAGTATAAATTCCAATTGCGATAGTATAAATCTATAGCTTAAAATAGTCATACTTTTTACTGAACAATTTATCTTCTAGAAATTTATCTCATATAAATAATCAGGTAAGTGTGCACAGTAGTATTTGAAAGGATATTTAGTATAGCATTTGTGGGTAATGATTAAATGTCTAAAATTCCTCCATTCTTATATGTTATACCTCTTGTAATGTGACGTTGCAGATTCTCTTACCAAGCAATGGAGTCTGTTCTTCACCCCTTGATTCTGGGTTGGACAGGTGACTTGGGTTGGACAAAAAGACATTACTAAGCATGTTAGAAACAAAGGCTTGAGAAACACTTGCACACTGGGGCTTGCTGTCCAAGCCTCTGAGACGGTCTGCTGGTGAGAAGCCCAGGCTGGACTGCTGTGGATGAGAGACCACACGGAGAGAGGACCCAGCCATTTCAGCTGTGTCGGCTCCCCAAGTTGTTTCACAGAATCATGAACTAAAAAAAAAAAAATGTCGTTCTTTTAAGTCATGAAAATGTGAGATGATTTATTACACAGTGAAAGCTAATTGATAAGGCATTATTTGTTAATTCCAATCAATAATCCACCTATATGTTTACCAGAAATACACATAGGTTGATTAAATTCATACAATGGTGATAAAGTTTGGATGTGTGTCCCCTCCACATCTCATGCTGTGTTGAAATGCATCCTCCAGTGTTGAAGGTGGGCCTAGTGGGAGGTGTTTGGGTTGTGGGGGCAAACATAATGAATGACTTGATGTCCTCCTGTGGTAATGAATGAGTTCTTGTTCCGGTTGTTGATTTGAGAGCTGGTTGTCTAAAGGAGCCTGGCATCTCCTCCTCTTCTCTATACCTCTCCCTCTTTCTCTCTTGCTCTATCTCTCTTTCCTGTTCCTTCTCATCACTGTGTGACATGCCTGCACCCTCCTCACTTTCCACCATGAATAAAAGTTTCCTGAGGTTTCACCAGACGCTGAGAGATGCTGGTGCCATGCTTATACAGCCTGCAGAATTATGCGCCAAATAAACCACTTTTCTTTATAAATTACCCAGTCTCAGGTACAGCAACTTAAAACTGACTAACACAGAAAACTGGTGCCAAAGAGGGGGGCATTACTGTAAAGATACCTGAAAATGTGGAAACAGCTTTGGAGCTGGGTTACAGGCAGAGGTTGGAAGAGTTTAGAGAGCTCAGAAGACAGGAAGGCAATGGGAAGTTTGGAGCTTCTCAGAGACTGGTTAAGTGGTTGTGAAGCATTCTGAAATGCTTTTAGAAACATGAATGGTGAAGGCGAGGCTAACAAGGTCTCAGATGGAAATGAGCAAGTTATTGGGAACTGAAGCAAAGGTCACTGTTGTTTATGCCTTAGCAAAGAACTTGGCTGCACTGTGTCCATGCCTTAGGGATTTGTGGAAGGTTGAACTTAAGAGTGATGATTTAGGGTGTCTGTTGGAAGAAATTTCCAAGCATAAATGCATTCAAGAGGTGGCACGGCTGCTTCTAACAACCTGCATTCAGATGTGGAAGCAAAGGACTTCAAGTTGGAATTCGTAATTAAAAGGGAAGCAGAACATAAACATTTGGAAAATTAACAACCTGGCTATGTGATAGAGAAAGACTCCAAGCAGGCTGCAGAACAACCACTTGCGAAGAGATTAGCATGACTAAAAGGAAGCCAGGTGCTAATAACCCACACAATGGGAAAAAGGCCATGAAGGCATCTCGGAAGTCTCTGAGGCAGCCCTTCAGCTTTGGGAGCCAGGCCCAGAGTGCCCCTGTTCTGTGCTGCCTCAGGAGGCTACTCCTGCATCTTGCCTGCTCCAGTTCCAGCCTCAGCTCAGAGGGCCCAAGGTACAGCTCAGGCTGCCACTTTGAAGAGCCACTGTAAGCCTTGGAGGTTTCTGCATGGTATGCAGAATACAAGACTAAAGCAGACTTGGCAGCTTCCACCTAGATTTCAGCGAGGTATCCGAAAGCCTGGGGCAGAAGCCTGCTGCAGGGGCAGATTCCCTTCAGAGGGCTTCTACTAGGGTACTGCTAAGGAGAAATGTAGAATCCCCACTGGGACACTGCCTAGTCCCCACACAGAGTCCCCATCAGGACACTGCTGTGCCCTTCAGACCCCAGGATGGTAGAGCCACAAGCAGTCTGGAAAACCTGCAGACACTCAGCTTCGAACAATGAGAGCAGCCACGGGGGCTGGATCCTGCAAAACCACAGAGGCAGAGCTGCCCGAGGCTTTGGGAGCCCACACTTTGCCCCAGGGTGCCCTGGATGTGGGACATGGAGTCAAGGGAGATTATTTTGGAGCTTTAAGATTTAATGTCTGCTCTGCTGGGTTTCAGATGTGTGTGGGGTCTATTGCTCCTTTCTTTTGGCCAATTTCTCCCTTTTGGAATGGAAATGTTTACTCAATGCCTGTACCACCATTGTATCTTGGAAGTAGATTACTTGTTTTTTACTTTCCAGGCTCATGGGTGGAAGGAACTTGCCTTCATTCTCAGATGAGACTTTGGACATGGGACTTTGGACTTTTGAGTTGAGGCTGGAATGAGTTAAGGATCTTTTGGGAAGGGATGATTGTACTTTGCAATATGAGAAGGACATGAGATTTTGGGGACCAGGGACACAATGATATAGTTTGGATGTGTATCCCCTCCAAATCTTGTGTTCAAATGTAATCTCCAGTGTTGGAGATGGGCCTAGAGGAAGGTGTTTAGGTTATGGGGCAAATATCTCATGAATGGCTGAGTGAGTTCTTGCTCTGGCAGTTCACAGGAGAGCTAGTTTTTAAGGGATCCTGGCACCTCCCCCCACCTCTTACTCCCTCTCTAGCCATGTGACATGCTTGCTCCTACTCTGCCTTCCATCATGAGTAAAAGCTTCCTGAGGCCTCACCAGAAGCCGGGCAGGTGTTGGTGCCATGCTTATACAGCCTGCAGAGCCATGAGCCAAATAAACCTCCTTCTTTATAAATTACCCAGTCTCAGGTATTCCTTTATAGCAGTGGGCTAGTGCAAATGGAATATAAGACTGCTATTAAGAATGATGTTGTGGGCCGGGCATGGTGGCACACTCCTATAATCCTAGCACTTTGGGAGCCCGAGGCGGGTGGATCACAAGGCCAAGAGATCCAGACTATTCTGGTCAACATGGTGAAACCCCGTCTCTACTAAAAATACAAAAATTAGCTGGGCATGGTGGCGCGTGCTTATAGTCCCAGCTACTTGGGAGGCTGAGGCAGGAGAATTGCTTTAACCCAGGAGGTGGAGGTTATGGTGAGCCAAGATCTTGCCATTGCACTCCAGCCTGGGTAACAACAATGAAACTCCATCTCAAAAACAAAAAACAGTAACAGAAAAAACAAAACAAAAAAATGATGATGTGGATTCATATTTACTGACATGGAAAACTTCTTGATGTGCTAAGTGAAAAAAAAGACAGCTATGAAACAGTATGTAGAATATGATTTCTATTTGTTTTTTTTAACTATGCATATGTCTGCCATTTTATATTCTAATGTTAACAGTAGTTATTTTTGATGATTTCTTAGATTTTAAAAATACTTTTTATTTATATCTGTTCTCATTTGTCTACTTGGATTAAAAGAAATAATAAGAGTTTGGGTTTTTTTCATAGAAGAAATACTGAATCCAGTCTGATTTCTATAAGATTTTAATTAACTGACTTATTTTATTTTAATTGACAACTAGTAATTGTACATATTCATAGGGTACATAGTGATGTTTTGACATATGTGATGTATGTATCAGGTAAGAGTAATTAGCATATCCATCATCTCAACCATTTATCATTTCTTTGAGAACTAGCTTTTTAAAAAGCCATCATCTATATATATATCCCGCTCCCCATATGCATCCCGCTCCCAGCACCATCCTCTTTCCATTTCTCCCCTCACCTCCGCTTTTGGAGACTGCTTTTGCAGCCCTGCCCAAGGGCTCTGCTTCTGTGTCTCTCTCTCGCTTTCCTCTCTGTGGTTGTTGGCCTCCATGAAACATTCATTATTATTTTATTTTTTGCCTCTGTCACAGTCCCTTTCTATCCTACTCAGGTTCCCATGAAGGATCTGTGTTTGTGAATGAGATCTGAGAGCACTTGGCTGCAGACATACTTTTGTCTTCTCAGAAGGCAAAGTAATGTGAGAAGACCTAGGATGGAATGAACGTTACAAGTGCCCAGGGATAGTATTGATATGGGTGGTGGGAGACGGCAAAATTAGTGCATGAGAAAAAAATGCCTTCTGGCTCAATGTGAAAACATAATGCAATGATAATATGTTGCACTTCCCGTCCTCCCCAGTGTCTGCTTAGTATTTTTATTATGACTTTTTTTTTAAAGAGCTCAATATCCTTTCCAGAATGTTTGTAAAATTCTGACTAATCTTGAGATAAACAGACAATCCCTTTTCAGGGATGGAAAAACAGAGTACCAAAATGATCAGGTGATATGTCTTTGGACAGAGGAAAACCTAGTTTTAAACTCTGTCATCTGATTATTACTAGTGAGCTAAGTACTTTAAACTTCCACAGTTAGAAATTCTGAAAGGAATGGCATTGCCACACCGATGGTCTTTTCACAAGTAAAATGTCATTTTGCTATGGAAAATTTTAAACACCACTGATGAAAAAGTAACAAGTAGTCTTAGATTGGAAAAATAACAATGGAATTTGTCTCTACTTTTTTACCAGTCTCTCTATGTCACTAGTTATTCACCTTTTCCTCCATACATGACGTGGACACACATTTTTTTAGGTGGGTTTACACAGGTAAATTTACCATGTTTTGAGGCATTTGAGGTAGCCTGTGAGCCTTTGTATCAGGTTTTCCAAACACTCAATCAAAATGCTAAGTGATGCAGTATAATTACGTGGTTTTGTGAGCTTGAGGATAGTTTTTATTTTTTTAATTGGTTCAGCCCCATGTTTTCCCTAATGGTTACAAATGATTAGAGGCTTGGAGCTATGAAATCTGCTTAGTGAAAGGTAATCCTGCCCTGGTAGTTATTCACTGTGCCTAGGAAAAAAAAGTAGTGTTTAATATATCATCAGTGTAAATGGTTGTGCTGATGCTAAACTGAAGCAACTATTAACTGTGGGTGTGTGTTAATCCATAATTACAGTTGAACCTCTTTCTTGAAGTCACCAAAGATTTATCTTGGATTCTTTAATACCATGCAGTAAGTATGGGAATAAATTCCTCAAAGCTGTATATAATCACACTGAAGCACATTTCTCTTCAATGTGTGCTCTAAACTGTGTACGTGACTCTATTCTTCATTGGAAATTCCTATCATATTGGCCTATGCCTTTTTCTGGTTGTTTCTCATTATAATATCACCTTTAAGTCTAAACATTGAAGGAGCAGATAGATATGACAGCAAGACTAAAATAATGTGGGTTTTCACTAAGCACTCTCTTTTTAAATCATGTAGAAATTGTCTCACTGCTTGGGTAAACGCCCCTTTTTTTCCATTCTTCCCTGTAAGAGAAGTTTGGAGGCTGAATTACAAGCATTATGGGACAGGGTGGGCGTCAGTACTAAGATTCAAAGGGAGAACAGTACACCAGTTTGCTAAGTCAGACTAGTGCTTTCAAATAAGGTGATCAGAAACTCATTGTTCCTCAAATCTTTACAACCTATTATGTGCCAAAAATTGTGCTGGGTGCTCTGAATACGCATGCCCTAGGCCCCATTTTCAGGAAGATGTGGCTGGAGTCTAGCTGGAGACACAGGCAGGCAAGCACATCTGCATTGCAGTGTGATTCGTGAAGACCATAGAGGAAATTATGCAATGCAAGTATTGGCTAAATTAGGTGGGCGAAGGCCAGAGGGGTCTTCAGTGAAGAAATAGTGATCATAGACACAGAGGCTTCCAATGCAGGCATTGGAGCGGGGCTGGATGCAAATCACACTTCTACGGAGCACTCATTCCATGAGCTTGGGCAGATTTTCTCATCTACACTCAACTTTGGTTTCCTTATCAGTAGAAATGTAATAGATTTCTACTAGTGAAGCAATACACATGAAAGTTTAGTACAATCCCTGGCACATAGTAAAATCTTTTCAAATGGTAGGTCTTATTATTATTATATTGCTCACCACCCTCACATTATAGATGAGACCGATGGAAGCCTCTGGGGGAGAAGTCTGTTATCCCAGTGCACGCCACTGTGTGAGCTGGAGCATGGTTTTCAAACTCTCTGTCCACATTTCTTCAGTTACACCATGACACCTGGGAAGCTGAGCCCACTGAGAAGCCAGGCTTCTCTGAGCATATTTTAGACTTTGTCTAGGTTGTGCCACTATGCAGAACAGCAAACAAGTGGCCATGTTGCCTTTGTACTTGTGGAAATGACCTTTCTCCGGTAGGGCAAAGGGTTACTATTCTTTCTCTGTGAATATGGTCTGAGATGGGCAAAGTGGGGAAAGCAAAGGAGGAGATGGAGAAGAGAAAAGGATGGGAGGCAGAAGGGCAGCAGAATCAGAGAAAGGGCCCTTTGTCTCCAGCCATGGACACTAAAAACCCAGTTTTAAAGTGGCCTGTTGTCTCCAAAGCACTTAAAGTAGCATTGAGTCATCTTTCTTTTCCACCATCTCCTTGTGTTGGGGTGAGAAGGGGAGAGGAAGTGGGTCCACTCTGAAACACTGACTTTCATAGTGAATGGGGCAGGAGTTCTGTTTAGAGGCAGGAGGTCCAGATGGGCCTTATGAATGGATTTGGCCTGAAGGGACAGTCATGGGGGGGAGAAAAGATTTTGGGAGTTTTGTTTTTCAAGTGTTTCATTTGCAGAATTTATGGTAAAATGCGTAGGTCAAAAAGAAAATGGCCCTCTGTTGGCCCAGACATCTGTGGAGTTCTTTGATAAGCTTCCTTGTACTTTTCCAAGGCTACAGAGAACCCTAGAAGGCAGCAAGAACAGGGCAGGAGTGGTGGCGCTGGGGCTGAGTACCTTGGTAATGCAGGGAGATGGGAGTGAAGGAGGACACCTGTGCTTCCTATGGCCTGCTGGAACTTTGAAGGCTGAAGTGCAGCCTGTCAGGAACCTTGTTCAAATGCCATCCTCCTGGGAAATCCCTTCCATTTGTGCAGCTCTACACAGCATCTTCATCTAGACCTCCCACCAGCACTACACAGCAGGAGCAGGTGCAGATCAGTAACATTATTCTGCGGGTGAGGGCCCTGCAGTGTACAGAGGCTGAATACGTGCCTTGGTAAAAGCTAGTAAATAGCAAAGCCAGGACTTGAATTTTGGTTCTCTTGATTCTAAGCCCAGTTCTTTTTCCTTGGTGTTCAGGCCTGCTATCGTGTGTTTCTGTAAATGAGAATTAGTTCATGCACAGTTGGTGGACGATAAATGATGTTGGTATGAGGAGGACATAGTGTTGGCTCATACATGATTTATCTGAAGGGGTCCCAGTGACAGTAGAATGAAAATATTCATTGGGAGAAAGAGAAACCCTTAGCTTGGCTGCTGCACTGGCATCAGGAGTCCCTGTCAACTGGATTTGTACAGATTCAAAATAGGAACTGACCCCGGTGCTGTCAGGCCGGGCCTGTGTGTCTTCTGGCTCGTGGCCACTTGCACTGCCTCCATGCCCACCTTCATGGGTGGCCCCGCTGACTCACAACTTCACTTCTAATTGCATTGGTTTATCTCTTGTCTGCCTTGCTCTAATTTTCAGCATTTCTACCGCATTATTTCTGTATATTTTTAATATCTGTATATTTTAATATCTAATGGCCAGAGTCCCTGGCCATGTTGGTGGCCTGCTGGGCAGCAAGGTCTGTCCCCAGCTACTAGTGATCATTGCTTTGGTTGATGCTTCGGTGACAAAATTGCAAAGGTTTGTAAAGTTCTGCCCCAAATTTATGTTTCTCATTAGCCCTGTTACTTAATCTCTCACCTTCTGATTAGGAATACTTATTTACTGTTGTTAGACACACATAATCACATGGATTCATTACAAGAATGGGTAATATAAGGTGAATTCTACTACTTTCACTTTACAAAATAAAAAACCCCAGACTTTAAGAGGTTGAGTAATGTTTTCAAGTGGCAGAATAGGAGCTGAAACCAAAGTCAGCCCGACTCTACTCACATTGTGGTCAGTAGCTACCATGTTGGAGAGCACAGCTGTAGATGATCGTGCTCTGCTCTACCATGTCAGTTTTCTGAGCTTCACGGCATTCTGGGCTTGCAATTTGTGACATTTTAAAATATTGCAGAATGACCCGATTATTGGAATACAGAATTGACGCTTTCAGTCACAGAATGGTGTTCTATAAGAAACGTCTTGTTTTGTTCACATTTTTGCAAAACTAAGATTTAAAATTTAAAGGAATACCTGAGTTCAAATACAAAAGAATATTTGACTTGCTCCTAGTTTTTCCCCCCAAGATCACATGGTGAGGTTAGCCTGAAAAGAGAAAACTGGGAGATATTGAATAGCCAACTTTAAATATTGAAAAGGCAATTTTACGAGAAAGGATCAGATCTCTATATAACCAAAGGTGGCCACAGGGAGAGCAATGGATAAAGAAAAGTCAGTTCTATGTGAAAAGAGAGGAGGCTGGCTTGGAAGAGAGTATGTGTCTTTATCAGAACAAAGTAAGTATATGAAATTTGTGATCTGTGGTCAACCCTAAATAATTACAAAACAAAGAGCAGATTAAATCAAATGTTAATTTTTAAAAAAGGAAATTTTAATAATAAGATGTAAAGTAAATGAAAAATAAAACAGAAAAGCAATAGAGAAAACCAACAAAGTCAAAAGTCGGAGCTTTTAAGAGATCAGTAAAATTGACAAAACCTTAGCTAGAAGGATCAAGAAAAAAAGGTAATTACCAGTTTTAGGAATGAAAGAAGGGTTATCATGACAGAACTCATTGACACTGACACAATAAGAAGATATTATAAACAATTTTATGTCAGTTAATTTGATGGATAAAATGGATAATATTTTAGAATATGACACGATAAGAAATAGAGTCTGATTAGCCAATAGCTGCTAGAGACTTTGAATTCATAATTTGAAACTTTTCCAGAAAGAAAACTCTAGGCTCAGATGGCTTCACTGGTAAATTCTATCAAACATTTAAAGAAGAAATAATAATGCCTCCACACAACCTGTGTCAGAATAGAGGTGGGGAGAAGACTTCCTAGCTTATTTATTGAGGCCAGCATTACACTGATATCAAACCAAACAAGACTATTCCAAGAAAAGAAAATTACCGACAAATACTCATTATGAATATAGACACAAAAATCCTTGACAAATCAAATTGCTGGGTATTAGCAAATCGAATTCAGCAATTTATAGAAAGAATAATAAATACTTAACCAAGTGGGATTCAAGAATGCAAGAGTGGTTCAACTTTGCAAAATTAATTAGTAATCCACATCCTTAAGAGAGTGAACGAGAAGAAGTCTATGATCATCTCAATAGATGCAGAATAAACATTAGATTTACATTTATGACTTTTCAAAAAGAAAACTCTAAGCAAAATAAGAATAGAGGTAATTTATTTAATCAAGACCACTATGAAGATCGAACTGCTAACATTAGGTTTAATGATGAAATATTGAAGGTTTTCCACCTGAGATGGGAAACAAACCAGAATGTATTTTCTCACTACTGTTATTCAACAATGTAGATGGAGATTATGGACGTTGAAAATAATGAAAGTAAAAGAAGTGAAAAGTGCACAGCTTGGAAAGGAGGAAGTATAACTCTCTCTCTCCACAGATGACATTCTTGTGTACAGAACAAATCCTTAAGAATCTCCAAAAAAAAAGAAAAGAAAAGAAAGTACAGCACATATGAGTAAATTTAGTAAAGCTGCTGGAAATGAGAAATCAATATGCAAAAATCAATATTTCTACAGTCTAACAATGAAGAATTGGAAAATAAAAATAAAACCTTTTTGGTAACAACATTCAAAAACTTAAAATACTTAGGAATAAATTTAAAGAGATTTGGAAAGAATAGACAAGTAGAGAGTCCAGACATTGATCTATGTGTATAAGACCAAATAATTTTTGCCAAAGACACTAAACCAATGCAATTGGGAATGAAAATTCTTTTCAACAAAAGGTTTTGGAACCATAAGCTATCCATTTTTTAAAATAGCATTGATCTCTGCATTGTATTATATACAAAATTAATTTGAGACAGATCATAGATGGAAAGCATTGATCTCTATGTCATGTCATAAGCAAAATTAATTTAAGATGGATTATAGATGTAAACATAAAAACTAATATAATAATGCTCTAGAAGAAAACAGCAGAACATCTTTGTGACCTTTAAGTAAACAAGGATTTTTTAGACAGGAATCAGAAAGCAATATCCATGTAAGAAAAAATTGGATACATTGGACTTCATCAAAATTAAAAACATTATTAAGAAAATGAATAAAGAAGGTATGGACTGGGAGAAATTCGCATTATAGATATCTAACAAAGTATTTGTATTCAGAATTTGTAAAGAACAACACCTCAAGAATAGAGAAATTAGCTTTGAAATGGACATTAGACTTAAATAGGCAGTTTACAAAGAAGACAGTAAAATGGCCAATTCTTGCCTGATAGATGGCTCAATACCACTAGCCATTAGGAACATGCATTTTAAACCACAATAGATACCTTTATACATTCACCAGAAGGATGAAATTTTAAAAGACTGACGATGTCAAGAGTCGGGAACATACTCATATCTCTCATGGGTGTGTAAAATAGTACAACCACTCTGAAAAAACTATATGACAGTGTGTTTTTAAAGTTAATTATACATCTGTTCCACAACCAAGCAACTCCATTGCTACATATTTACCCAGAGAAAGAGAATGAGGCCCGCCAAAAGATGTGCCCACGAATGTTCATAGCTTTTCTAGTAATAGCCCAAACCTGGAACCAACCCAAATGTCCATCAACGGGAGAATGGATAAACAGATTTTGGTATAGTCATAAAATAGACTGTGACTCAGCAATAAAAAGTACCACACTGCTAATACACAGCAACATGGAAAAATCTCAGAAACACTGTTTTGAGTAAAGCCAGACACAAATGAATAGATACTATGTGATTTGTATGAATTTCTAGGAAAGGAACCTGTATGGGGATAGAAATGAGAATGGTGGTTGTGGATGACCTGAGGGAAAGAGGGTATACCTAGAATGGGCAACAGGAAACTTTTTGGGGCATAGAAGATGTTCTATATCTTAATAGGGGTGTAGATTATACAGGTGGATACATTTGTAAAAACTTATCCCTGGAGACTTATACAGGGCACTGTATGAAAATTCTACCTCAATAAAACTTTATTGAGATAATAAAATAGCAACAGCCTTATCTTTAAAGGTTATAGTCCTTCTGTGTGCATTGTAGAAGGAGTAGCTATGGAGGACTTAGCAGACACTTCCAATTCAATCGTCGTTTTCTTGAGCCAGAACTATCCATAGAACATGGTGAATTGTGGGTGCTCTCATCCTGCCTTCTTCCAGTCCCAGAATCTGATCACCCTGTTGCTGATTCTGAGGAAGACCAGAAGCTGAGACATAATATCAGCTTCTGAGATAAAAGCAGTGTGACCTACAGGGACAATGATTAATTTTAGAATATGACAGACCTGGTTTTGACCCCAAGCTCCAGGGGTCAAATTGCTGAATTTGTCCTGAGCCTTGACTTCCACTTTTGTAAAATGAAGATAACCATTCTTGCCTGGAGTGTGATTGTGAGGAGCAGTTCCAAGCTTTCTCCTTTAGTGGCTTCTGTGAAGCCGTTCCCAATTTCCCTTACAAATCAACTGCCTTCCCAGTTACACATTATCATAGCACTTCTTTAAAGCATCCACTATAGATGTAATTTTGTATGTACTCAACATGAATGTGTGATTAATGTCATTTCCCACTTCTTCCCCCGACTGTAAGTTCCTCCAGGGCAAGGAACATGTGCATTTTTGCTCACCAGTACCTACTACAATATCTGGCACAGGGCAGGTAGGCAATACATATTTGCTGAAAAAATGAAGACTGCCTGATGAATGAAAATTTTTATTGTACTCAATTCCTCTCCCACTTTGACAAAAACAGGTGAAACCATAGATCTCTGCTATCCATTCCTCCCTGTCTCCTCTAATTCCAAAGATATACACAGGCGTCTTTTTTTTTTTTTTTCTAATTTCCCTGAATTCACTGGTACCAGATTTTCCTTGTCTTACAACGTGTGTGTGTGGCAAAGGCATTGAGAAGCAGAGTGAAAGAGGTGGGGTTGGGAGGGTTGGGGGTGGGCATATGGGGAGATTTGCCTCTTAATGGCAGCTTTAAAGAGATAACCCTGCCCTTAAGGAGCCCAGCAGTAAGAGACTTTGTCAGTCATTAAGAAATCTGCAGCGGCCTTTGTTCGTTCATAAGAACTTTCACATTGGAGGGCACTCCAGGCCACCTATCGCTGCCTGCCATCAAGGCTTGGGGGTTTCATGTTTATCTGTGTTACTCGTGTGTTGAACTTGCACTGGCCTCTCTGAGTGGTTTTAGGAGGCTTATTTGTCAAACCCACCTATCGTTTGGCAAGATTTGCCTTGTTAGAAACGGGCAACATGGCAGTATATTGTTACTCTGCCTTCACTAGCGCTTTTGTTTTTTATCTCATTTTCTGCCTTGAAGGGAGAATACTGCTGAGATCTCATGGACTGGGACAGCCTGTAGCACTAGGCAGTCCTCTACAGAGTCCACCTATCACCAGCTTTAGTGTTCAGATATTCAAACATTTAGATGGAAAAGTGTACTTACTTACTTTTTTTCAACTTTGTATTTTGCAATCATTTGTAGATTCAAAGGAAGTTGCAAAGAAAGAAAAAGGTACGGGGAGGTGCCATGCACCTTGCATCTTACTTTTTGTTTTTATTTACAAATGCAATACATGAGCATTATGGAATTTCAAAGAGTACAAAAGCATACAAAAGTGCCTGTTCCTCCTCATTAGTAATTGAGTCAATATTTTTCTAATATTTTTCCTATGCACAAATGAATATATGGATGTGGTTGGTTTATTTATCAAAAACAGGATCATGCTGTGCAGCAAACTCCTTTTCTTTACCCAGAATCAAAGTAAAAAATATTTCTGTGTCGGTAGCCATAGCTGCCGCATATTCTTGTAAACAGCAACATAATCAGAGAGAAAATGTTTCAAACCCTTATTTTTAGGAAACATGGCATTTTTTTGGAACATTGCTAAAGAAAAGTTAGTATAAGAATGAGCACACTGCAATTCCAGACTTCTCAAACGAAAAAAAACATTTTCTAAGGGAAGCTCAGACTCTCAGACTCTGTTCCTGGTTTTAATCAAATTATTCTTGTCTGTAAACAAACACCTTCTCCAGGAGAAGCTGGAGGTGAATCGTGTTATCACTGGTATGTCTTCCACTTTAATAATAGGATGTTTCCATTCCTTTAAGTGCTTAATCTTCCTGTTTAGGAAGGTAAAAATTCTGCTACTTGTCTCAAAAATGGCCTTTTGTCCAGCATGCCGAACAAGACTCAGGGCCTTCCTTTGGGAGTCCTTAGGGGTGGGAGAGATCAATTCTAAGGAGGTCTTGAGGAAGGCCATGGGAAGTCCTACCGGGACCCTCCTTGCGGGTGGGTGGGAAGCCAGTTCTCCCTAGTGGGTAGGCGCTGTCCGTGCATGGGATCTGCTCAGTGCAGACTTGCTTTTAAAAGAGAGGCTGGCTTGCTCCAAGCCCCCTCCAGACAGAATCGCCAAGGGCAGAAAGTGAAGTTGCAGCACTGGGGATTGCTCCTGGCTATTTTGATGGGCTCAGGTCCTGGAGATGAGGCTCCAGAAGCAGGAAGCCCTTGTTGTCTTCATGTTGGATCCGTCTTGTCTCTGCAAAATTCAGACCCCTCAGGACACTGGCTGGAGGGGATGGCAGTGTATGACAACAGCGCCAGAGGCTGACGGGAACTAGCTGCTAAAATAACCACAGGTCTCACTTTGAACCTCAGAAAAAATGGAAAACTTGATTCTTCCCTTGGAGGAGAATCAGACTGATTGAAGACGTCTCTGTCTTATCACCTGACTTGCTACCCGTTCTCTGCTACCCCCATGCTGACCGTGGGCACAGTGGAAGGCTCGCCTAAATTCCCATGACTGGCACTCTTTTATTTCTGCCAGGTCTGGGGAGATGATTGGATAACGTGTCTGATTCCTCCAAACAGGCTCTTAATGGGCAATATTTACTTATCACTGTTAGCTGGAGTCGCCATCCTCCCATACTTTGCCTTTTGACTCCACCAGGACCTCTCAGCCTGTAACCCAGAAGTCAATGCAGACTCCCCTCTGCATCCACCTGCACACCCAAGGCCCGCTCTTCTGTACTCCAGTGACTCTCCATGGCCACCCCTATGGCCTGAGGTCATTCATTCACTCTACAGATGTTCGAGTGTTTGTATGCCAGCCACTAGGCGTGAATGATGAGCAAACTCAGCCCTTCTTGTCCCTGCCTTCATGGTGCCTGTGGCTAAGGGAATGAAAGTCTTCATCTGTGTTTCCTAAGCTTTCTCACTGGACTGCTCTGTTCTCAGCTTTGTTAACTCAGTTCATCCTCCATGTAGTCTCCAGCGCATTAAAAAGAAAACACCCCCCAACCCTGCAACCCAAGTCTTAATCTCATCTTTCTTCCTGATGGTATAGAGACAGAAGCAGCACTGTATGAAGAGGCAAAAGAGTAAAGGCTTAATTTTAACTCTTCCGCTGATCATCTGTGTGAGTTCTGGTAAATCTCAGTTCTCTCGCTTTAAAAATGGAGTTGGAGCAGATAACACCAATGCTAAAATTTATACTGATTCTAATAATTAGCTACAGCTAGGAATGGAACTTTGCATAATTTTTAAAGCACTTTATCAAGATATGATTGCTATATAAATAGCTATCCATGTTTAATATATACATCTTGATGAGTTTGGGAATAAGTATACACCCATGAAACCACCACCGCCATCAAGGCTCCAAACACATTCATACATGACCTTATTTCATCCTCATGACAACCGTGGGAGGGATACTATTCTCAGCCCCCTTTTATAGGTAAAGAATCTGAAGTTTATAAAGTTTAAGTAACCCGTGCATGCTCCCCTAGCTAGCAAGTGGCACACCAGAACTCAGGACTGGTTCCCAAAGGGGAGCTCGTTTCTCTATCTACTGTGCTATGACCTATCACTATGTTCATGAGCACAGAGCTCATACACTCAATACAGGATTAGACTGGAATTGACAGGGCTAAAAAGCTAAAAATAGAATAAATCACAATAAAATAACTTATTAAAATGATCCCCCAAATCACATCTAAACCTGTAGGCTCCATGGGTCTAGATCTTGAGCACTGATCACTCCTATCCATGGAGCTGGGACTTAAGGCAACCCCAAACTCTGGGGAGTGCAGGGGACGGACGAGAAGCCAGCCAGGGCCCTGGGCAGAGGCGGAGAGAGCAGACTGTGAGGACATCTGAATGGCTTCATTTTCACTTCCTCATTCTGCTTTTCCTCTCTATTTTTCTCTCTCAATCTCTATATCTGTTTTCCTCTCTGATTATATTTATATCTCCCCTTCCCTTCTACGTGGTGGAGTGAGACTTTTTCCCCACTCTCTGCTTTCTCTCTCATTCTCCCTTAGTTATTAGCAATATGATTTGGGGGTTTTTATGGGCACAGAAATTAAGCGACCTGCCCAGAGGTCATACAACTGGTAGGGAACGATGCTGTGATTTGAACTTTGGCTTCTCAGATGGTGCCCATTGACCCCAGTCCATGTTGCTTGTTGAAGAGGCGGTGACTGTGAATAGGTGAAAGCAGTGAGAGACGCATGGTAGCCTCTCTGCGAAGGTTCCTGTCCTCAGGCTCAGCCCTGGGCAGATCACTAGTTGATTTGCCAGTGGTGAAGAAATTAAGCACTGCCAGGGCATGACTGAGCAATAGTTGGGTGATTGCTTTGGGCCACAGACCTGGCTTTTCCCAAACATTTGTTCTAGCCAGTGAGGTGTGCAAGTTGGAAAAGGCAGTTAGAGGCAGCATGGCTAAAGGGGAGGAGGGGAGGCTGCAGGGGTGGGGGGAGTGGAGCTGTAGGCAGGGGCAGATGCTGTGGAAAAGGAATTGGGGGGAACAGCTGAGATTTGGGGGATTTGGGGGACTTAAGCAAGGTGAGATGTAATCACCCCCTAAACTGTGAAGCCCTCGCTAGCGCTTTCAAAGTTTGCTTCGTGTTTTTAAACATCCAGTTAGCCGTTAGAACGGTGTCAGGTGAGATGAGTTCAGTCAGTGAAGCCAATCACAGCTGGCGTCCGCCTGAGAGCCCCGGGCCTGATCTCCAGGTGATGGGCTACACCGGCCTGCTCAGAAGCTTGACTCTCAGTGAAAGACGCCCCGCAGGCCCCCAAGGGAGGAGCGCTCAGCCCACGGGCATGCCTCTTGGGAGTGCTGGTCCCAGTTCTGAATGTTTCCTTTTTAGCTCTGCCAGTGACACCCCCAGTCAGCAGTCCTCAGGCCTTCCCCAGCCTCACAGCAGGGGAAGGACACAGATTAATCATTTCTGTCCCCGTCTCTTTGCTCCCCGCGGATCCCACTTTTATCCATAAGTGCCTCTCTCCCCGGCCGCTCCGTCCCCTCTTCCCTTGTCCTCTCTAGGCATCTCCCACTCGTGTCAACCCGTCAAAAGGAGGGGTCCCCACGGTGACCGTGATAACGGGCCTCTCACAGGTCTGCCTGTGTCTTGGCTGCACAGCGTGCCTCGATGGGGACAGGAGGCCCAGGCCATCCTGAAGCCCTGGTGGGCGGGCGCTCGCAGGCCAGCACCCCGAAGTTGACCTCTGCTTCCTGAGAGCTCTTGGAGGGCCGCGCAGGAGGGAACGGGAGGTAAGTGGGAGTCTTCCTTCCACCTAGAGCACCTGAGGCAGCCGGGCTGAGGCAGGCACTGATTGCAGGGAGAGGAGGACGCGTGTAGCCACGCCGCCCTCGCCCCCGGGCCAGAGAGCTGCCTCAAAGGCAGTTCTGGGAGCGCCTGGGAGTAGGCCCCGGGCTCCGGGGGACCTGCTGGCCCTGAGCAGCCTGAGGAGGTCTCCATCTGGGCACATGTCTTTCCCTGGCTGCGCCCACAGCCACTGGACTTCCTCCTGCCTGTGACGACGTTGGTTGAACACAGTCGTGAGTTTGGTGAGACACAGACTGTATCTTATGGCCCTTCACAGCCCCAGTGTTTATGGTGATGCTTGGCACATAGTAGGCATTCAGCATCGTTGCTGCCATCTGAGAAAATTAAAGCAGGAAAATGTGATTACCATTAACAGGCTTACTGCCCAATCATGGCTCAGAAGATAAAAAATACAAACAAGCCTTGAAGAATGGAGTAGGGAGACAGAGAAAAGGAGGCACCCGGAGCAAGGGCTACTTCAAAGGCAGAGACCTGGGTGGGGCATTCCAGTCCCCTCAAGCCCCTTCCTGCCTGAGAATTTAAAAAAACTAGAAGAGGGAGAAACAGAAGAATCACCAGCCATGAGGGTATAAGCTAGCCGGGGAAAGGCAGGTTCTTTTGCTGCCAGCCCAGAGTCAGGCTACCTTAAGCGTCTGTCCTGTCTGAGACTGTGGCTGACATGTCTCCCCAGGTGAATATAAAAATACCCAAAGGACAGAGCCCTTCAGCAGCGGTTGCATTTCATCGTTGAAGTTCACAGGCTGAAACAAGTTGCATCTGCAGCCTCACACACAGAGAAAACTCCGGTAATATAGCAATTTTTTTCCCTTCACTTTGACTGAATCAAATAAGAGTTTGTCCTTTTAAATTGTCTGCAGAAAATGTAAATTCTAAGCCTGAAAGTCATTCAGAGAATACTGCAGGGCATTCGGAAGGCAGAATGACAACATGCCAATTAAAAACAGTTGCCTGGATTTTGTGGGGTACAGTGGGGTCTCCAATAATCAACAGCACCATTTATAGAGATGTTTGTCCTTTTGTATTTTAGCAAAAGAAAAAGCAGGAATAAATATACTTGTCCAAGCCTGAATTTCTAATTATAGTGGCATGATTCTTTAAGATTCTCCCTGCAGTATTCACGTTTTTACTCTGGAAGAAAAAAAACAAGGCTGTTCAGAGCAAGTTATTTTATTAATAAATGTTAGTTCCTGACTTCTGTGTGTGCTTATTGGAAGAACTAGTTCAAAGTCCAGGAAGAAACAGAAATGATCAGTGCTTACGGGATAAAGAATTTTTTCCAGAGAGTGTGATAGATACAGACTAAATGAAGGACCAGGTCCAGAGTCAGACTCTGGGCACATCCTGCTCCTCCCTCCTCATTTTTGACCAGCTCTTCTCTAGATGAAGGAAACAATGTTGCTAGGCCATCTTCAGAAGGGAAGCGACACCAGGCCCATTGCCTCCTGATTGAGAAAATGTTCTCAAGGCTGATTTATCCTTCCAGACTGCAGGGCTCTTCTTGAACAGTGATTTCAAAGAGTTAAACTGCTTCCATATGTCCAGCATGAGAGTGGAGTTTGTAGCCTTTGGCAACCTCAGCTGAGTCCAGCTGCAGCTGCTACCTGTGTGTTCCACTGTGTGTGTGCGTGCGAGTGTTCTCACACACACACCCGCACGCCCGTGTGTGCAGTGACATCTGAACCATGTTCTGACTGTGTCAATGAAACTGTTATGTCTTTGTTGGGGAGATATTAATTCTGAGCAATTACAGCTCCCTCTCTCCTCATTCCCTCCCACCCCCCTCCCCTCCCTTCATCTGCTCAGCAAGGACCATGGACCATGTCAAACAATATACAACAGAGAAGAATGCAAATAAACTTTAGTCTGCATCGCCCAGCAAAGCAGTTAGCCGCCCACTTGCAAGATACTTAACTCTTGTACACATGATACACAAAGAACGCTAGCTACTTTCACCAATCCCTTCAGACCAAAAAAAAAAAAAAAAAAAAAAAAAAAAGGCAAAAGAACTGATCCTTGTCTTTCTATCTGTGAGGTTGCAGTTCCTCCTGCTAATAAAGGAGCTTTCTCCCATGATGCAGTGTGATAAGGATTGGCCTACATGTAGTCCAGCAAGCCACCGCTGATGTTTTCTTGATTAGGTGTCTTATCTTCCATTGAGCTGCATCTGATGAAGGTTGCTGACAGCATAATGGCTGGGAAAACGTCGGACAGCTCCATAAAATGGCAGCTATGTTATGACATGTCAGCCAGGACCTGGTGGATGGTAAGTTTGGCGTAATAACATTTTTTTCACCCACCCCAAAACTTCCCTCCCTTCTTTCTTTCGAGCTCCTCCTTTATTGTTCCATGCACGTGTTATAAAGTTCGCTGCCTGTGGAAAGTTCAAGCTCAAGTTGTGGGACCCTGGGGTGCCTCTGCACACCAGTGCGCTAGATAGGATTTCCCTGCTATTGTGGCCAGGGGCATAGGCCTTCTTTTTAAAAAGGCAGCATGAGTTTTTGTTCACTTTTTTTTTTTTTTTAAGAAAAATGCAAATGGTACAGTCGATCCCAGGCCGGCTGCTGTGAAATATATGGAGGTGGGGCAGTCAGTAGGGGATTGGAGCCTTCTTGGCTAATTGTTCTTGCATTGGTCTTAAAACAGAGTAATGTACTTCTTTCTTCGGCTCCTCTGAATAATGATTCAGATAGTGTATTGTATCATGTTGTGTGCGGCTCCCTCATCAGTATGCGACTGTCCCCCACGCTTTGCCTTAATTTGGAATCCACCTCCCTTTCAATGAATACTGTAACTGGAGCAACCACTGATTACTATGCCACTCAGCGTAATTAAATTTAGTTAATGAGGATATGCATATTCAGTTCATTATTTTTCTTTGCTCGGGCAAATGTGTGTGGGTTTGTTGTTGCTGTTTTTCCCCCCTTATATGTGTCCAGCTGCAAATGTGGTGAAGAAGGAAAGGAGTTTAAAAATTCAGGGATATTGGTGACTCCTGTGACTCAACTTTTAGCATAATATTGGGAAGAAAGAAGTTGTAACTTTCTGTAATCAGAGTGCTGGGATGAGAGGCGGTAGTTTGGGGAGAGAACGTCTTTCACATCCCAAAAGTGCTACATGATAAATTTCAATATACAGATTTCTGTTGTGTGGACAATGGTCTCTTGTATGCAATAGTCGTGACAAGAATGGGGAAACCTTCCACAGGCGAGCATTTAATATGACTATTAAATTCATCATTGGGTTCATTCATCTGAACATTTTCTTTTTCTTTTTGCCCCTTTCATTTTCTGTCTTGATTGCTTTTACTTGTTTGCTTCGATAATTATTGTGCTTACTACAAGGGCTGTTTTTCTCACAATTAGTACAGTGGAAGACAATGGGCACTTTATTCTTGGTGGGGAGGGGTATGGCCAGCCCTGGTGGTCAGCCCATCTACTCTGCCCGGACAGAGGGGAGCTTGGTCGGATTAGTCCTGGCTTCTGGCATTGCTGAGCAGGAGGGTTTCTTTTGAATGTGTTTGAATTTCCTGAAAGGTGGATGTTATGCTGTTGCTCCTAGTCGTCTCTTGAAAGCTCAGTGTTCAGGGAGGCTTCCCGGGAAGCTGAGTCCTTCTCCACACCCTTTCTCATTAATGTGAGACGTGTAAACCTGCAGGAAAACTTTTCTGCTGCTGCTACTTGTTGCTGTTTTGAGTACTTTGACTCAGAAAGAAAGGCCAGTTCCTCAAGGAGAGACAGAAACCTCTCTCTCTGTCTCTCCCCCTCTCTCTCTTTCCCCTCACCCCTGTTTTATTCCTGATGAAATATATTTTACAAGTGATATAAACGCTCAAGTGGCAAACTGTTATTTATGGTTGTATCTCTTAACTATACTTTAGTACTGTGCATGTACATGGTGAAATCAACTGGCAGATGCTTGGGGGAAAATGCTGTGAAATGTTTGTGTAAAAGATTTGCTTTATGTGACAATACCAAGGCTTGGAAGTGATGTTTTAATAGTTACCCTGCCTCTTAACTGTCATTTTTGGTTGTTCTAAGAAGTGAGTTTTAAAATCAATATTCTTACTAAATGAAACATTTTCTGTTGGGGAAAAGTCAAAAGGTTTACTCTATACATTTTTACTGAAAAGCTGGGATTAATATGGGCCTGATAAGCTAATCACTATTAATATTTTGCCATTAAATTTCATCATTCTACTTCTGTTCAGCCAGATTGCAGCTTCTCAAGAGAAGTCTGCTATGAATATTATTATTAAAGATTTGCATAAGCTGATTCTTCATTTTTAGAGATTGTGGTCTTTTATTGCTGTGGAAATGCCGAATATGTATAGGGACAAGTTCAGAGGTAAAATATTAGGCTAAACATCATTGCATAATTTATTTTGATATTTAATCTTCATTCAGTTACATGAACAGTATGTAAGTTTCTTTTTGGGGCCATCCTGTTTTAATAAACTTTGTTAATTTGGCACCAAAGTGTTTAAGGGATTATTATTTAATGTGTCATTGAAAACTTGGCATGACAGATGCTTTGTGGAAAACCTAATTAATCAAACTAAATGATTTCTTATCTCTAGTAATACATTGGAAGAGAGAATTTAGAAGAGAGAGAATACATGGGGGCTACTTTTACATGGTTCCGCTGTTTTGGATGTAAGGGAGTTTTTTTTAAATGTGTTTTAAAGTTCTTACAAACTCGTTTATTGTGGTTCTTCTCTCACCGTGACACTGATTCTTTTATTTTTACAATAACTCTGGGGTCTTTGTGTAAGAAAGGATAGTGTATCCTTATTTGACTTAATCAAATGAAATTTTAGTAAGCAGATCCTGAATTCCAAAGCTGCAGTGTTAAAGAGTCCAGGCAATTGCTTCCTGACTTATTGTCTGTTTCAGTTAGATTCTCTTATTGTGTGACAATGATCATAAGTTCTACTTGACAGGGAAAAAGCCCAAACAAGACGTAGTTGTCCAATTCTACATCTGTTTTCCTTCCTAGACAGGCATGTTTTAGCAAAACAGAGGGAGGAAAAACATTTTATTGAGACAGCTAAAAATAAACAAGTACACCAAGAGTAAACTCCTGTGTGTACATGTTAAATATCATCTACCTACATCCAGTTTTTAAAATGACGCATCCTTATATGTTTTACTTCTTTAGATTATTTTGTACGTGATATCTTCCAAGGAGAAAAATCATGTAAGCAGTTTAAATTACAGTTGCTTGGCTATATTTAGAGTTCTGTTAATGACCTTTCACATTACTTAAAAATACCGCTTGGAATATATTAAAGACATATCTCCTAAATTGCACTATTTCATTAATGGTTATTGATGATGCTTTAAACCACTCATAAACTAATAAAAACAATATTTGGACTTTCCATTCTATTTTGTACTGCATATTTAAAGCTTTCTGTAAGACTTAGAACTTCTTTGTCAGCTATGTGGAACTTCTGAGTAGCAGGCATGCACCAGACATTATTTTTTTCTCTAACTTTCAGTCTAATCCTTTGAACCCATCAGAACCAGGCCAGAACACTTGTAAATTTACTTTAATCATGAAGGGTAATTATTTGAATATTAACCTGTAAAATTCATTTGAAAAACTAATTGCCAGTCTATGCAACTTGAAATTCTCATAGTCTTGTAAATAGTAACCACAGTGAATGGGCTTATAAGCACAAAAACTAAGCTAGATCTTATATTATCCAAGGTTATTCTTGGTTGAACACCAATCAGTCTGCTCAGTTGTAATGTACTTTTCATTTGTCTTAAAAGAAAATCATTTTTACTTTTTGAGAAGTTAGTGTGTTAAAATAGCAAACCAAGTACCCTTACATAATCTTATCATTTTGTTTAAGACAATGTTAATAAAAGTGACAAATCCATCAATTGTTTGCTATACTGATTTAATAATCAAATTTTGTTCTCAATGTTAATTTGAATTAAACAGCTTGGCAATGAGTATCAGTATATGTAGACCACACTGAAAGTATCATTTTCACAGCAAATATTTCTCTAAAGCCTTTGAGAAGTGAAGTGGAAGATTTATAATTGACTATTTTAAACTGAAAATCCTAAAATTAATATATCCTCTTAAAAATGCTGAAACTAGTATCTCTTACAGTCTATATTTCATTTTCTTTTACTGAAAACAAAAACATTTCTAAAGAGTCTGATAAATATGCAAAATACACATATTAGAAAACTTCTGCTTAATCTAATAACCACATTTATACTCCTGTGGCAATCTACCAGCCATGCAAAGATATATCTGAAAATCAAAATTCAATATTTACTTAATTTCAAATTTTATTTTATTTCTAGCAATGTAATTGAATATGTAGAAATGTGGAAGAAACTAATATATACCATACCCTACATCTAATAACCATATCAACTAGTTGCCTAAAGATATTATGTCTAAATAGCGGATCTATTTGTAGAATTAGAAACTATAAAATTTATGTTTCACTTGACAAATACTTGTGAAGAGCATACTATATGCCAGGCTCTTTCTAAGATGCAGAGACCAATCCTATCTCCCCGTTCTGAAATCAAACCCATGTCACAGTGTTATGGGGTGGGGGATAGACATCATATTAATGAAAGCTTCTGAATAATTTGTTTGTCACAGACAAATTATACTTTTTTCTTTCATATTTTCTCCACCTGTATTATTTAGTGATGCATTTTCATTTGTAGTACCATTTTAGCACATTTAAATAAAAGTGAACTGTATGAAAGATAGGGTAAAATACATTAATATTCTTCCAAGATACTTTCTTATATGGGAATAACTTTTATTTCATTTTCCATGATTTATTTTCACTTACAGGCTTGCATAACAAATGTTACATGTAAACTTTGGATTAAAAAAAGTATCCTTAGATCCTATCTTAATAAACAGTGATTAGATGGTTATTAATTTAATCAGGGAGTAAGGAAACACAAGTGCCTGCCTATCCTCTTTTCCAGTTCTTTTTTGGAAGCAAAGGGTCATGTTCTCAAGGAGTGTTATCTCCTCTATCTATGGGAAAGCTGGTGTTGATTTTCCAGTTTAGAGACTAGTCAACAAAGGGAGATATCTGATGCTCACGACGTCATTGAAACTCCAGCATATTTCTGTAACATGGCTGAATGATGTCAATCACTATTTTTAGGCATTTTTAAATTCTCTGAGATGATGATTTTGTGACATTTTCTATGCTGTGATTTGTAGTATATATTGTTCCGAGGGGGTGAGAAAGTCTGCTCAAATATAGGAAAATGTAGCAGGGCAGGAAAAGAGAATTACATTCCCCTGTTGCATCTCAATGTGCAAAAAAGTCAGGCTATTGATATTCAGTGCAAAAGTTCTTTTCACAAGAAGTTCTGCTAAGGGATATATGTAGCTATGCTACATATTTTATTAACTTTTAAGAATTCTAAATTTTATTGCATTTTAAATGCTTAGCAAAGAGCCAGGAGAAAAGAAAGTACTCAGGAAATGTTCGTTATGATCATTATTTCACCTTACACTAAGCATGCTTTATACATGGAACAGATTTAGCATATCATGTAAAAGATAGCTTTAATAATGATTTCCATTTCTTACTGTTCTGACATACATTTTACCCCAGCACCTCCCTAAAAATATGACTTTATTCAGAGACCTTTTTTTTCTAACTTCTCACATACTGTGTTCACTTTCTGAGGTGAGAGCATAATGGATATGTTTATGAGCACAGGGCTGAATCCTGGGAAATGTAGATTTGGTGACCTCTGGCAAATGAATTTGCTCCTCTCACGGCTGGTAGAGGCAGCTGTAAAGTGCAGATAATCAAACTCATTACATGTCGCTCCAACATGTCGTGAGGATGAATGAGATAGAGTCGGTGAGGCACCTGGTGAATGCTTTGTAAATACAAGGTCCACGACACATACCAAAGGGGGCTAATAAAAATTGTGGCTATACAGGCTCAGGTCTGAGCACTTAGTAGGTGCCCAAAAATACACACAAATAACATGGTGTGTTATTTGAATGGAACCATAACATTTCCTATGGGGCTTTCATCACCATGTTGACTTTTTAAAAATTCACATGAACATTTTTGTGGGAACTGCATATATTAAATGAATCATAAAAATTCAGTATTTTCCATTTCAAATTGCAGCAGATTTCTTAAAAACAGAGATTCCTGAAATATTTTCTCAAGGTTCGCAGGATCCAATGGCTAATGTTACACCTTAGCTTAATTTTAAACACTAAATACCATGATTTTAACGATAAAAGAAACCAATGATTATGGAGGGCCTCCTCTTTGCCAGGTGTTTGCCTGGTACTTTGGGAGGCAATTTATATAAATCATCTCTTTCAGTCTTCAGCACAGAACAATAACATTGGCATTACCAGAACCACTTTATAGGGGAGGTCACTCAACTTCAAGGTTAAGCAACATGCTGAAATGCACTCCACTGATAAGGGAAGAAGGGGTGAGAACACAAAAACCCTCAAAGTTTAAATAAACTTTGTCTGCTCGTTCCCCAGAACCCAACCATTGACTGTTTCACCCATATGATCTGGGTTAGAACTAATTATTGGTGACCGTGGTAAGGTGTTTTACCGTTGCCTGCTTTACATCTGTCTTCCCCTCCGGCGCTATTTCATGCTTCTCTCGGGGCCTCAACTCTCCCTCTGCGTTAAATGGGTTGGGACACTGGCTTCAGAGCTGTGTCTGAGAACTGTAGAGCCCTGGGATTGGAGGTGGTTGAATTCTTTGGAAATGTGATTCCATTCATCTTTCCTCGAGACAATTAGACTCGCTATAGTCATAAGCCATCTGGGGGAAATTTTTTGGAAAGAAATTGGCAAGCAAAGTGTTTCCATTTTCAGGTTTTGATGATATCTGTTTACCTCATGGAGCTCTTGTGAGGCTCCAATGGGATAATACACAGTCAACAACTTGAAAACTGTAAAATGCAAAACAAATCTAAGGTATACATGTTATTATCTGGTGGTGTAAAACATGGGTGGGTGAAGAAAAGCTTTCCAGAATTTCGCTGATGTTCTGGAGTGTGATATAATGGTAAATTCTCACCAGGCAACAGAGGAAATGCCGGCTGCTAAAACAATGTAGGATGCTGTTTGCAAATTCTGCTGCTAAACTGAAATGTATTAATCCTCCAGATAACAATGCAGTAACATTTCACCAACATCCCATGTAACAGTACTGATAATATCCACCACCTCTTTCTGTACATTTAATGAGAAGGCATGAAATTTTTAAAAATTTCACCTGTGCCATTTTGCAGTTCAACTCACATTTTTCATTGATCTAAGTTTGCTTTCTTCCTTATACCACAAAAGACTCTTGATCATTCTTAAATGAAGTTATAATTTTAACTCACACTTAGCTTGTATTATAATGGGAAAGAGTTACCTGATCACATGATGAATAGTACCTTATGTTGTAAATGGGATTTTTCTGTTATTTTCAAGATTGTGAGATAACAATATTACGTGCAACTGTTTGAGAGAAAACACCCTAGCACATCTGATACATTTTTATGCTGTATGTATGAATGTTTAATATAAATGGGTCTACTATATTATATGGCATTTATTATGCATGAATATAAGATTTACCTTCTATTATTTAGTTGCTCAAGTGTGCAACCAAAATTATAAGCCCCAAGAGGATGGGAACCACATCTTATTTATTTACCCTAAACAGCATTTTGTACATAAAAGGCCCTTAATGAATAACTGCTAAATTGCCTCAAGACTGTTACTATCCCATTTCACTAATAGAGAGGGGAATCCAATGAGCACTCAAGTTCTGAGTTGATCAGTGGTAATGGACTCAAATCTGTGGACCCAAGCTATGAATTGTTAGCTGTCTTTTTCAAGATAAAACCTAAATGTACTAGAGGTTGAAATTATGATGAAATTAGCAGCCAAGTTTTAAAACTGAAGGTAAGAGTAAGAAGAAGACCCATAGCAAAAGCAGCAAGTTTGTCTTTCTCTGCAAGCAGACAGGCTCATGGTCATTAGTAAGTGGTAAGGCAGCAGATGGATCTTCCACCCTCGTCAGCAATCATCATCTTTGTCACAATTCTTTTATCCGAGTGACTGAGATCTTCCAGGGGTCTAATAAATTAGAGATTTTGGAAAAGGTTAATATATTTGGCGGATAAATGATCAAGGCAAAGTGACTTTGGAATAAGTGAGCTTTTGGTATATTTTCCTGTTTTTGATGTAATAAGTTTCATTTGAGAAGACTGATTATTTTTCCAGTGTAAGGCTGCAGTCATTTCCCCATGTTTGTTACCTTTATGGCGATGTCGGGAAGGTCTCTGTCATGGGCTGGCATTTTAACATTTAGTGTTTGGGTGACAGTTAGAGGCATACACGGGAATAACAGAAACCTAAAGTGGAATGGGTGGACTGTGGGGGTGTGGGTTTGTGGGAAAGTGGGAAGGAAAGTATCGAATCACTTGTGAAGAGGTAGCTGCTGATAAATAATTTTGAGAAAGAGATATTTAAAGTTAAAAAAATACTCTATTTGGATTCGGCTCTGCTTTGACCACTGTAAGTTGCTGTCTGAATGAAAACTGAGCCAACACCAAGTGTGCTCAGATATTATAAACTCTGCAGCCCAATCTCCAGAGCCCGAACAGTCACCTGCCCCGCTCTCAGAGCCCACTTTTCCTCAGGGCTCTCATGAAGTAAATCTGAGAGGATATTCTGGAGGCCTGTGAAGAAATCCGGTGCCTCTCAGCTGAAGGAGCTGCCAAGGACACTACCCCTCTATACCAGCAGAAACTTTTTTTTTAAAAAAAAACCTCAGTTCACTTTAAAATATCTGAAAATAAGCCCCTCTCGTGCTTATTTTCAGATATTTTAAAGTGAACTGATGGTAGAGACACAAGGGGGAAAAATTGATTGTGGATTATTACTTTTGCTCCAAGCACTCCAGTCACTATTACAGCCAGGAGCAGTGTTCTCCCTTTAGAGCAGAGCCTCTGGTTTGAAGGAGGGAAGGAGCTGTGTCTACAAGATAAGCAGTCTTCACTTCACCTTCAGTAGTTCTTACCTCTATTTCAAGGTTCAATGCTGATACCGGCAGCTAATCTGGTGGAAATTATGCAGAAGGAAATAAACTTTCACTTCTCCAGTTTGGACTTTGGACAATAAAGGTGGGAGAATATGAAACTCAAAGTAACATCACATATGCTGTAGCAGGTTCTGCAGAGGATAACAGTTACTTGATTTTCCAGAATTGCAGGTAGTTTGCTATTATCTATAGTCCTCAATGACCTCACACAAACTTTCTTCACCTTCTCTAATATTTCCTTCAGTTTCCTTTTAGGTGGAATCATGGAATGCTATGTAATACAATAATAACCAAGACTTTAAAAGAGACAGCAATGGTTTTTTAATTCATACATAGAAGGAATAACACTAAATTGTCATTTAATTTTTCCAATAAGACATTAATTGTCGTATGTGAGACTATTCATTTTATTGGCACCAAAGATGCTTGTAATGGTACCCCACATAATACAAAACACATGTTTATGTAGCATGAATGTTCAATCAATTAGTTTACATACATAAATTCTGGAATATTGATGACACATGTTAGTTTTTAGTGGGAAAAAAGCCAGCAAAGCTAATTTGATGCATTGATCCTTGGGACCTTTGCACAGATGTGAACCTTTGACTTCATCACAAGTGATTTGGCTGACAAACAGTAGCTTGTAATTATTGTTGCGCCATCATAAATTAATTAAAAAATCAATCAATCAGCTTAGACTGGGCAGGCCAGCCACATTTGTCAGATTGGGCAGTTTCCCATCACTTTACTTCCCTCACATGTTCTCTTCTTATCAGAAACTTTGAAAACATTTGCTTGTGCCAGATTGGCTTTCTCCTACACTTCCAAACAATAGCATGGGTGTGGGGAGATATTGCTGAGGTATCCGCTAAATGCCTGGCCATAGGACTACCAATGGGTAGAGTGAATAATTATCGAGCATTCAAAGCATTTTGGCCAAAGCCATCTCCCCAAGCAAAGGATAGAGAAATAGCAACTCAATCTTTTGGCAAACAGGTATCATTTAGGGACCGAGTGATTGCTAATGTAACAGTTTTCAACATTGTCCCAAAAAGTGCTTCTTTGATTATCTTTCCACCCAAGCTTATATTTTGAAAGATTTCATTAACTGAACAAATTGCATTTATTATACTGTGAGCTGTTGTTGTATTTTTCAGATATCACCATTCACAAAGTACTTCTATGTGCCAGGTTCTCTGCTAGGTACTTTGCATATATTACCTTATTAACTAACAATTTGCAACAACCTAGAAAAATATATGTAATTCTCATTTCACAGCAGAAAAAAACTGAGGCCCACGGAATTTAAATAGTTTGTCCAAGCTTACACGGCTGATACTGGGCAGTGCCAGGATTAAAAGTCAGGTTATTGGCACTTCCCATAACACCATGATTAACCAAAGACATCAAAGGACTTGTGAACAGAACATTACAACCCATGTTTTCACGTGGAGTTGATGTACTTCTAGCCTAGACCAAAGAGATTTGATATTTTAGTTAGAGGACAAAGCTTTATTCTGGATAAACCTACCATTTTTGAATGGTATTTGTGAAATATTTAAAAAAATAGTTCCTGCATAATTTTATTCAACCCCCTTTCAAGAAATTTGAAAGGGTGGGAAACCTCTGAATCCTTCTTTGTCCTGCTCACTAAAGTCAGTGTTCCTGTCAATGCAGAAGCATCATCCACCGCTTTGTGAACAGGGTGTCATTGCTTGCTTTTGTTTAGCCTCAATTTCTTGCCCTGAATCAATGGGGGCAGTGGCATGACAGCTAAGCATCCAAAGAACCAGATGGATGATGTCCCCAAACTGGTCTGTAAGCATAAGTGAGCCATTTAACCTGAGTGCTGATTACTTTTTAAACCACCATAAATAAAGCAATGGAAAGGCAGTGGTTTCTCACTTTTTGGACCTTCCATCATATACACATAAAACTAAAATAATCTATTCATGAAACAGTCTTACCCTTAGTACCTGAAGTGCACATTTACTAGTTTTCTATTTTATGCTATTTCATCTTTTTAAATGAAGGTGCTGTCTCCCTAAACTGATATCTTGACCTGCTAATGGGTCATGACACATGGTTTGGAAAATACCAAGTGAATGCAAAAGTTCTCTGTAGAAGCAAAATTTAATATCTGCACAGAAGTGCTTCAGATTCTTGTGTTTAGAGGTCTTTCATTATTTCACAGATTCTTGTGTTTAGAGCTCTTTCATTATTTCAGCCCCTCCTTTTAAAGGAATTTCATACTCATTGGAAGAGAGTGATTATTTTGCAGAATGTGATCTTGGTCTGTGGCACCATTGCACAACATTCCACTGAGGTATTTCTCCTCTGAGCTGCTCTAAGTACAAGTCAGTCAGCCCTTGGAAGAAGAAAAGATTGGGTGCAGAGTAAGTAACGTCGATCAGGCTGGGTCTGTGTTCATAATGCATGTTGAATTCTTATCTTTGATCTTTAGGAAAAAAGCACCTATTAAGACAGACCCTTATTTTGTAAATAATATCATGGAATGAAATCGGAAAGTTTTAGGGAGAAAAAGTGTATAGCTCGTAAATACTATTTAATTGGTCATTGAAAACATAAAGAAACGGCCTTTTGGTAAAAATTCAAGTAGATAGATAGAATGAGTATTTCCTAAAGAGTTATTTTTTCCCTGAAATTTTTAGTAGAAGCAAATCTTCGGTGCAATGTAAGATAATATCTATTGTGCTTTACATATCCTCATGTGAACGAAGGAAAGTTAAACATTATAAATATTTTCTTTAGAATATGGACTTCATATTTTCACCAATCTGAATTTCATGATGTTTATAAAGTAGAGAACTGAGGGGAAGCTAAAATTAAAATGGGACAGAGTATGGGATATAAAAATACCTTTTGGAGAGTGTTTTAGATTACGTAGAGAGGAAGAATAGCATTATGGGTAAGGGCCGAGGCATCCAAGTCCAGACTGTCTGGTTCAAATCCCAAGTATGCCATCGCCCAGCTAGGTAAACTTGAGCAAATGGCTTAACCTTTCAGTGACTCAGTTTCCTTGGCTGTTATGTGGGGGTTGTAGCAGGATCTGCTTAATAAGATTGTTGTAAGGATTAGATGAGTCGTAGTCATAAACCATTTTGCCAAGCATATATCGAGTCCTCATGCTAATAGTAATTAACTCTAAGTAGGGCATAAGCACAATGCACTTCAGTAAAATGCCATAAAGTAAGTAAGGGACACCAATAAAGAAAGACACAAAATAAGGTTACAAAACAAAAACAACCCCTGCCTCCCAACCTACCCACCCCTGCCAAGAAAAATCACAACAGAAACTACAACTAGGAGAAATGATTCTTAGCAGTTAAGTCAGTGGCTTTAGGGGCAACTAAACCAATTTCCACAAAGACTTTGCTTACTTTTCTGAGAAAATGATTTCTCCTAGATTCTGAGCTCCTGTTCATTTCAGTGTATTTCCTCGGTATGTCATCAATTTTATTTTTGCCCTAAACTCAATGGTAAACTTCTGCAAAGCAGAGATCCAATCTTACTTAGCCTTATATTTCTTCCTGGCACTCAATATCCTTATACAAGGGCCCATCCCATCAGACTTGTTGAATGAGTTTGAGCTTGCCTTAAGCTCTAGTCTCTTAGCCCATCATTAGTGCTTTGAGAGCCCAGGATACACAGTTTATACATAAAGCCAATCCTGCTTTTCATAGAGGCACCCCACCATCACCACCATACATACAACTTAAAAATGAGCTGTGCTTTAAAAGCTCATTAGAAGCCATTCACTAGAAATTTTGTGATAAGTGTAGTGGGTCCAAAAAGACCCATCAAAGACAGTTTCACCCACAGTGCAGCAGGTGCAATAATGGCTCCAGGCAGTTGGAGCCTGGACTTTCCCCTTCCTCCCTTCCTCCTTCCAGGGAGGAAGTGGGAATCCCCCATCTCCCAGTGGATGAGCACAGACTCCACTGCTCCAATCCAGAGAGGAGAGTTTGGAATTGGAAATACGGCCTGAGGTTCCTGGAGAGTGCAAAGAGGGTGAAGGAGAGGTCTCTACTTCTCTGTCCTCTCTAATCTATTTCTCTCTCATTTTCCCATTACTGGCAAGGAAAGGAGGGAGTAGTTCTTTAGTTTCCTTTTCTCTACAACTTGGTTTCCCTTCTTTTTCTTCTTGAGTTTCTTCCCATGGTCTTGAGCCCAGAACCTGGAGGACAAAAGTAGTGGGGTTAGGAGTAAGGATGGAAGGTTGACCTAATAGATAACTTCCTCCTACTCCTCTTTCTCATAGCCACTTTACTTTTTGTTTCCCGCAAGGCTATCCCCAGTCTCACCACTGGATATCAGATCATAATGACAGCTGGGGAATCTGGCTATCATTTGAATAATGGGTAACATTCATCAGGAAGACTCTTAACAGCAATGGGCCCATAAATTTGTGTGGAATGGTGACAGGGATAGGTACAGGAGGCAGGAAAAGCAGCTTAGTTCTCAAGGTAGCCTCACTCAGCCCCATGGAGCAAGTCAGGAGTTGCCTGTATCCATAGACATAAACACTTGTCCTCTATTGCCTACCTTGCCTCGAAACACAGGGCATGGCCATAGATGGAGGGGTCGCTGACCTCTATAGAAAAATATGTTTATGATGACCTTGTTGCTAATGTCTTATCATTTAGGCCATCCATATTTCCAATGATATATAGACCCCAACCTTTTCTATCAACACTCCATTTATAACCGCATATTCATTCTATCCAAAATTTTTTATAGTGTATTTATAACAAATGCTATATGAATAAGGCAGGCTTAGTGCTCTTCCTTGTGGAGTTTACATCTAGTTAGAATACAATGCAATAAGTCCTTTGTTGCTGAGGTATTGGCTGTCTTGAAACTACATAATAGAGGCACCTAACTCATCTCGAAGCTGGTGCAGTTTCTTCAGATGCAAATAAGAGAGAGAAGATTAATTTCTGCAGAGGGATGAGCGTATGCAAAGGCCCAGTGGCAAGAGAGAGCATGACTCTGAACTGGGAAATAGTGCATGGAAAAAGGCATCATGCTGCAAGTGAGGGCACTTAAATTAGGCGGAAAAATCCACACCAACAGCTCTGCTATTTTGCTGACTATGTAAAGAAAGAACGTCCAAGAACAGGGCCATGGGTTATTAAATCACCCTATCTACCTACACATACACACACACACAGAAACACACAGATACCACCACCACCACCACTGCCACTACCACATAGCCACTGCAAGACAAGGATTTCATTATTGTGAAATTTCACAGACATAGATCAAGTAACATAGGACAAGAGTCTAAGCTCAGATGGCTGCTGTTTCTGCAAGTTTCTGGTTTATCCAGCCTATTAGACTGTGGCCAGATGTACTGTGTTACCTACATAATCCTTATCAGCAGCATTCCATCTGTGTCACCCAAGTAGCAGGAATTAGCAGGCACCCTTTTGGAAAGTGGCCCAAAGGGTACAGAAAGCAGGTACGCCTTGGAGGCATGTAACCCACATCCCTGCAAGTCGGAGAGAAGAAAAACACATTGAGTTTCTGCCCCAGATATTCACTTGAATTGCTCCCGCATTCCAGAGAGAGGTTGGTGGAGGGAAATAGGGAGGTTAGCTGTGGGCCTTGGAGTGATGATTACTTTGTAATGGAACAAATTAAATTATGTGAAATTTTAGATGCTTTCCTCCTGCCCTAGTGGCTCCCAATCTATTTAGGGGTAGTCAGAAAAAGGGGACCTTCACAACAGCTGCTTAGCTGCTTGAGCTCAGAGAGGAAACCCATAATTTGTCTGTAATCCCTAATGCCAACAGTTGTTCATTAAGAAACAAAACTAATGTAATCTTGATTATTTGCTCAGATTTCTACTCTATCATGTTTTGTACATCTGGCAGGCTAATGTAATTTTCCTCAGAAACCCAAAGCAATCTGGTGCTCAGACAACACCATGCAGATTTAGGTAAATTCCAGGCTCAGATTAGCATAATACTAACTAATCACGAATATCATTTGCATTCATTAGAGCGTTGGGGAAAAATTGTTTCTAAATGGCAGAAAATTGAAAGAAAGATTAAGGGCAAGAGCTTTAAAATCCTGTTTGGCTTGGTACGACTATATTACAGATGATTTTTCTCTTACAAGGCCTAATATTTAATGTGGAAGTATTAATTAGAGTATTGGAAAAAGACTGCATCTAATTGGAAGAAAACTAAGAGAGATTAAGGACCGGGCATATGGACTTGCTTTTGCTTGATTCAAGTGTGGAACAGATAATTTCCCATGCAATGCCAAGGAGCTTAAATGTGTAAAAGATAGGGTGATTAATTTTTCAGACAGAACCAAGCCTTTTTTTTTTTGAGATAACAGAGAAACACAGTTTCTTTCCTTATGGAGTAACAAGTTATCGGTCAGTGCATTTGTTTTTGTGATCAAGGAAATAAGATAACCGAATTAAAATCTTAAATCTGAAATACTTCCAACTAAAGGGGAAATCCCATAAAGCCCACACACTGGGCAAACCTAAAATCACTGGTAATAGATCCCAAATGTTGTACTGATTTAAATAATAATAAAAAGATTCAACCCCCACCTCCTGGTGGCTAGCTATTTTTCTTGCAATTTCCCAGGTTCAGTCATTTGGCATTTGTGGAATTGGTTATAGGCCGTGTGCTGGAGGCTGCGCCTAACTGTGGTTCCAGGCAATTGTCTGCAAATCCTGTCTCTGGGCAGCTCGGCTGCTGTGGGGCTAAATTCAGTGCTGGCTTCCTGAGGGCTCGGAGCAGGTGCTCGCCAATGGCTTTGGCTTCTCCCTCTGACAGATGAGCACCCGAGCCGCTCCCCTGGAGGGAAGCCAGCTGAGCAGCCATTAGCAGTCACAGCCTTTGAATGTCCAGCCCAGTCTAGCTGCTCACAGAATCCTGACTGTTTGGGATTCAGGCTTTGGCCTTACCCTGAATGATGTCAGGCAGCATGACAGAGGAACTTGTTACTTAAAATGTGTTCTGGAGGGCCAGAGCTTTGGCATCATCTAGAGGCTTGTGGGAAATGCAGAAGCTCAGGCCGCACCCCAGTCCCACTGGATCAGCATCTGCATTTTCACATGGCCTCGGGGATATGCATAGGCTCATTCAAGTTTGAGGAAAGCAGGGGCTCTAGGACTTTGGGTCTCAGACATTCAGAGGCATAATGAATGATCACACCAAGAACTTGTCACAAACTCACATTCCTGGGCCCATGATTCAGTTTCAGGAGGTCCAGGGAAGGTGAGATAAGGCCCCAGGTGACTCTGATGTGAAGGGTCGCTGGCACCACATTAGAGAAACACTTGGCTAGAGGTGTTTCCACCTTGCCTACTGAGTTAGTGGAAAAATTGATTAATGGCTCTAAACCCCAATTTCCCCACTTTAACATGGGGCTCCTGTTTTACAGGTTTGTTGTGAGGACTGACAGAGCTCAGGTCTGCAGAAGGTTTTAATACAGCATCCTGTGCATTTGAGGCCCCAGCTAAGATATTATTTCTCTTTTCCTTCCTTCTCCACTTTGGAACCTACTTCCTCCATCTGACTCCCTGCCCCAGCATTCCTGCCTTAGTGATAGCCTCCCAATTCCCCTTACGCTTGCACCAGTTTAGTTCTATCCTTCTGGCTAGGTCTCCAATCTTCAAGTTTTCTCTCTCTCTCTCTCTCTCTCTCTTTTGGATGGAATCTCACTCTGTCACCAGGCTGGAGTGCAATGGCATTAGCTCACTGTAACCTCCACCTCCTGGGCTCAAGTGGTTCTCCTGCCTCAGCCTCCTGAGTAGCTGGGACTACAGGTGTGTGCCACCACGCCCAGCTAATTTTTGTATTTTTAGTAGAAACAGGGTTTCACCATGTTAGCCAGGATGATCTCGATCTCTTGACCTTGTAATCCACCCACCTCAACCTCCCAAAGTGCTGGGATTATAGGCGTGAGCCACTGCGCCCAGCCTCTCCAAGTTTTTCCTAACCCCCATCCCAACCCCCATTTCTAGCTGCAGGGCAATAAAGTGTATCTGTCCCATTCCCTACTCTTTTAGTCTCTATTCTCTGCTAAACTGGCAGATGACTCAAAGCTAATAGCTAAGATTTTGTGCAGTGGCTTAAGTATGCCATTTCTGTTGGGTGCTTTAAGGAGATAATATCTTAGCTCAGTGGTTCTCAACTATGGCTACACATTAGAATCGTCTGGAGGCCATTTTTTAAGATGCTCAAGCCTTTCAAATTCACCATGATTCTGATTCATTTGGTTGGGATAAAACCCATATATTGGGATATTTTTTTAAAATTCCCAGCCAAATTTTGTGCTGCTCACTGAGCAGCTCAGAATCAGTGTCTTAACAAAAGTAATCAAGGAGGCCAGTAAAAAGAATATTTTAGCTGAAAAAGACTGTTCAGCACACACCAGATTAGATTAATTCAGCCATCTCTCAAGCAATATGGGTGTTAAATGTTGATCCACAATTCATTCAGTTCTATAGCATATCGCATTTTAGGTTTTTTCATGATAAATGCATCCTGGAATTAGCTTTAGAGGGAAGGTTCCCTTCTTTATCAAGTCATTAAACACCCTGTGAGAAAACAACTTCTTTTTCCAAAATGAAATCTATGAATATAGGAATATCTTTTTAGTACATAGGTAATTCCACAACATCTTGCTCTTGTTTTCGGTAACCTACTTTTTGGAAAAGAGCCCGTGGGTGTGCATTTCCAGAAAGTGGTGGACGTTTGTGTGGGGCGTGGGGTGTGTGTGTGTGTGTGTGTGTGTGTTTGTGTTCCAAAGATGAAATACGTGTTAGGAAATTTCAGTCTAGTATCACCGTGAAAAAATTGCAGGGTTGGATAACAGATCAACATATATCAGATCCTTGCATTCCTGTAATAGAGCTCTGAGAACAAACAAATGTGTAACACAATGTCAAACAATGCTAAATAAATGTAATTTCCTTCCTCATTCATTCATTTACCTCAAAGTTACGTAGCCAGGAATTTTACGTGCTGAATTCTCTAGCTGCAGTGTAATAAAGCTAGCAATTAATAAAAATTATTAAAACTCTGATAACTGAGGTAAGCGGCATTCAGACCAAAATTATAGACCATTAAAAAAATAAAAAGTAGCATCACAGGCATTGTTCAGTACTTACTATCTGTCAATCACTATTATAATTACTTTGCATACATTACCTCATGTAATCTTTGTTAACACTCTGAAGTGGACATTAAGATTTCCTTTTAGTTTAAACAAACTGAGACAGAGAGGTGAAGTAACTTGCTTAAGGTCACAAAGACAGTAAGTGAGGGAACTGGATTTGCCAGCAGGCTATATTCCATATCAAAAGTTAAAGGATTATCAAAACCATAACTAAAGAAAAACTATAGCTTTTCATTTTGTTTCATTTCTGTGTTATTTAAAATGAAAATAATTAAGCCTTCACACAGGAAGATGAGGAAAACAAACCTCGGAGAGAAAGAACAAGTTTTTCTTTTTTATAAAAAGCAGAAATAGATGACGTAGAAAGACAAAAAGCAATAGAGGTAAAAAATAAAGAGTTGGTCTTTGGAAGAAAAAAGAGAAAACAAACTTGAATACATAAATATAGCTGAATAAGGTATATTTTTAGTAATAAAAGAGTACTTTCTGCATCTCTGTGTGGGCAAATTTAAAAATTTAGATGGAATAAATGTTTTGTAAGTAATAGATAAGCTACAAAAACTTGGGTCTAGAAACACAAAACCTAAGCAGTTACATTGTCATGAAAATTCTTTTAAAAGTTAACATCGAATTTTCTCTAATCTTTTTTTTTTCAAAAGCTTTGTACCATTTGACTCTATGGAAAAATTCTTTTGAAGTTTCAAATGAGTTCCATGTCTGGAAAGAAAAAATATAGAAAGCTATTCAATTGATTTTATAAAGGTATAAAGATTTAATCAGAGTATAAAGTTTAACTCTGATTTAAAAATGTGACAGGAAAGAAAGCAGGAAGGTAAGAAAAAAGGGATGGAGGAAGAGAGAATAGGGAGTGGAAGGGAAGCAACACAAGAAGGAAAAAAGGAAAAAATTTGTTCTAATTTATAAATAAGGGTACAAGAAGCTAAGTGAAATATTAACAAATTGAACCCAGCACTATATTAAAAACATAATAAGAAATTGACAGATCAAATACATTTTTTAAATTTCTGTGTGCATGTTGGGTTAATGTTAAGACTTCTATTATTTCATCCATTATATCAATAATTCAAGAGAAAAACCCCATATAATCATCTAGTTATATGCCAACAAAGATATGCCTAGAAATATGAAGATACTTTATTAATATGATTATAAATACCTGTCTCAAAGAAACAGGCAAAAATCACACTTAATAATGAGAGTCTACAGAACAGACTTTCGAAGCATGTCTTGTCTGAAAGAACAGCCCCTCTAAAATCTAAAAATACTCCTCAAAAATACATTTCCATACTAAATACATTTGGACATTTCATACTCTGAACCCCTCTAAAAGTTTCGCCAACCACATGTACATGGGGTCTGATAAGTGTTTCCTCAGCTTTGTAGACCTTGGAACCCTTTGCCCAAATCATATCTTGGGACCAGTGCTACTCATGGGACATCTTGGGAAACACAGAATTAGAAAATAAAACGGGAGGCATTCCATTCACAATAGTAACATACAGAAAAAATAATTAGTAATAAACCAAACAAGTAATGTGCAGCATTTATGCAAAGTACAAATTTTCCTGAGAATCTCTTTAAAGACCTGAGGATAGAGAATCTCATTCTTTATTCCTACATAAAAGAATTTAATTGTGCAAAACTATCAGTTTGCCACAATTAAATTATAAATTAACTATATTGAGCTCAAGAGGACTTATTTTTTTCTAACTGGGCAAAATGATTCTAGCTTTATATGGTAAAAGAAATAAGATCTAAGAAAAAATGGAAATATTCTGACATCAAAATATATTATAAATATATAATCATTAAGACAGTGTGGCTTTGGGATAAGACATCAGACAGATCAAGTAGAATACAAATTTCAGAATTATAACCAAAATACCTATAAGCATTCAGAATACATTTGAAGCAGTGTGTCATAGCGGCCAAGGCCAGTCATAGTATATGGGTTCTAATTTCAACTCCGCCTCTTATTGGTTGTGTCATCTCTGGATAGCCTTTTAGCTTCTCTGAGCTTCAGTTTTCTTGTGTAAAAAAGTAAAAGTAACCCTAGTGCTTAACTCACATAATTAACATACAGTGATGAAATAATGTTTTCAAAATATACAGAAACTGGTATGTAATAAGCCCTCAATAAATATGTGCCATTATGATTAAGAAAAAAAAATCAATAAATTTGATTCCATAAGAATTAAAATTTTGTAAACAAATTTGATAGGGAAATGAACGAGTTACATAATAAGATTATAAAGATTCTTTTATAAGGTAATCAAGTCTAAAATCCTCAAAAATATGGGAAAAATTTTAAAAAACTAAAAACAGGCACTAAAAACTAAATATAAACGAGGCATGGATATATAAGAAAGTATGTGCTGATAACCAATTAGTTACTTTTTTCTTCTATAAAATTGGCAAACATTCATGATCCCTAGTATAAGAAAGATAAAAAAGCATTGCTAGTGGGAGTATAAGTTGGAAGGTATCACACAAACTCTTTGGAAGGCAAATTGGCAATGTTGAACAAAAATCTCCAAAACTGGAACATCTTTTAACCTTAACCTCACAATTTATTGATGAAATTATCCCTAATGTGGGATACAAATTTAGTTACAAGGAACTGAAGCAGCATCATCAAAGAGGAAAACATCTGAAATATTAATACTTGAAAGTGAGGGGATCTTCATGTGTACTACCAGTAAGCAAAAAGAAAAGGTTATAATTCAGTATTGCAATTCGATCGCTAAGAATGTACAAAAACACATAGAAATGAAGGCTGAAAAGATGTACACCAAATACTGTATAGTGGTCACTTCTCAATTATGGGATAAAGATTTCTGATTTCTTAAAATGTGATTTTGAGGTTTTTGAAGTTCTTTGAAATCTCCAACTTCATACAAGAAAACAGTAAAAATGTGTTTCTAACCTTTTAAAATAAAAAATACTTTTAAATGGGTATAAAGACAAAAGAGAGAATAGTTGCATCTACTCTGTGAAATGAAATATATATACAGTTTCCACTGCAGTTATAATATGTGATATACAAAAACACTATAGATATTACACATGTGGTTTTGATATTAATATACAATTTCTTCCCCAAGACTTTGGTTTAAAACAAAACTTTTGTCATACACACACACACAGATGCTTTAGTCAAGAGTGTTGAAAAAATTGAGTCTATTCTAGTGTGGGGTGGATTTCTGGTCTCTCTTTGGGCACCTCCTTAAGCTTTTCTGTTTCCCCTTATTTTTATCTCGGCCCATGTCCATCTGCCGTAAGAGATTACTTTTCTCTGTCAGAGTTCTTACTGCTAATTGCAAATAATTTAAAGCCTTTAACTGATATCAATCCATATCTCAAATTTAAAATGAGTCAAGGCCCGTGTGGTGGCTCACACCTGTAATCTCAGCACTTTGGGAGGCCGAGGCAGGCAGATCACTTGAGATCAGGAGTTTGAGACCAGCCTGGCTAGTATGGTGAAACCCTGTTTCTGCTGAAAATACCAAAATTACCAGGGCGTGGTGGCGGGATCCTGTAGTCCCAGCTACTAGGGAGGCTGAGACAGGAGAATTGCTTGAATCCAGGAGGAGGAGGTTGCAGTGAGCAGAGACCGCACCATTGCCCGGGCAACAAGAGTAAAACTCCGTCTCAAAAACGAAACGAAACTAAAATGTAAAAAATAAAATGAGTCTTCATAAACTGCATCGTGAGAAGCTGCCTTCTCAAAAATGCCCCAAGAACTGCCTACACTTGCTAGTTTTTAACCCGGAAGGGCCATTTTCACCGCAGGCTGGGTCCTTCTGTCTCTATTCTCTCCTTCTCCATTTTGTCCTGGTGCTTCAGGGGTGGGAGGGTTGTTTCATTATTCCCTGGCCCTTTGACAGACAGAATAACTTCCAGATGGACCCAAGGACATAAATTGGAAAAAAGGACAGAGCAGGGAGTACTGTTGATACATTTACTCCCTACAAAGTACAGGTTATATTTGAAACTTGCCAGGTCGACTTTTGTTGGCTTATGATAGTGATGTTGATAAAAATATGTGTTAGGAAGTATTTAATATCAGAGAAAAAAGGAAATGGGAGATCTAAGCTTTTTACCATTGAAGTTTTGATGAAATGAAGCTCAATTTAGCAGAAGCAAGACATGGTATGATTTTCATTGATAGAACTTAAGGAACTAATTTTGCCATATTATCTTGGGTGGGGAAAGTGGGTAGAGAAAGATTATCATTCACCTTCTGCAGAACATCTGTGGCTGGCCAATGACAAAGATGCCTAAGCTTCCAAATTAATTAGCACACAACGAACTGGCATTCTAAGTCATCCATGAAGTGTCTGATTTACTCCTGTGGAGAAACTAGGATATAAGCTCTACAAGGGTAGGGATTTTGGTCTGTTTTGCTCACTAATGTCACCACCAGTTTCAGTGCCCACCACAAGCATGTCCTTAAGAAACGCTTGCTGAATAAAACAACTCATTTTAAGAAAGTAACTCATTTCAAAATGCAAATCAAAACCACATTGAGATACCAACTCACACCAGTTAGAATGGTGACCATTAAAAAATCTGTAGACAACAGATGCTGGAGAGGATGTGGAGAAATAGGAATACTTCTACATTGTTGGTGGGAGTGTAAATTAGTTCAACCGTTGTGGAAGACAGTGTGGCGATTCCTTAAGGACCTAGAAAGAGAAATTTCATTTGACCTAGCAATCCCATTACTGGGTATATATCCAAAGGATTATAAATTGTTCTGTTATAAAGACACACGCACACATATGTTCATTGCAGCACTGTTTACAATAGCAAAGACCTGGAACCAACCCAAATGCCCATCGTTGATAAACTGGACAAGGAAAATATGGCACATATACACCATAGAATACTATACAGCCATAAAAATGATAAGTTTGTGTCCTTTGTAGGGACATGGATGAATCTGGAAAGCATCATTCTCAGCAAACTGACACAGAACAGAAAAACACTGCACGTTCTCATTCATAGGCGGGTATTGAACAATGAGAACACATGGACACAGGGAGTGGAGCATCATACACTGGGGTCTGTTGGGGGGGACTAGGGGGAGGGACTAGGGGGGGTAGGGAGTTGGAGAGGGTTAACATGGGGAGAAATGCCAGATATAGGTGATGGGGATGGAGGCAGCAAACCACATTGCCATGTATGTACCTGTGCAACAATCCTTCATGTTCTGCACATGTACCCCAGAACCTAAAGTATAATAAAATATATTTTAAAAAATAATAATGATAGAAAGTAACTCATTTCAAACATTTATTACAAACAGAATTTATTCTCTGTCCTGGGGTCAGTATGTCCATGTCTTTACATCTTCATTCTCATTGCTCTAAGTAACTGATGTACTGAGTATCAGCCCAGAGGAAGTAACATATGGTTGTATTCAGGATGTTAAACAAGTAAGTTCCAGTTTGTGAACAAGGGTAGAAGAAGATTCAGTTCTCAATTAATCAAATGTTTTAATTCAGCAGTATGTTAACTAGGGCTCCTTTGGTAACAAGGGATCCTAACCAGCTTGAACTAGCACAGGCAAAAGGGAGGACTTTTTGGTTTATGGAGTCCAAGGAAATGTGTAAAACTAAAGTGTACGAGTGAGAGGCATGTAGCTGGACCATCCTGGCACCAGAGGCCGAGCACCACATGCCATTCGGGCTTACACCCCAGCTTGGGTGTTTGCTTCATTTATACTCCCTGGAATAGACTTTCTCCATGATCTGGGACAGAAGACACAGTGGTTCCTGGACTTGATGTCATATAATTCTCACTCTCTAAGAGAAATTGTTGATGTCAGTTCTAGATTGCATTTAAATTGCTGGGAAGGATTCTCATTAGATTGGCTTAATTAACTCCCCACCCCTAGATCAAACAACAGCTTCTAGAAAGATGAGGTAATATAAAGTGTTGAAATTTCCCAAAGGAGATACATGGACAAAAAGTAGGCAGTTTCCAGGAGAAATGAAAGAGGGGCATATGGGCAGAACATCCCATCAGTGTCCACTACACTCAACTGCTGCTCCTGCTGTGGGAGGTGATCATTGCTTTTCTACATTAATGTCACGTACACACACACATATATATAAGGTGTATGTAGAAAAGCAGTGATGCTTTTCTGTGATGCTTGTATATGTACACATATATGAATGCATATAATATTAATGTTTATATATTAATATATATGCCTGTTTAGATTCATGTGCTTAATATTCATGTCCTTTCCATATGACACAGGTTCAGGACATAAATGTGTGTGTGTGTGTGTGTGTGTGCCTCTTTGGATTCATGTGCTGAACCTGTGTCACATGGAAAGAAAAATTTTATTCCTTGTTTATTTCTGATGTAGGCAGCCTGTGTAATAGAGGCTGACGCTCAGTCTCAGGAATATCATGTCTATTACAGAGTTTTGGTGGTTCCTTTATTTCTCTTTGACCTCCAATCAAGGAGTGAGTTTCAGCATTCCAGTGTCTGTCTTCTTCTCACTCTCCCCAAAAAACCTAATGCTCTGCTAGTTCCTTAAGATGCTACTTAGGCATGGAGAAGATTAAGATATATGTGCATTATCTTCCCCTTACCAAAAAGGGTTACTTTTTGGAGAATACCATTTCAAACAGTTTGAGTTGGAAAAATATGCCAAACTAAACCTATATGTAGTGTTTAACCTAAGGACATCCTTAAAACAATTGCCCACTTTTGATTATTTTTCTTATGTTTACTTAAAGAACAAACATGAACATTATATATCTAACTGAATTAGTAGTGAAAGCTTGAGTTTACAAAATAGACCTACTGAAATGGGTGCTTTTAAAGGCATCAAAATAATCAACTATCATGTGTTGACTGTGAAGAAAGAGATATAACATAGAAAATACATCTTTAAAGCTCCACTTATGCAAAAATAAAAACTTTTATATCACGCTCCCTCAAAAAATGTATGACAGATATTTTAAGATCATGATAGTGGAGTAAAGGAATGAAAGCCAGAATTCAGAACTTTGGATGCTAAAAAGCAACTGATTCTGTTTAACCTTAAAATCATGTGGAATTATGAAGAAATGCAACAGGACACAGTTGGATTAGTTATGCAATATTTCTTTATCAATTGTCTACTACTGTGTATTGCTCTAAAATTTTTAAAAAACATTTTAAAAGTTTTAAAACATTTAAAAATCTTTAAAAAATGATTTAAACAGTTTAAATCTTTATGGTATTGCCTGGTAGATATCCTGTTCTTTGGTAGAAAATATCCATAGTCTGTATTCAAAACATTCCTAAAAGTTGATTTGTGTTGATTTTTAAGTCCATATAATAAATTATGTGTTTTCAAAAAAAAAAAAAAAAAAAGAAAGAAAGAAAACCTAATACGCCTGTATGTTTTCTCCTATCAACAGCTACCATGCCGAAACCTATCTTCCCAGAAAACTGCTCTTCTCTTTCAGCCTAGCACCTCCCCATACTCTCCTGTTTACTGCAAAATATTCAGCTAAAATGTTCAACCAAACCTTTAAGGGTGGAGTTTTAAGGGTACAGTAAGGATGGAAAATGAGAAAAAGATAAGGTGAGGCTATTTAGAATAAACCTAATTTACATACTCAAATTTTCAGTAAATAGGTACTTCCAGCATCTCTCCATATTTATTTACCTTCACAGCTCCTCCCAAAATAATCTCTCCTAATTATATTATCATGTTATATTATCCTTATGAAACCTTTATTTTACCGTCTCTGGGATTCTTACCTGCTCATTTCTTCTCAAGAAAGAGTTAGGAAACAGGACCATGAAACCTCATGCAGTAGCCTATCCTCCTTTCTTCTAGAGACAAAGGGTTTCTCTCTAAAAGTTCAAGCTTTGGCAAATCTTTCCATCCTCCTGAACACCTAGCATGTCTCCTGCATGGTAGGTGTTCTCATGGGTGACAGGTCCATGCATTTCAGAGGGTGAATCACTAAAACTCCTCTGTGGGCAATCTACCCTACCCCAAGCAGCATAAATCAAAAGTAAGATGCAAGACTTACGTCAATGGTAATAAAAGATGGGAAGTTGGGTGTATTCCGACTTTGTAGGATGTAAAGCTTACACACCAAATTTCAAACATTTTGTTAATAAACACCACAAACTTTGCAAAATCCAGAAAATTACATAATAGTTTTTATTTTGCCTAGCATGTTTCTATGATAACGTTTTCTTTACATTTGGCTGCATATGTTTTATTACCTCTTTGAATTATAACAGTTTTTTAATACCATAAAGTACTACTCAGCCATAAAAAGGAATGAATAATGGCATTTGCAGCAACCTGGATGGAACTGAAGGCTATCATTCTAAGTGAATTAACTCAGAAATGGAAAAGCAAACGTGGTATGTTTGCACTCATAAGTGGGAGCTAAGCTATGAGGACATAAAAAGCATAAGAATGATACAATGGACTTTGGGGAAATGGTGGGAGGGGTAAGGGCTAAAACACTACACACTGGGTACAGTGTACACTGCTCTGGTGATGGGTGCACCAAAATCTCAGAAATTACCACTGAAAAACTTATTCATGTAACCAAACACTACCTGTTCTCCAAAAACCTATTGAAATAGAAATAAATTTTAAAATTAAGTAAATAAATAAATAAAATTCCTCCCTAGGAAACAATATGGATTCCTTATCAGCAAATCTGCTCATATTTATGAAGATGTGGAGGACCTGATGGAAAAAGGAAAGAGAAGTTAACATTTGTTAATCATCTGCTGTGTAAGAAACGTACAGATGACATACATACCCATTTATATAAGTAACTGATTTCTTGACAAGTGGAATTCAGTGATGTTTGAGCAGAAAAGGTTTTGTACCGCTTTCTTTCCAACTCACTCTATTAGATTTCCTGTCCCTGGACAATAATTGAGCAGATTCTTAATCTTTTCAGGTCACATTTAGGCATCAATAGACATTCTTATTTTCAGGACTCAAACTTCAATTCCTTATCTGCAATTCTGAAATCTCCACAGTTCTAGAAGTCAAAACTTTTTGAAGTTTGCTACAAAGACATTAGGTGGAAAAACTGTGCATAAACTTAAGTGAGGCTATGTGTAGTCGTTTACGTACCCTTGCCTTGTATGGAGAATAATCCATTTTGCTGCAGAAATACTAAGGTGTTTGATTGCAGAGTGCTGCCCTATACCAGCTGATGACAAGATATGCATAATATGTCCCTTCTAAAACTCACGATTAAGTGCTGGATTCTGAAGTTTCTGTAGCCCCAAGTGTTTTGGATAAGAGACTAATATCTCATGTGTTAACATCTAACATCAAAACTTTCATTTCTCATCCAATTCAAAGCTTCTCTCCCTGTCCAGCATAGGTCTGTTTGTTCATTCTGTGGAACAGCACTGGGAAGGGTGGAGGCGACCCTGGACCCTGCCAGTTCTGTAATAATTTTTCCATCTGCTTTTCCCTCTCATTCTCCTCTACTCACCCAGGAGCCACTGGCTCCTCCAAGGCAGGGGGAGAGAAGGAAGGAGGAAGGTAAAGTCCCTGGTGCTGTTGTCATCTGGGTGTGGTGCCCTCTATGCTCTTTCCCGTGGATGCTCTCACTGTACCACTGCAGGGGGAAATGGGCTTAAAGGCACAGAAGTGTTGGGGCAAATTCTGCCTAGATGGTCCAACATCCCTGTGTAGAATGAGGGGGCCCTGGTCGCCTATTGTTCTTAGCTCTGGAGCCCCAACAGAAACAAAGAAATGTCCTATTGATTATTCCTGTTATATATCCATTACCTCATTGTTAATGTTCATAGTTAACCCTTGAAACAGGAATGGCCAATTTTACAGATGAAAAAGCCAAGGTAATACAGCAAAGTGGGGATTAAAAAAATCACATTAATTCATGCATGTAAGAAAGGAAATTAAATTTCTTTAAAAAGAAAGAAAATTAAAATACTAAGATGAAGGCAGCAAAGAGCACAAGGAATCTGTATACCAACGAGGCCAGAAAGGTGAATTTGAAGGACTCTGTTTCTTTATTTTATGAGAAGCCAGAAATAAAACAGCTTCTTTGAAGGGCAGGGAAAGTATTTGTCTCTAAATAGTATAATCACAGGAGCGGAAAGAGAGGGCAGATTCTAAAGAACCACATTTAGACAACAGGAAAACAAGACACGATGAACAGAAACTACAGGACTGTATCTTTTGGAACTTTCTGTTCCCACTCACCACTCATCAAAATCCAGAAAAGTCTGTAAGCTTTAAAAGTCAAAAGTGGGTTTGAGATCCACTGGGATGAGTTAGAAGCCTCCATTGTGCTCAGAGTGGGTCTAAATTTGGAAATAAACTCAATCCCACAGATTCATTATACAATTGGCACGACTAGGAGAGGAACTGAAAACTTTCCTTGTCTGCATTTCTCGCTTCTTTTGAGAAGGAGACTTAACGAGAGAGGCTGACATTTCAGAGACATAGCTTAGCTGAGTTTAGAAACCAGGGAGTGGGCGGTTTTCAGAAGGCACCTGTAAACACCATGTAGATTCGCTGTGGGAAATGCGTGAGAGTCCCAAGATGGCATGAAGCGAAACAAAGACGAATATTCTCCTCCCACCAAGAAGAGAAAAAAATGTAGGACTCTAGGGCGGCAAGGAATGTTTCATTCACTCATCCATTCATTCAAGAAATACTTATTGAGTTGGATTTTTTGTTTGTTTGTTTGCTTTTACCAGGACTGGGCACTGGGATTCTAAAGTAAATGAAATATTAAATAAGTCACAAATGTATGTATAATTGTAAACTGAGATAAGTGCTCTAAAGGACAGTGTGACTCTTTAGAAGAGGGTGTAAAAGAGGGAATGGAAACTGAGGTTTCCCTGAGCAGCTCTCACTAGATGTGAACTCTGTGGTGAGTAATAACCTTGGCTAACATGAGTCGATCCAGCCATCTTCTAATTGTTTAATGTACATAATTTTGTGCAAACGTCACGACAACACTGTGGGGGTAAACATGTATTCTTGCGTCTTTCTGGAATATTATTCTTTCCTGTTCATCCACTTAATGTCTCAGGGAAAGGCAGTGGTGTGGAATGTAGGCTAAGAAGCCAGGCTTCCTGGGTTTGAATCCTCACTGCCTGACTGACTTGATGTGTGACCTCAGGCGAGTTACCTACCCTCTCTGTGCCTGTTTCCTCATCTATGATAACACGAGTATGATAGGACCTACCTATGCTGCAGAAATTTAAAGCAGACTAGTGTGACTGGCGGGAGAGTTGTGTGAGATGTAGCTAAAGAGGTAGGCAGGTTGCACATCTTGAATTTAGCAATAATTGAGTGTCCGCTCTGCAACGGGTACTACGCTGGAAGCTTTATACATGTTATCTGGGCTGCTTTGCTTCTCTTCAATAAAACACTCATTAACCAAACTATTCAGTGAGTAAAATGCAATTGTGCTATTTTAAGGGTGATTGAATACACTGCCTTCAGCTTAGGAGTCTTCTTCAGAAAGGAGCTGTGCCAACTGTATAGCTCTCTGATTGTTAAGTAATCTCTTTGTTCAGCCATTTCCAATGGCAGAGTCTCCTGGGTCCGAGCAGAAGAAATGAATGCAGTTAGTTGGAAAGCATGAGCTTTGCACTCAAAATATTGAGGCTCAGGTCCCACACCTGCCATGTTTCAGGCTGTGTGAACCTGGACAAGTCAATTCCCCTTCACAAGCAGCATTTTCCATATCCAAAGAATACAATACTCAGCTGCCTCTTCAAGTTGCTATAGAGATCAGGTGAAATAATGCACATTGAAACCATTTTCACAATCTATGAGGCAGCACACAATGTTAGGGACCAGTCAGTACTCATTGAGAGTTGACTTCTGCCTGCCACATGCTCTGGTCAATGCCCTAGGCCCAAGCTAAACACCCCATTCAAGTAAGGAGGCCTGTTACCATGCAAGAGGCCACCTCACACAGGAGGGGAGGGGCCACAGCTGCCCTGACCACCTTCCCAGCTTCCACTGAAGAAGCCCTTTGTCTTTTTGGGCTGGGTCCTCGCTCCTGCTACCTCCACCATCCCAGTCCTCATTCCCAAGCCTTCCAGCCAGACATCAGAATTTCTCCTTGCACAGGTGCAGTTAAATAAGGCTTTACTCCTGGAAGTATTTGTCATGTAGGTAGCTCACTAGAAGAATAAACATATTTGCTGGCATAAATGGTGGTTCTGAAATCTTCAGTATTAATACTCCAGATCTCTGCTTCATTCTCTCTCTTTCTCTGTCACACACGCATGCGCACGCACACACACACACACACACACACACACACACACACACAGAGTTGCCAATGACTTCCATATACAGCCTTCAACTGTAAAGCTCTGAAGGCAGGGACCCCATCTCGATCACTGAATCTCCAGTGCTCAGCACAGAGCCTTACATATAATAAGACACTAATAAATGTGTGCTAAGAGACAGAAGGAAAAAAAAAGGAAGGAAGGAAGGAAAAAGGGAGGGAGGGAGGCAGGGAAGGAAGGAAAGAAAGAAAAAAGGGAGGGAGGGAGAGAAGGGAGGGAGGGAGGGAGGGAGGCGTGAAATGAGCAGGACAGTCATGAGTGTTTTCAGTTGTGCATGGTTGCAGGCAGTTCTTAGACTAGCCACTGTAGCCACTACTTCCCAGTATCTCTCGCCTAACCAAGAAGCCCATCAGAGTGCTTGTGATTTAGAACTTCCAGATACCCAAATTTCCTCTGAAGTTTATCCCCCAACTCCTCTGTACATCAATAATCTCCATCCTTGGATGGCCCATGCTATTTCTCCTTATGTGCTGCTGTTCTTGAGTGTATGTTAAGGCGGTTATGTCCTGTTTTGTCCATCTTATTCAAAGAGAAGCTATATCCACTTTCCTTTCAGCTGCAGCTTAGTGCCCTGCTAGTCTCCGTTCTCACTGCTTGTTCACGCTAGCCTGTAGGACAGTTGGACTCACTCACTCCAGAGCCAGTTGTGGGTAAACTTTTCTGATCAGGCTTGTATTGACTCAAACCAAATGTGAGATTCACACAAACCCTGTCTGTTTCACGGTCATATGACAAGTCTTGGAGAATTAAGACATTTGGAAAGAGTTCCATAGCTGCTTCTGACCTTCAAAGGAGGCCTCAAGGTAGAAAGAGCACAAACGTTGGAGAAAATATGATCTGGATTTAAGTCCTAGCCTTGCTACTTTCAGGGCAAAATCATTTCTTCCTTTGAGCCTTAGTTTGCTTACTCATAAAATGAACTTAATAGCTCTCCTTTTTGTCTGGGACTCTTTTAGTTGCAAGTGACATAAACCCAGTTCAAGTGGGCTTAATCCAAATACAAAGTGGGAAATCCATAGCAGTCTGTCCAGCTTCAGGCAAGTTTAGATCCAGAAGTTCAGACCATCTTTGAAACTTCTGGGACTTCCTCCATCTCTGAATTCTACTTTTCTCTATATGTTACTTCATCTTGAGGCTGCCTGTCAGAAGGTGACAGTAGAAATGGCATGGTAGGTCTTGGTAGGTCTTTTACTCAGCCAATCAAAAAAATAAAAATAAATAAAGATCCTCACTCTTCCTGCAAGCATCATTCACAGCAGAAATCTACTCTGACCAGCCTGGATCAAATACCCACCTCTATGGCCAGAGAGTTGGAAGTTGGTTATGGATAGCTCTCCAGGGATAAAGCACATGGATGGTGGTAGTTACCCTGTGGAAAGCATCCTGGAAGAAGAATCAGGATCATTATAGAACTACCTCAGTGGGTTCTTATCAGGCATTTTGTAAAGTACCTCATTTGCTATGAGATGGCATTTGAAAAGTGTTTTAAACAATGATGAACACATTATGTTTGGCTTTAGTTATTTTCCTCCCTTTCCCTACCTCCTTCCTAAAATCAGAGAATCTCAGCTATAGGACCCCAAATGAACCATAGTTGAGCCACTCTAAGACATGACCTCCTAGATACTGATGAACTGCCATTTACGCAGAGCCACCAAGACTGCCTTGGCCAAAATGATTTGAACATTAAGGCACTGCTTGTAATAACTTTTATTTACACATATGAGCCCCCTTGGCACCTGTCTCATGTTCAGCTTATATGGTGTTACCAAAAAAAAAAATGTAATTGGGTGACATTGATAGAATTTAGTAAGTATAAAATAATCTGAACAAAGTAACATCTGACAACATCGCTTCCTTCTAACAAGATAAAAAGAACCTAGATACCTGGAATATGACTTAAGACCCTCAAATTATCTTTCTGTAGAAATTGGCATTCTATTCAAATAGTGCAGCTTGGACTCACAGGCAGGTTCTCTTGACTTTGTGAGTACTTTGTAACTTACAAAACTTAGTAGTAGATCTGAATGTGTGAAACATTTTGTGGTTTGTTCCTAAAAGACTGCAATGAACTAAGCCTTGCTGATTTGTTGACCATAAAATTTGTAGAAAAATAAATGCACAGACTCATTATTGGGTATCACAAACTAAGCAGGAAGTGTTGACCATTTCGTATTCACAGAAAATGAATGAAAATGCAATGGCTGATATTTTATTGCCCAAGTGCCTAATAAAGTCCATGCCAGTGTTTATTGGCTAAGAGGACAATTCTTGGGGAGGAATCTGGCTCTGATGGGGGAAGTCCTAAGTGTTTCTGCTTAGACATTTTCTTTGCTGGGGAGCAGCAAATGCCATAGGAATTGTGTGGGTACCTCACTTATTAGGGAAGAGGGAAATGGCTTCGATGAACTAGGAAAGGCAAGATGTCAAGGGTTCCCAATGTAATGACAACTAAGGTGGTGCAAAGAAGAGAGATAGGAGCTCACAGATGCTGAAGATGAGATGCTTGTAGGTTCACTTCTGCTGAAGGCAACCAAAGCCACCCAAATTAAATACAGGCTAAGCATCCTCTTCTGAAAATCTGAAATCCAAAATGCTCCAAAATCTGAAATTTTCAAGCACCATCATGGTGCCACAAGTGGAAAATTCCACACCTGACCTCATGTGATGGGTTGCAGTCCCAATGTAGGTGCACAACACAGTTTATTCAGTGTCTCCAAGGGAAGAATAAAATTACCTTCAGGTTATATGGATAAGGTATATATAAATCATAAATGAATTTCAAATTTAGATATGGGTTCCACCCCCAAGATGCCTCACTATATACACGCAAATATTCCAGAATCCAAAGATAAAAATAAAAATTTGAAGCACTTCTGGTTTTAAGCATTTCAAATAAGGGACATTCAACGTCTAAGAGTAAAAATAGATTGTATTTATTGAGTGCTTACTGCTTGCCAAACCCTGAACTAAGCACTTTAGACACATTGTCTCATTTAAATCTCACAACAGCCCTATGAAGTAGCTTTTGTTATTCCCATTTTACAGGTGAAGAGATGGAAGACTTAGAAAGTTGAAGTAACTTTCCCAACATTCCACATCTAGTAATTGGAAGATGTGGATCATAAACTTAGGTAGTTGATCCTAGAACCTTAGTCACTACACCATCATTTCTGGATTAGAGCAGAATAGATTTAAGATAGCCTGTGAGAAAATTAAATACAGGGGAATATACCAATAGTGGAAATTTCCATTCTTCTTGGTTTTTCTTTAAATATAGTTCTGGTCTAGGAAGAGGCTTTTCTTGTACACTAGCTTCTATTGCCTCCCATCTGTGTTTTTAACAAAGATAATTAGGGTCACCTTGGTTCAAGCAGACCTTCTTATTTTTAATTACACTGCACCTGGAAACCTTAGCTCCCAGCCGATGCTTGAAAGGATTGGCATTGCCCTCAAAGGACAAGAGATCTTTAGTGAAGAATTCAGGAAATTAGGCCTTGGACCAGTCCACATAGTCCAGCAGTTAAAATTGGTCTCTAACTCTGTATCTTAGACACAAGAAGTTCATTTCTCTTTTCATCAATCTATTACTGCTGTGGTGATGGCAGAAGCACAGAGCAGCTCTGCTGCTCCTGAAATCCCTGTAGATGTGCTTCAGTGTGCAAGATTAGCTTGCTTGTCCTTCATCTCAACCTCAGTGTGCTCTTCTGGACTCTCTCAGAAGCATGGGTGTGGAGGATTTGCTCTGGGATTTATTTCTGAGAAGCTGCAGATGCGGTCTACATGCAAGGGTGACCTTCCTTAGACCTCCATCCCCCTCCTCCAGATTTTACTCCAAAGGCAGAGGGATTAAACAGGAATGCTATGAATAGAGAAAGGACCAGGTAGCAGATCATTTTGCCTATATCTCCAAAGACACTGAAAGGTACTACATCAATGCCACCGGAAGTTTTTAAACATGTTTTTCCAATTAAAGATTTAAGAAGAACATGTTTAGAGTAAGTGGAGTAAATGGCTTGTCAAAAATTTGACAGCCACAGCCAGAATTTGAAATGAGAAAACTAAAGCACAAAAGTACGGTAGTTGTGGCGATTTTAAGGAAGGTTCTGTGAGTTATTGAGTGCAGTGAGTGGGGAAAGGCCCAGAGTGGATGGTTTTTTGGATTAGATGGAGACCTAGGCAATTGTGAGTGGCCAGTCTGAAGGATTTCAGAGGTGCAAACATCCAGAAGAAGCAAGGGGAGCACCTGTTCTTCTGCAAGAAGTCTTTACACCTAGAAGAAAGAGCCTAGGTAGTTTTGGAGCCTGTATGACTTTTGCTAATATAAAATCACTGGGTGGGAAGGAATGGGTATACTGAATGCCTCTTTCAGAAATAAAAGCAGAAGTGAAAGTCTCAATCGCCATAAGAGAAGGAGTCAGACCATGGAACTACACTCTGTGACAGCTATTCTACCAGCTTCCTAGCACTCCATTTTGGTAACATCCTTCATGCCAGAAGTATCTGAATCCCTGAATCTGGCAAAAAGAAAAGAGGCCTCAGGAAGCCAACCCAGGCTAAGAAGGACCACCTGATACAGCAGCATTTAAAAGACCCTTTAATGGATCTACAGTGCTGGTGGAAAATAGAAAGGTCATGTTTCTGTCTTTGACATGTATATAGCACAACAGAGAGCTAAAAGGGGAAATAAGAAATCTGGCAATGATCCCAGAGAACATTTGAGACAAAGTTTTGTAACAGTAACTTTGAAAATATTGAGTCAAATATAAGATTGCTGTTTATTATTTGGATACAAACTCCTTACATGAGGGAAGAAATGTTTGTTGTTATCGTTGTTTTTACTTTTTGCTGAATTTAAACCATAGGAAAATGGACAAATACCATTTGCCTAATGAGTGGAGGACTGAAAATGTGAATTCCACTCCAATATCCCACCAGGAACTCTTAAAATAAAAGACAAACCAGAAAACCCCCTCGCCTAAGAATATGTCTCATGTATCAGCCAAACTCTAAACCTTTTTGAAGAAGAGATACGTTTCCACAGTTATGCTCAGGGATGGTGCCTTTAATTGATGTGAAATCTGATCTAACTTAAAAGAACTGATCTACTTCAAAGGAAAAGCAAGTCCTCTCTGATTCTGCCACTTCCGTTAATGAGAAATAAATAATAATTGTTTTGCCTCAAAAGATCTTCCCCGTATGGTGAAACAACCTTTACCTACAAGGAGAAGAAGAAGGAGGGAGGAAGGAAAATAGCTTCACGTGGAGATTAAAGAAAGTCTCTCATATTTTGTCATTTGTGCCAGACACATTAAAGCACATTCTGGTCCTGGGAAAGGTCCATTCAGCCATGTTTTTCTTCAAGATTTGATATTCATGCAAGAAACCGTTATGGACACGTACATTGAGTGGAGTGGAAGCACAACATGTCTGTTCTTAGCATTGAACAGATGAAGCAGTTATGACATCCTTGCCCCCAAGATGTTTATTTCATAATCTAATAAGCCTTGAGATAAATTATTTAAGCATCAAGGTGATACTATTATGGGAGAATTTAACAGTGGAATACATTCAGGAATTTTCCTCTTTTAAAAGATCTAATGATAGAGTTAAAGAGAAAAATGCTTTTTCCTTTCTAACAATCTGTGAAATCACATTTAGCACAAAAAAAAAATGCTTCTGCCTCAATTACCAGTGCTTATTCCTGGTAATTCAAAAACTCAGAATTTATAACTGCTAGCCACTCATATCATGTGGTGTGACATTTTATGTCAAAATCATGACAATATCTCCTGAACATGGTGGGAAAGTATAAGTCCTAAGAATGGAAGCCAGGCGTAATATGGCTTTAACAAACGAGGGTCCTGGGAGGCCCTCCACTTCTGCCTTGTGAACATCTGTGTTGTAACAAAGGAGAGACAGCGCTGCCTTAGAGTAAGAAGAACTGAGTGAGTTCAAACCTGAGCTCTACCCTTGAGCAGCAATAGTAATCACTGCTACCATTTAGAGCACAGTATCATGGGCTAAAGTCTTATTGAAATGTGAACAAAACCCATTTTTTTAATGAAGGAGGCTTATTCATCCTTCCTCATCAAACAGTAGAATATGAGGTTCAGAGAGGTTAGTTTACCCAGCTAAGTAACGGATTCAAGATTTCAACTCAGAACGGACCAGGTTCAAAGCTCTTCCACAGTGGACACACCCCTTTTAAATAATGGCCCTTAGCCTCTTTACCTATAAAACGGACCCAGCCAGGCCTCCCTGATATGGTTTGGATCTGTGTTCTCCACCCAAATCTCTTGTTCAATTGTAATCCCCAATGTTGGAGGTGGGACCTGGTGGGAGGTGATTTTATCATGGGGGTGAATCCTTCATGAATGGGTTAGCACCATCCCTTTGGTGATATTCTCCTGATAGGGTTCTCATGAGATCTGGTCATTTAAAAGCATGTGGCACCTTCCCTTCCCCCTTTCTCTATTCCTCCTCCTCTGGCCATGTGAAGTGCTGCTTCCCCTTTGCCTTCCACCATGATTGTAAGTTCTCATGAGGCCTCCCCAGAAGCAGAGCAGATGCCAGCATCCTTCTTCCTGTATAGCTGCAGAACCCTGAGTCAATGAAACCTCTTTTCTTTATAAATTACCTAGTCTCGGGTATTTCTTCATAGCAGCAGGAGGATGGCCTAATACCCTCCTTCACAGCATTGTCGGGGAAGAATGACAAATGTGATAACAAACTTGAAAATGATGTATAAACTGTGAGGTGCCAATGCATGAGATTCTGCAATACCATGAATAAGTAATTCGTAGAACATGTTTCAGATTATATTTATCCCTTCATCATCATGATTTTGATATTTTGGGTCTCCATGAAAAAATTGGTATAGATTTTTTAGGGCAAATAGAAGCCACATTTCATCGTTATTTTGGAATTTAAGAAAAAAAAGTGGGTAGAGGGAGGTTTTGAATTTATAATTAAACTGCCATGTCAAGAAGGTAGAAAAAACTCAATAGATGAGAAGTAATTTCCACAAGATAAGGAGAAACTTCTAGATCGTCCCACTTTAAAATAAAGAAAGCTACGAGTGTCTTGATTTTGAGAGGACCCCCACCCATCACTGATGCTGCTTCAGGCCAGGCCCCTGACTTTCTCTCAGCCCTATCGTCTACCGTCTCTCCTCTTGCCCACATTCTCCACATCAGAATGGTTATAGTTGTCCTGTTACACCATTTTCTTCCACACTTCCTGACATTTTACATTTTATTCCCACTTTCTGAAGTTTCTTCTTGCCCTTATTCATCCTATTTATCCTCAGTTTATATGTTCACTTATACCTTCACCATCTAGTTCAAATCTGTTTCTTGATTTTTATTTTAGATCCCTCAAAACACTATCTGCACTCTTTCAATAATGGTAGCTAACACAGGGTGCTTACTGTGTACATATATGGTTCTCTGAGCTTTACATGCACTTGATCATTTAATCTTCACCACAGAGATATAAATTATAGTTGAGGAAATGGAGATGAAGAGAAGTTAAATAACTGTCCAAAATTACACAGTTGGTAAGTGGGAAAGCCAGGATTTAAAACCACATGGACTAGCTTACAAGCCCACGTTTGGGCTTATTTTAATTTCTACATAGTGTTCCATTGAATGAATATAACAATTATTTATTCTTTAGTCGATGAACATGTGGGGTGTTTCTAGTTTTTGCTATTACCACTAGTCCTGCTATGAACCTTCTTTGCACTGGAGATTTTCTCCAGGGTATAAAACTAGGGTTACAAAATATATAGAGAGAGTAACAGGGTATTGTGAGTGATAATCTCAAATGACTTTTCAAAGCAGTGGTATACGTTCCTACCAGCAGTGTAAAAGAGCCTGTATTTTGCCAATATATGGTAGTGTTGGATAATAAGATGGTATCTCATGGATATCTCAATTTGCATTTCCTTAAATACTAATGAAATTGAGATTATTTTCATATGTATTTTCAATATCCACATTGTCTTTGCTGTGAAATGCTTGTTCATGTTTTTTACCCATTTTTCTGAGTTGTCTTTTTTTATTGAGTTGCAGAGGTCTTTATGTAGTCTGAATACTAAGCCTTTGTGAACTATAAATTTTGCAATATCTTTCAGATTTGGCATCTTTCACTTCTTCATAGTATCTTTTGACAATCAGAAGTTCTTTAATTTAAAATATTTAAATATATTCATCTTTTCCTTTATGGCTAGTACATTTGAGGTCATATTGAAGAAATGCTTTCCTACTTTGAGGTCAGAAAGACATTTCCTCATTTTTTTTTCCTAGAATTTCCATAGTTTTGCCTTTAACATTTAAGTTCAACTTGGGCACGGGGAAGGAAACAACACTCATGGGGCTAGGTGGGGGGGATGGAGGGGACAGGAGGAGAGGGACAGTGGTGGGGGAGTGTGGCAGGGAGGATGGGGAGAGATAATACTGGGAGAAATGCCTGATGTAGGTGATGGTGGGGGGGATGGAGACAGCAAACCACCATGGCATGTATGTACCTATGCAACAATCCTATAGGATGCAGGACATGCACATATATCCCAGAGCTCAAATATAATAAATTAAAAAAAAAAAAACTTTTAAGTTCAAAATCTATTTGGATTTGATTTTTTGTATGTGTATGTCCAACTAAATAATCAGTTATCCCAGAACTAATAAAAGTCCTTCCTTTCTCTATGAATCAAAACACTTTGATTCATATGAAATGCAAGTGCTTCACTCATTAGGTTGTTACATTTTGTAACATACCAAATGTTGGTAAAATTTGGGGTTAATAGTTATTGTTGGCAGAAGAGTAAATTATAATTTCAGTGGTGAACAATTTGGCAATGTATCAAAATTACAAATGACTCATTTCTACTTCTAAGAATTTAGCCTATAGATGCAATCTCAAATATGCCCAGAGGCCTGTGTACAAAGATATTCATTTTAGCATTGTTTGAGCATCCATTGACGCAAAACCACCTAAATTGAAAACTACCTGAATATTCATCAGTGAAGTAAGATAAACTGTGGTACATATTATGCAGCTGTTTAGAAAGGATAAAACAGTATTATAGCCACTAAGATGGAATGTTCTCTAAAATATATTTAATATATATATATAAAATAATATATGTGTATAGACATGTAAAATATATATTGTAAAATATAAAAGCAAACTACCAAAAATTGGGTGTGGCATACTATTATTTTTATAAATGTGATTTATTTTTGTAGACTCGCTCTGAAAATGTACACAAAAATTTGAATAGTGATTGTCCCTATGGAGAAGAACCAGGAGGCTAGTACACTGGAAGGAGACTTTCTTCCTCTGAATGTTCTTCTTTGGTTTTAGCTTCATTTTTTTTTAACACATGCATGCATTATCTATAGCTTGTTTTCATCTTAGTTGAATGAAAAAAATAAATGGTTGAATACAAAGATAGACAACTTGTGGTCTCCATATTCAAGGAGTTTATAGTCTAAAAGGCACAAAGAAAGGCACACAAATACCCATAACATAAGATGGCATGTGATGGGGAAAGTTTCCAAGAGAGAAAAAATACCTCCTTGCTGGGCTTCTACATGTACTACATATCTCTTTTTAGTTTCTGTCCAGTATTATGTTTAGATAAACTTAAATCCACCATCAATCTGTTATATTTCCTCATTGTTATGAACATTTACATGAAGCTGGTTTTGCTTAGAACCTTTTCAGTCAATTCCCAAGAAAAATCTATAAATCTTCTACAATTCAGATCTTGAAGACAAAGAGGCAATTCCTCACTTATCTAGGATACCAAATGGAGTATTCTCTGCGCTGGAGGAAAGATGGACATTTATGGAACATTTTTGGAATGTCAGACTTTGGGTTAGGGCTTAAATAGTGTTATCTTCTTTATGTCTTACCACAATTTCAAGAGACAGCTGTTATTGCCATTTTCAAATGAGGAAACTACTGTATGGTATGCTGATTGCTAGCTGCTAACAAAGCTTCTCAAACTTTCCACTGGAGGCAGAGAACCGAGAATGCATCTCCAATCTGAGAGATACAATCAAAAGCAGCCTACCATAAACTCATTTTTTTAAAGTTTCAGGTTTCATCTTTGATATTCATTCAAATCATATATTCTACTCCATTTTGTATTCATCTTTACTTTAATAAAAATAGTAATATTGCCCCATAGACCAGCAGTTAGAATCATTACTCAAGGAAGGTTGAGGCTGTGTAGCCTATGAGTAGGTGGCCCTGCTTCACACCACACACACCACCTAGAGTTGCATATTCCCCAGCCAGAGCCTAGGGGAAATAGCTATGCTTGCTTCCCAGACCCCACTGATGAAAGCAGTGCCAACATAGTGTGGCATGAAAACTTTAAGCTAGCATTTCTGAACACATTTCTGAATAACCCAGGATACTATTTTGCAAAGCAAATATGTGTGCCCATCCCAGGTATAACTGAACCAGAATCTGGGGATGATGATTGGGAACCACCATTTTTAACAAACTTTTCAGATTTTTTTTTTTTTTTTTTTGAGACAGGGTCTTGCTTTGTTGCCCAGGCTGGAGTGTGGTGGCGTGATCATGGCTCACTGAAGCCTTGACCTCCTGGGCTCAAGCAATCCGCCCACGGCATCTTCTCGAATAGCTGGGACCACAGGCTTGGGCCACTATACCTGGCTAATTTTTAATTTTTTGTAAAGATGGAGTCTCATTATATTGCCCAATCTGATCTCATACACCTGGAGTCCGGCAATCCTCCCAAAGTACTAGGATTACAGACATGATCCACTATGTCCAGCCTAGGTGATTCTTTTGTAAGTGAAAATCCAGATACCTACAAGTCTTCCTGAACCTACTGCTCCTTTCTGAACCTACCTGGAAATCTAAAAGCCCCAAAGGCTGTCCTGGGTCATGTTCTCTAGACTTCCTCTGGCTTCAGAACAAGAGGCTTCTGACCTAACCCATATCACGGGAGCTGAGGCTCCACTAATCCTGCCTTCCTGTGCCTGCCCATGCTTCCTTCGTCCTCTGTCTGGAGCATGTACTGACATAACTGAGGAAGTTGTCTGTGAATGGAAATTCAAAAGGAAGATATTTTTGTCTGAAGGTTTGTGAGAACTAATGATTAGCTTGGAAAGCCATGGTGCTGGCTTTTGCGTTAGCTGTGGGAGGTATGTGTGGTGCAGAGAGAAGGAAGGAAGAAATCTAGTTTCCTTTTTAATCACATCCCTGATGGATTTGAGCAAGGGACTCAAGTTCTTTGATTTTCTGTTTTCAGCTGGAATCACCCAGTTGTCATCTCTCTTTGAGAATTTGCTTAGGAGTTTGGGGGTGGGGTTAGGAAGGATGCTGGGCACTGATCACTATGGCCATTTAAGTCAGCAGGGGCCTAACTGCCTGTGCTCCACAAGCTTGAGTGTGCTACTAGTTTGCTTCCCAAAAGACCTTAAATTCTAATGGACGATTTCTTTCCATGAAGTCTGAAAAGTGTTTCTCTCTGCCAGCTACATGCTTTCCCTAAATTAATTTTAAAAGGGTAACCAGGATACAAACTGATTATTTTGGTTTTTCTGCCCCTTTGCCCATTTTGACTGAAAGGCAGCAATATAAATGTTACCTTAACCATTTATTTTTTAAGTCTATGGCTCTGCATGGAGGGAAGAGAGGCAAAGGTAAAGGTGGTTTGCATGTGTGCTCAAAGCTTGTCTGAATCCAGGGCAAATTTTCAGTATAATTACCCCAAATTGGCAGACATGTTTCAGGCTCAAAAAATCAGTTTGTTTTTATCCAGACAAAGCCTTCCTTGGTATCCAAGCACGTAAAATGTTGATGGTTAGAGAGCAGAAAACAGAAAAGGAAAAAGCCTTTGGATAACCTGACACAAAAGTTAATTTACACTATGTTTTAGTTCATAGGTAAAGCAATCCAGATTGGGATATCTGCCTTCATCCCCTATGTAAGTCCATTTCTAAAATTAATTTTATCATTTTTATAATTTTAAAATAATAGATGTTCAAGGTAGAAAATAATAAAATATAGAAAAGGGTAAATTTCCTATTGTCCCACCATCCAGATATACCCCGCCATGCTGAGAATATCACTGTCAATATTTTTATGATCTGTCTTATACAGACTTAACTGTGTGTGTGTGTGTGTGTGTGTGTGTGTGTATTTACATGCATACATACAACATACCTGCTATCATTTTGAACATGGAAGGTATCACCTGGAGAAGGCCTGCTATCTAATCCAATTCCTTCTCATCAGGGCCTTCCCTCTCCTCCCCTCCCCTTCCCTCCCCTTCTTGAGTCTCACTCTGTCACCCAGGCTGGAGTGCAGTGGTGCAATCTCAGCTCACTACAACCTCTGCCTCCCAGGTTCAAGCAATTCTCCTGCCTCAGCCTTCTGAGTAGCTGGGACTACAGGCACCCACCACAATGACTAGCTAATTTTTGCATTTTTAGTAGAGGTGGGGTTTCACCATATTAGCCAGGCTGGTCTTGAGCTCCTGACCTCAGATAATCCACCCACCTCGACCTGTTAAGCACTGGGATTACAGGCATGAGCCACCACGCCCAGCCAGGGACTATGTTTTATTAGTCATCACTATCCCAGATCCTGGCAGTGTCTGGAATTTAGTAGACTCATAATGTTTATTGAATAAGTAGATACCAACACAACTACTAACACCATTCTTTGTGGTGTATTGTATAGTTAAATCAGTGAAGACTGATAACACCATCTTATATCAGCTGCATTCCTTCATTTTATGACAAAAATAAATTTGATTTTAAAAGTTTCATCTTGTTGGAGGACAAAATCAGGTAAATTGCCCTTTACCTGCAATTTGAGGTTTAGGTCAAATATAAGTGAGGGAGTTTCAACTATGGAATACATTTGTAATATCCCTTCACTAGAGGTCTTTGAATCTTGGACAAGATGTCATGAGGTTTTTGCTATGGACTGAATTGTGCCCCCTCCAAATTCTTTTGTTGAAACTCTAATCCCCAATGTGACTGTATCTAGGGATGGGGTCAAATGCCTGTTTGGGAGCTAATTAAGGTTAAGTAAGATCCTAAGGGCAGGGTTCTAATCCAAAAGAACTACGGTTTTATAAGAGGAAGGAATCTCTCTCTCTCTCTCTCTCTCTCTGCCTTGTGACGACACAGCAAGAAGGTGGCCAGGGAAAGAGCCCTCACCAGAACCTGACCAAGTTGCCACCCTGATTTGGATTCCAGTCTGTAGAACTTTGACAAAATTATATTTCTGTTGTTTAAGCCACCCATTCTATGGTATTTTGTTATAGTCGCTTGAGCTAACGAATACAGCCTCCATACGGGTACAGGCTCCCAGAGACTTAGTCTATCTTGTTAACCATTGATTCCCCACCTTGAATGAAGTCTGGCATATTGCAGATGGTCAATGATTATCTATTAAATTAATGAACTTTCATGAATCATTGTTCTGAGGCTAGAAGTGAAACATGAAAAGCAAATGGCCATTCGAGATGCCAGTAGCAGTAATTTATAGTTACTTGAATTCACACATACCTATGTTTGTATTGCTGTACTTATTTCCCTGTTGCATTTATAAATTCTTAATTTCATTTCTCATAAAAAAATGTTGTGGTTACTTGTAAAAACACATATTTTGCAGCAGAGTAATAAAGAAGTAGATGAGAAGATTGGGTATAAGGGCAAGATAAATCTACAAGTAAAGTTAGCACACAAGGACATATGCCATAAGTATCTGTATCGTTTGGTGCTGAACCTTCTAGAATCCAAAGGAAAGAGTTAAACCAATTCAGTTATAACATTTGTAGTTTCTGTAAGATAAAAGTAAATCAGTTGCCAAGGAGCTAGAAGGTAAATGCTGCTACTCGGGGCAGGGATATTTGTCTGTTTAGTTCACTATTGTATCTCTAGTCCGCCAGAACAGTGCTCAGCAAAAACTGAGTGAGTACTGTACAATTTTTAAGTAAATGAATAAATATAGTGTTTTCCTAGGTGTAGGCACTGGAGGATCTTCCAAAAAGAAGAAACTATGTAATAAAGTAGGTAACATCCCCAAGACATCCCTACTATCAGCAAACTATTTAATTTCCTATAGCTGTTTCCTTTCCGCCCTTCTGTATAAACTGTTGGTGTGAAATGTAATTCAACAAAATTAAATTGTATATTATCAGTTCCTTAAGTTTATCAGTTGTAGCTTCCTGATGATCTGCCTTGTGCCAAGAATAAAATGTATTTTCAGGCAAGTGTTCCGTGAAGAAACATTGAAGCTTACTTCTCATAACATTTGATAAAAAATAGGCAGCAGAGAGTCTGAAATAATATTCTTCAGCAAAGAATCAATGTGTGCCTGTGCATTGTTGCTGAGGAAGGACAGACATATGCTTTGACAATCGGGTGTCTATAAAGAAAGATGTTGCTACTCCTAGGTATTCTTTTGCTAACACTCATTGCGTAACTTCCATGTGCGGGATACTGGGCTAAGAATCTCCTTTAATTCCTAGGAGGTAGGTACTCTTATTAAACTCACATTTTACCAAAGCTTAGAGAGGTTAAATGATGAAAATCGCAGAACTAGTAGTGTTGAGAGGCAAGATTTAATTCAGGATATCTGACCCCAAAGTCTGACTGCTTGACCGATGTTGTTGCCGTTGTGAAAATTAAGGAAGCTGAGATGCTTCTCCTCCCCACCAAGCATAAACACATGTATTTGGTATTCTCTATATGCCAAGATATGCTTTTCCACAGAACCCCATTATGAAATTTACTGTATTCTATATACCCTGGTAGCAATGAGGTAAGTGATGTGGTAACAATAGAATGTAATCATGTTCACATCTTAGCAATCTTCTGAATCTATTTTGTTGTTAAATTTTTAAATAATGTTAGTTGTAAACTAAAAGAAATTGAATCTTTTAGAAATTTAACAATTCTTTCTGTGAGAAACATACAATTCTGTTTATTTTCAAACAGCCTAAGCAGGAGGTTATGATTCAGTTCCAGAGGGCCATTTTCCTGTTTCTTTTCCTTGAGTAAATAATGCACAAGATGATCTTTGTCTGTGTTCAGTATCATAATGGGTTTTATTTTTATTTGAATTTTCATTTATTGATTTTGTGTTTCTTCCACATGAATAATGCATCCTTTCAGAAGGCATCCAAATTCACATTATTTGGCACACTCAATAAAAAGTCCTTTATTTTGAGCATTTACAAATACAAATCATGGAGTCAATGTGTTTTTAAACTTTTAAAATATGTATTTAGATGCTAAGCTGAGGCATTATTGGAGAGGTTTGTATTGCAAGTGGCGTACAGGTTTACATTGTCCAAATATCTGCTCATTATAATAAAGTAACTTTAAATGAGGCTGTTGTGGTTCATTTAAGAGAAACAGCATATTTAAATATTGATATAAACAGCATCTTTGTAATCATCAGAAGGAGCTGTAACTGTTAAGGTAAACAATGCAGACCCTTCAATGCTTTGCACGGATTGACATGCTTGAGGAATGCAGTGTATCACTCGTTCCAAGAGTTCTTTACTTATGTTCTATGCGATCAAAAGAGAATCTAAATAATGTCTAAACTGTTCACTCCTGGTTCATCTTCCTAAGAACATGGTGTGCAGGTGAGGGGTTCTGCAAATGGGGACTGGTGAAGGAAGCTGGCATTGCTCCAGAGAGGGGCATGCATGGCTGAGGAGGAGGGGACTTAACACCATATCCCCTCCTACCCCAGGGCCATTAGAATGGGTTTAGGACAGATACATGGTGATTTTATGGCTAACTATGCCCTTGGTCAGGGCACTGTATTTGGCAGGGATTTGTCTGAAAGGAGAAAAGCAGAGGAGCTACTTTTGATACAGAGAAAGATGTGTAGCAGAGATGGGATACGTGAACTAAGAAAAATAATTTATTCAGCTCAGGACCAAAACAAACCTTGTTTTTGGGAGAAAGAAGTGATCTCCTAGGACATGGCATTTCAGGAAGGTCTAGTGGTGGTCATTTGGGGTGGTGGGGGAGACTTGTCTCAGTATTTCAACCCTTAGTTAGAAGATGAGGGTAAGGGTCATTGAAGGTAAATAACTTCCAAGGGCTTTGGAGGTCATTTAGTCTGGCCAATAACTGGAAAAGACCAAAGGTGAAAATGGTGCCAATGCAGGGAATGGAGTGAGGGGAGAGACTATATCAGAACCGGGGAAACAGAGGGAGGAACCTGCATAGCACGAGGTGTTGAGGACCAAAAAGCATGGTTTCTACCTTGGGTGAGTCTCTTTGATGGTTCACAAGGCCTTACAGGTCTCAGCTTCCTTCCTGCCCAATTCTAACATTCTATGTGTTCACCGGTTTAACTTTCTAGGTAGTAATATCTGGAGAGAACTAGTGAATGGAACCAGGAGTGACCATGGAGAGGGGGAAACACTTAGTTTGCAGGTGGTCAGGCAAACTTTGAGACCTTGGGAAATCAGTCGATGGAGGAGAAGTTCTAAAGGGATGAAAGAAATCCAAAGTCAACAGGACTAAAGAGAAAGGCCGAAAGCTTATTTTCTTAATGATCATTTCCTTTGCATCCAGAGAGTATGAGTCACCCTTGTCTTGTTTTGGGTTCCTCCTGAAGGAGACTCAGAGACAAAGATTTTAATGCAAGAGGTTTTTTTGGGAGATAATCCGAGGAAACGGCAGGAGGGAAATGGGGAAGTGAGACAGGGAAGGGAAGGATGCCAACAAAGGAAGCCTTATTAAACCAGTTGCTGCTCCAGGTACCTGGAGCTCAAGAACTCTGAGAACTCTGAAGGACAGAGCGGAACATACCTTGACTTATCCCAACCATGGGGCTGGGATTCTGAGCTACTTATTTATATATATCAACTCAGTTTTTGACTGTTTATCCATCAGATTCGTTATCCATGAACTCAGCCATTGGATGAAAGCAGCTTTTGGAGAAATTTATAGCTTAGCACTTACTACTTGCTTTGTAGACTGGTCTGTCATGCTCCCTAGTCTGGCAAAATCCTCAGGCAGTGAATCATGGGCTTTACAGTAAACGTCCAACGGGTTATAGATAATGCACCAACTGTGTCTGCTACTGTTTTCTATTTTTTAGAAATTAATTTTAAAATCTGGATCTGAAATTTTTCAACTTCTTTTGTTATGAAGTGATTTCCAGCAGAAGTAATGCAAAAGCTGAAAGGCTTTGTACTAGAGGAAGAGGATATGGTTAAAGGCATCAGGATGTCTACAAAACAGATTTATTTCCATCTCAGCAGGAGGCAGCCATGTTTCTCTAAGTGTTGATTAAACTGTTCCTCCGTGGTGGCTCCCTTGTTTGTCTCATTCATGTTGTTCTCATTTACCTCCTTTTGCTTTGGGAATTTGCCAGCATGGAACTTGTTTCAACGGCTACATTGATTAGGTACAAGCTTATGTTAAGCTGGAAGCCAATAAACGTTTGGCTAGAGAACTTGTGGGGCTCATTAACCCAAGACAAGGTTTTGGGCTGAAAATACAAATAGACCCAGGAAGGCTATGATGAGTGTATAAACACTAGACACAAAATGGACTGTCCTTCTCATTCGGGGGCGCTTCACTTCACTTTTGAGGTTAACGTCGGAAAGCCCTCAAGTTATTTCACATAGAATCTCTTGAAGGGAATCTGAATATGTGGGTCTGATGTCATTGGCAAATCTTATGCTTGCTTTGAGCTTCTGCCTGGGTCAGGAAGCAGCATGGTACAGTTAAAAGGCTCAGACCTAGGAGTAGGGAAGGATTAGATTCAAATTCTGGGCTACGTAATTGCCCTATGACCTGCTCAAAGTGCTGAACCTCTCATTTTCCCAAAAAATCTGGACAATAATTTCTACATTCTCAAATTATGGGTACGATGAAATAAAGACCCCATATCCAAAGAATTAAAGAGGGCCTGACTTATAAAATGTGCTCCAAAAAAGTTATTTCCCTACACCTTTGATTGTCTGTGCAATTAAAAAAAACTGTTTCTTTCCCCTACTTCCTCCCACCTTCCCTCCTTCTCCTTCTTCCTTCCTTCCTCTCTTGTTTTCTTTCTTTTTTTCCAACTGGGGATTTTCAGTATATTCACAAGGTTGAGCAATCCATCACTGCTATCTAAGTTCAGGTCTCTTTTTCTTTTGATTTGTTGGAAATGGGTTTTGTTGGTTTATTTGTTTCCCATAGTGTTTACAAAGAGTTGTAAGAGAACCTTCTTTACTAACAAAGCCTTACCTTTGAAATCCAATTTGTGCTACAAACAGCATTTATACATATGAACTCACATGACCTTTACTTGGAAGATATGTGAGGTCTTTGTAAGATCCATTTTACAGATGAAGAAAGTGAGACAGGAGAGCTGACCTAAGGACAAAACAAGAGTGAGGGGCAGTATCGGAGCCAGATCTCAGATCTCTGGTTTCCATTCCCCAAATAGCACTCAGTAGTTACAGTTTTACACTAGAAACTTTGCCAACATGAGCAAGGAGCTGTCCCTGTGTGTGAAGTAGGTTGTAGCTTCTAGCATTAAGTCTCAGGGGGACATGGACAGATTATCACAAGCAGTGTGGCCAAAAGCTCCATCATCCTCAAGCCTATAGATTGAAGGACAGCCCTTCGTGAAACCCACAGCTGTTTCTCAGAAGTTTCATTTGGAAATCTGTTAGTATGGGTTTCAGTATCATGAGGGTGTTTCCCATACAAACAAGAGGGTGATGTCACTACTACTTGCTGATATCTACATGCACTCCAGAGCCTCCTGCAATCCCCCACAAGGGGGCTTTTCTGTGCCTTTCCTCAGCGATTGTCTCTAAGATTGGTGATTATCTCTAAGATTGGTGATTGTTTCTAAGATTAGCTTCCTACTCAAACTCTAACTAGACTAAGATTCTCTTTTATTCATTGGGTGAGGGACCTGGGATCCCTGTTTAGTTTTAATTCCAATATTTTTTCCCTGTCATGTAGATTTGCAGTGGGTTTAGGTGACAGTGTTTAGAAATAATTTCTTTGTCTAATCTCAACTATTTAACATCTGCAGGGATGATGTAATATGCCAGCAACTGTTTAAAGTTATTCTAAAAGGCTTTACAAATATCCTCTGTGAATGTGCACCCTGTTGATGGGAATGCATACACGTGATATTTTGTGAGCAATTTGAGAGAGTATCAAAATTTTAAATATGCTTATCTCTTGACCATAATTCTACTTCCAGAGCTTTTCCTGCAGCAGTCACTCATAGCAATGTGAAAATATGCATGTGCAAGGATATTCATTACATCATTATAATAGTGAAAAATTGTAGAGAAATGCTAAATATTGATGGAAGGGACTTCTAAATATAATGTACTATGAAATACTACTCAGCCATTAAAAAGAGTAAGGTTGATTTAAGTTCCCTGAAATGTTATTCATGATATGCTGATGAGAGATTGAAAAAGCAAAGTGCAGAGCAATATGTATTATATGGTTCCATTTTGTAAAATAAAACAATACTCAAGTGATTTCTATATAAATGTAATAACTTTTTCCCATTTTTATACAAGATCTTTCTAGGGTAAACTCTGTTAAATGGTGTTTTACTTAATACTTTAGTGGGTTTGGAGATGCAGATATTGCAGAAGGAAGTGAAGAAGTCTAACATGTTCTGTATGTTTGAAGGAAGGAGGGGACAGCAGGAAAGATAAGGAGAAGAGAGAAAGAAGGGGAGGGGCTAGCAGCATCTGAGAGGAAAGCAAGTGTAGTACTCCCTGAAGCAAGATGGAGGAAAGGACTTAAGAACTGAAGTCGTTAGTGATTTTAAATAGCTAGCTGTGTGGTTCATAGTAGGAAGTCTGGCTAATAACCCTCAAATCATCGCTAAAATCACTAATGCTTTGTGTGAATACGTGTGTGTGCGTGCATAAATCCAGGAAGGGGCCAAGTTGTCCGTGTAAGCCAACAATGCAGAACAGAGACAGCAGCCAGAGAATAAGGAGCCCTTCTTGGCTTTGGAAACACATCAAATCCCTGAAAATATATGGAAATCTCAGGGAGGGCCTTAGAGTTCCTCAGGGCATAAAATGTTTCAAGCTGTTTATTTAGATCTTATGGATCTGAAAGACATCAGCAAACATCAGGATTGCAAATACAGTAAAAGAACTATTTTTTTTTTTTTTGCCAAAATGCTTGCAATATGGCTAGGCTAACCAATCTAGATATTCTACCTACAAAAGAACCCAATGATAACAACAAAAGAAAACCTTGATCCATCTACATATCTTCTGAATATATTCTCCACTTTCCATTATATGGATTATGGAGTAAGAATGGGATTTGTAATATATTTGCATAATTTCATTTCAGTACTTTAAACTTTATTGCTTTTACAACATAGAAATAACTCCAAACCAGTCCAACTCATGCATTACCAGAATCGCCAACCTCACTTTGCAATATACCACCAAATGAATCTCCATGGCAACCAACCAGCACATCCCACCATATGCCACACACCAAGAGAAATTACTCTTCAGTTATTACTTGGGATAATAGTTTAAATGGATAAGCATTTAAAAAAATCCTTTTAGCCCAATCTCATTATTTGGATGGTTCTGATATTGAAAAATCTGAATAGTTAACATTTTGTTATTTAGATATACATTCACTTATATAAACCCAGAAAAAGATTTGGAATACCTACCATCACTTCAGAGGGGAACTTTAATTCTCACTTTATATACAACTTTATTATTTTCTTTATTTTTTATTGCAAGCATATGTTATTTTGTAATCAAAAAAGGAAAACATAATTTTTGCTGTCCCATACTTGGTAGGCAGCCACTTCTCCTATTGCCACACATTTATGGAATGCTATCCCATACACACTGCCTCAGGCAGAATGGAATGTCATATGGGGAATCAGTTGCAGCTAGATGCTATTATTTTAAGAAATTTTAAACATCCTCTGCCTTTTCATTGAACTCAAGATGAGCACTTAACAATTACAAGTATTCCTAGAAGCAAAAAAATCATATATATTCTGGTATTTATTTAAAGTACTAAGAAATTCAAATTCCTTATATAATAAGAAGTAGCTTTAGTCTTTATCAGCTCAAACATTATGAGCTAGAATCCATGAAACATGCTATTTTTAACAAATGTTTATTCTTCCTATCATTCTGAATGTGAAACATTTTTATTTCTTCTAAGAACATTCCAGGCTTAACACTGAGTAATGGTCCTGGTCTTTCAACAATTGAAGAGATTATGGGCACCTATCTCACCCCAGTGTTTTAATCTCCGAGATTGTTGGGTTTTCTTGCTGTCTTTTGGTTAGTTGTTGGTTTTTTATTTGAAAGTTTAACTCTCAATGCACGTACAGATGACTAAATTCTTGTGTAATGTTAATATTAAGAAAGAAGTCAGGAATTTTGCATGATGATCTTAACCTGAAGGAATAAAAAGCTACCAGAAAATAGCCAAAGAACTATACAGAATAGCATATGGGGATTTTATATCCTACCACGTACTCTATTAATACAGCTTATTAATGCAAAGCATGAGAGGCTGACAAGTCAACCAGTGCCTGATCGTGAACATTGGCCTGGCTCACATCACTATGCAAGTTTGAGAACATGAGTCAAGATGCTTCAGTTAGGCATCATCTATCCTCCCCATTATCTGATCGGCACAAATAAATTCAAAATTGAGCTGTTTTTAATTTTTTTTTAGATAAACTAAAATTGAGTGTTTTTCCCATTTAATCTTCCTGGGTGGAAAAAAAATGCTTAGAAAAACTCTAGGAAATTGACCTTATTCTTGTCATTTGCAAATCAATCAGAAAAAAAAAATCTTCTGAACTTCTAGTATTTGATTTAGGGAGTAGAGTTCGAAGTCTCACAGATAAAACATTGGTTTCACCTTTTTGTCTGTTTCAAATTTGCCTCCTATTGACACGTGGCATTGACTTATTAGTCTGACAAGTCCAGAAAATATATTTCCTGAGTCTGGATTTATTAAGTGCATTTTTTTTTATTGTCAGTGGTCCTGATATCATTGCTGATTAACAGTCTAGATCCTTTGGAACTCAGGGAATTAGTGTGAGTGAAGTGGGGCAAGATCTACCAAACTGGATTCCTTTCCCCAGTGGTATTTTAGCTGGAAAAAAAGGAGCACACTAATTATATTATTTAGGCCCTCACCAGAAAATATATGTGCTAGCACCTTGATCTAGGACTTCCCAGCCTCCAGAACTATGATAAATACATTTCTATTATTTATAAGCCACCCAGTTTATGGTATTCTGTTACAGCCACCTGAACAATGTAAGACAAGGCACCTGATAAATGATAAATGCTCAGTAAATGTTAAGGGAAAAAATCCTTAACATGGTAGAGGGGATGGTGATGTAAAAACCATACATTTTATGAGAAATTGTATCATTTAGCCAAAAAGAATGAGAAGAGGTCTTTGGAAAGCTCAGATGTGCCTCACTTTGCTTAAGTTTGATAGGTGGGTTGACAGGTCCTGAAATATATACTCTTGGGAAGGGTATATGTTTCCCACTCTTGAGTGGGAAAGCAGGAAGAAGTGGGAGCTAATGTGGGTGTGGGGAATAGGGGCTGTCAGCAGGCTGCAGGGGTCAGGGAGGAGAGCAACGGAGGACAGGAAGCAGTGGGCATTCAAGACTCACTGGCCTTTTTTCCATTTTCTCACATTTTCTTTGGCACTTGACTGATACAGGTTTTTAAGTTCCTAGACTGTACTGTTCATCATGGAAGGCTTTTCCTCACTTACTAAGGTGAAAAACACAGGCTCCATAGCCTCTTCATTTTGTCACCCCAATGGTCAAAAGGCTCTTATCCTGTTTTGCATTTATGTCTTGGGGGAAACTTGAGAAGCAAAACTTTGGAGCCATCCTGCCCAGATGCAAATCTCAGCTCCACCACTCCCTGCTGTGTGACCATGGGCAAGTCACTTAGCCATCTGTGCCCCAGATTCATTTTAAAAATTAGGATGGTAATACTAGTATCTTTACAAGATTTTATGAGGCTTAAATTAGCTGTTGAGAACTGTTATGGTTAATTTCAGGTGTCAGCTTGGCTGGGCTACCTGATGCCCAGATAGCTGGTAAAGCAATATTTCTGGGTGTGTCTGTGAGAGGATTTCTGGAAGACATTAGTATTTGACTCAGTAGACTGAGTAAAGATTACCCTCACTGATGTGGGTGGGCAGCACACAATTCACTGAGGCTCAGACAGACCAAAAAGGCAGAGTAAAGGCTGAATTCCCTCTCTGTTTAAACGGAGCCATCCATTTCCTCCTGCCCTCAGATATCAGTGCTCCTGGTTCTTGAGCCATCAGATTTGAACTGGGACTTATACCATTAGCCCTTCACCCCAGTTTCTAGCCATAAGGTCTAATGGAATTGGCCTGTCAGTCTTGTCTGTCTTTTGATTTCATCCTTTTGGAATGGGAATGTCTATCCTATGCCTGTCCCACTATTGCATTTTAAAAGTACATAACTCATTTTGTTTCACAGGTTCATAGCTGGAGGGGAACTTGGCCTTAAAATGAATCACAGCTTAGGTCCTACCCAGATCAGATTTAAACAATATTTAGATGAGATTCTGAACTTAGATTTTAAAGTTGATGCTTGACTTTAAATGCTATTAGGATGGAACAAATGGATTTTGCATGGCAGGACATAAATTTTGAGGCAACAGGGGTGAATGCTATAAATGGAATATTTTTGTTCCTCCAAAATGTGTATTTTAAAACCTAATCCCCAATGTGGTGGTGTTTGGAGGTGGAGTCTTTGGGAAGTGATTAGGTCATGAGGGTGAAACCCTCATGAATGGAATTCATGCCCTTATTAATGGGACACCAGAGAACTTTTTTGACCCTTACACAGCAAGAAGGCAGCCATCTATGAACCAGGAAGAGGGCCCTCACCAGACACTATATGTGCCAGCACCTTGATCTAGGACTTCCCAGCTTCTAGAACTATGATAAACAATTTTCTATTATTTATAAGCCACCCAGTTTATGGTATTTTGTTATAGCTGCCTGAGCAATGTAAGACAGACACATGATAAATGCTCAGTAAATGTTAAGGAAAAAAATCCTCCTTGAAAACATAACACATTTATTCACTATATGTCTTATAAAATCCTTGTAGTATGGAGTTGATATCAGGGTTGTGCAGCTTATCTCCCTCCTCACACCATGTCCGCCGGGTTCCTAAACACTCCCCACAGTGCCTTCTATGTGAACTGGAGCCAGTGCCACAGCCAATACTTAGGAGGTAATGGTGAGACACAGTCGCGGTTCTGAAAATAAGCTATGCGTTTGTATGTTGGAAATCTTCCCTTTACATAACCGGAAAACAAACTTATGAGTTTTTCAGCAAAAGTTGAGACAAAAAAAAATAATTGTGGGCCTAGGTAAATTATGAGAGCTGTGAAAAGTAGTACAGTGGTGAGTGATGAAACATCCACTCGTGAGAAACTTGCTCCTTTAGGCCTGTTGAATCTGTGAATAAACAGTATCAACATCTGCAAATAGCACATTTTACAAGCTTGTATTGACTTTTCTACTGAACTGGGAACCTCTTCATGGCTTTCTTCTCTGAAAATAATTCAATAATAATATCCAAAAGAATGCTTTTTGTTCTAGTCTTAGAATCTTGGCCGTGTGTCAAATGACCATTGATTTTCTACCCCAGGTCAAAAATTGTATGGATAACAAGTTGTATGTATAACATTTACCATACAATGGGATTATCCAGGGACAACTCCTGAAATATAGCCTGTCCTTCAGTGTCTCCCCAGCTCGTTATTGAGGGAGGTTCTGCCACATACTTCAGGCCTCTGAGAGCTAAAAAGTGTTCCTTCCTTCACCTCTAGGACTGCAAACTCCTCTGTCCTTAGATAGGGTATGTGGTTTAAGAAAATTCTATATCATGGAATGCTGAACATTGGATTCCCTTTAAAGCCTGGATGTTAAGTTGCTTCACTGAATATGGCTTGTGGAAGCTAGAAATGAGAACTAAAATAATTCTAGGGCAGTGCTTCTCAAACTATCTGTGGTGAAAAACAAGCTTGGTTTGGTTTGGTTATTGTTGTTTTCAATCTGTTGCAGACCAATCCTTTTATAAATTGTAATGAAAATGAATTACTAGAAAAATGAAATTTTAAATAAAGCCTTACAGAATACAAGGTACACATTTAATTTTACAAATTTTAATTACTAGGTTCAACAGACATAAAATCACTATAAAATTGCCTTAATGTTTTCCCAAACTCTTGCTCTTAATTTCTGTTCTTGTCCCACTGTGGATATGGAATAAAAATTTTGTAGATGGACACTGGTCTATGGATCACCACTTGGAGTAGTACCATGTTAGAAGTCGTGGAGGACAATACACTTTCATCCATGACTTGGACCTATTCTGGGAGTATTTCAGAACACACAGCAACATGTGCATTGTTAGTGCTCATTTAAATGACCATATCATCAGAAAGGTACTCTGTTAGAATTTTATTGCAAGGGACACAACATAGACCTCAAAATTTCAGTCAACCTGCTGATCGACAGATAATCCATTGACCAAGACAAATTGTTCCACATGATCCCTCATCTTTTCTATGTCTACATTTGTGAAAATGCCTATGACAGGAGTGCCAAGGGCAGCCTAAAGAGCAAGGGAACTCACTGAAGGAAAATGTAACATGCAGATCAGAGATGGAGGCAGAGAATGGAAGGGTGCCAAGTAGCTGGGGGCAGTAAGACCTGGGCTATATGCCTGCCTAACGCACGTGGACCAATCACTTCAGTGGCCTCTCCAGGGGCAATTATTCCTGTTTGTCCCAACTGGGAGACAGCTCGGACTGAAAATAACCATGGTTTCTGTGGGGCCACCCTAAGACTGTCACAAATTGGCTTGGTAAAGTGGCAGACTGAATTTCCCAGATGAGTTCCAAGGCACCATGACAGGCAAAAACATGGAATAGATGATGACTTACGTGGCAAAAAGTAGAACCAGAAAAACCTTAAATTCTACTCCCAACTGGTAAAAAGAACTATGTAGATAAGATCTGGCGAAGGCATCCGCCATCCAGAGATCAGTTTTTCCTAAATAGTGGCTATGGTTTTAGAAGCTTTGCAGTCTTCTACTAACTTGGTTATTGGGAAACAAATGTAGTCTTTCTTTTCTACGTGTTACTTACTGCACATTCTTATTCCTATAAAACCAGTATTTGGCCCATATGATGACAACACTTCTGGGGTGCATTCCACATGTGGTACACATTTGACTCTGCAGCTTGTTTATAAATAAGCCCAGGCACAGGACAACAGTGATTAAAGCCCAGCCGGTGCCTGACCTCAGGAAGGAGGCAAATCCACTTCGAAGCCATTTACCTTTCATCCAGACTTTGTGTCCTACATGCGTAACATCAGTTATGTGAGGAAGGAAGTTGGAGCTTTAGTCATCAATCCTGTTTAAGTGAAAGACTGCATCAGTGATTTTGAGTTTGTTGCTTCCTATGATTATAGAAGTTTATATTTCATTTCCACAGTATTTTTTAATAGTAACCTTATGCTAATTCAGCATATGCTTACTGTAGAGATAATTGTCTCCAAGAATATCAATACATATGGAATTTTTCAGATTGTTAATGCTTTAAACTATGCATCAAGTTCAATTATCTAACAATTTCAGGTCCAAGGTCAGATTTTAGGCACCAGGCCTCTTCATTTCTGTTCCTTTTTTAATCTCAGAAGTGGAAAGGAATTTGGAGTTCACCTTCTCCATCCCATTCCTTTGACAGATGAGGAAACGGAGGCCTATGGGGGTGAAATGAGTTACACTGAGGTTTTACAACAACTTGTGGGTAAAATCTGGGTTCCATTCCCCTAGCTCTTTGTCTGGTGTTCTTTTAGGTATTTCCTCCTAGTTTTGGCAGAAATCAGAGTTCATGAAAGAAACTCTGAACGTAATTGCTATGGACATGTGGTCTCAAATTTATACTACAAGATACTAATCATTGCCTGCCTGTCTGCCTGTCTGCTTGTGCCCTTTCTAAAGGAAATCCCCCTACCCCAAGCCCCTGCTGCCTAAGCAGCCAGATTTTGTACTGTGTGACTCTTCTACTCCCACCATTGTTAATTAGTCCAGAGATGACCATCTGGCCCTTATGGAGTTCATCCGTAGAAGGGTAAAATGTAGATAAGACAATTCAAATTCTATTTTTCAGGGGGGCAAACCAAGGAACAGAAGGAAGTTGCTATTTGGAAGTGAGATCATGAAGCTGAAATAGGAGTAAGTTGAAAGCTCACAAACCAAAACCATATGCAATTTAGAGTTGTGTAAGAGCAGGAACCAGGAGAAAGCAGGGAAAGTCAGTGAGTAGAGAGAGAAGAAAATGGAGCAGACATAGAGTTGCACATAGACTCTGCAACGTGGCTCTGCTGCAATGACAATAACAGCTGCTGCCAACCTGTGCCAGGCATTGCTCTGAGCTCCTCACCTGCATGAACTCATCTTAGCCCTCATGGCAACCCATGGAGTGAATATTAATGTGATCTTTTTTTTTTCTTTCAGATAAATAAACTGAGGCACAGAGAGGTTAATTAACTTGCTGAAGTTCATACAGTTCACTTCACTGCTTTAGTTATCTGCCAGTCTGTTTGCATCCCATGTGGCGATCTCTGTAATAGTCCTTTAAAACACACACACACACACACACACACACACACACACACAATGGAAAATGTAGTTATTTAGCCACAACAAAAAGAATATTTGGGGAAAATTGGACTTGAAATTTTCAAGCCTGTGATTAAAAAGTCATCTAGGAATAGTGGAATCATTTCTGATTCGGTCTAATGTTCCTCCTCAATACTTTCCTTGAGTTAGTTTAAGTTGGAGACCTCCCCAGGCAGAACCATGAGGGACAGCCATTAGCAATGGTATGGGAGAGGCCTTTATAAGGAGTGCAGGCTGGATATTACGTCCTTGTCATTAATGTCTGAAAGGGTGAATACAAGACAGCAGTAGAAAGAGGAAGGAAAGTAGAAGTGTAGCTAGTTAAATGCAGGAGATCCCACATGCCCTGCTTCCAACCAATTGGTCTCAGGCACCTGCTGAATGATTTAGAAGCATGCATGCAGAGGGAAGAAAGCAGTAAAATACACAAGATTATGTTATTTCCAAATTTGGAAGTAAGATGATTTTAGAACTAGAGGATAGGCAAAGGCAAACTGACTAATTTGATACCTAAGTCATACCAATGAGAAGAATACAGTAATCCAGAGACAGGTTCCAAGTCCACATTTCTAGGGAAAAGATCTATTCATTAACAAGCCTCTGGGTGCTACTCATCACCAGTGAAGTTTGTGAAACACTCAGTGATCATCACTGTCCCGCATCATCCTCATACTAACATTTTCAAATTGATAATAGGCTTTTATCTTTTTACCAGATGATAAAACTGTGTCTTACAGGGTTTTAGGGCCATACTAGGTTCAGCTTGCACAGCTCTGTGCCCCAATCCCAATGTTGTTCATACCTGTCTACTTTGGAAAAGAAGTGGACATCAAAAAACAGCCTTGACTGGGACAAAGGCAGCTAATGAAAAGTAGCACAGGACAACAGGTATTCTACCTGGAGTGTGCAGAATGGAAGAAGTGGGCATCGTTGTGCCTGCCTGCCGGTCCCAGTCCCACTTACAATACCCGGATATGTCAGTGTGGACCACATGGTTAGGATTAGAATTAGGGAGGAAAGAGGATATGCTGGTGAGAAGCCACCAGTATTGCTGAAGTTATTTTTATTCCAAACAGTGGTCCCATCTCTTACCTCCGGTTTAAGAGAGAGACTTTATATGAGCTGGATTCCCCACACTTGTAGGAATTACTTCCTGCCTACTTCATCAGAGCAATCAGCAATAAAATATGAATATCTGTAGTGAAAAGAACCTGTGATTTCCTTGAGAAACAATAGAGAAGGAGGATATGGTTCTGTGCCTTTCCAGCTGTGAGACCTGGGCAATTTACTTGTGAGAGTCTTAGTTCCCTCATCTATTAATGAGTTCATGATCATTTCTACCTCTTGAAATTGTTTTGGAATTTAATGAAATATGTATGTAGCATACCTAGCATGCAAAATGCCTCACAAGTAATAGATAGCTTCTTCATGTACATCTACTGTATCTCCACCAGTCTTCTATCCAGTTCCTGCCAGCATCTTATTCAAGTGGAGAATATCATCTCATGTTCCAAATCTTTCCTGAGAGAAGCTCAAAGAGGAGAAAAATGAGAGCAGCAATGTTTATAGCACTCAGAAATTGTTTTGGGCAGCAATATTTACACGCTCAGAAACAGTGCAACAAAATTAAAGCCTCCAAACCAAATAGAGTACCCACTCTCACCCCTCCACCCAACCTGGGTACCCGCTAACAAAGAATGCATCTCTATTCACCAATAAGTGGGTGTTTTTTTGTGTCTATGTTATGTTAAATGTTGGAAATGACCCCCTTCATTGCCCTGAATGCCTTAGATCATACCATCTCCTCACCTTATCTTACTGGCAAAGAGGTTTACTTTAATTAGCATTTTACAGGCATTTTGACTACATTGGTTACCTTTACTACAAGTTTGATAAGTCCTTCTTGAAAACTCCATATTCATTCCCTCTTCTTAAAGTCTTGCTAAATACTGTATTATACAACCAAGATCTGATGACCATGCTTTGTAGCAAACGTACATCCTTGCTGAGTGGCCTTGCAAAATCTGTTGATTTTCCACAGTTGGCACTTTGTGTGTAAGTTGGTTTGTTCCTCTATGGGGTTAATTTTTGCACATAAATTCTGGAGAAACAGACTAATTCCTAATGCAAAGCTAATTACTCTTCCTTGGATACAGTGGCATCTCCGCAGGATTAAAGTCACGTTGGAAAAGAACACAGACTTGGAATTGCACAGACCAGGGCTTGATGTCACTCCCACCATTTAATGCCCATATCATTATTGACTATCACTGAACCTCAGTTTTTTTCATCTGTAAAATGAAGACAACAATGCCCTCCATATACGTTTACTGTGAGGATCGAATCAAATGAAAAGTGCTTGGCCTCCTGCAAGGGATCCGCAAATATAGATCTTAGTTTTCTTTACTGATGTATCTCAGGGCACCGAAAACAGAGCTTGGCCTGTGGTAGGTGTTCAATAAGTATTTATTGAATGAATATCAAATCAATAAATTTTAAATGAGTACATCAGTATTGAATGAATGAATACATATTGAATGAATGCCGATTGAATGAATAAATGACTAATAAATGTTGGATGGATGAACAGTTTATAAAACCCTGTAGCACCAGGACAGAGGACATCCCCTGACCCGGGTAAGGGCTGTTAATGAGACCAGCAGCCACAGGTGGCTTAGTTGGCTGCCCTAAGCCTCTTTTCATCCTCTTCCATCCTCTCCTTGGCTTCTCTAATCAGTGTCTCACCCACTCATGCATCCCCAAATTGTATAGGCTTCTTAATAACCTTGCTGATGTCCCTGGATCCACTTGTGACCTGGCCAGCCCCTGTGTGCCGGCTGTGCTGGGAAGAAGAACAACTCTTAGTGACTCACGTGGGGTGCAGGTCAAGGAGAAAAGTGAAGCTGGTTCTCTTTAGCATGGAATAGCCTTCAGCAGGGACAGCCTGTGGTGCCCTGAACTCATCAAACGATGAAACTTATTTGGATTTGAAATGACAGTTGTCAAGGAAACAGCCACTATTCCCCCACCACCCAGCACCTCACAAAGAAAGCCTGAAAGTCTCTCTCATTAGACTGAGGCAGACTTTTGCTTGTTCTCCTGCCCTTTTGCCCTGGCATGCCAGGATCCCGCAGCCCCTCCTGCACAGCAGAGCAGTGAGGCCTCAGCTGTGGTCCTGGAATGGTGAAGCTTTGAGACTCTAGATCTTAACTTTCTAACCCCAGCCTTGGCTCATTTTCAGGCAGGTAGAGGTCAGCCTAGCCGGTTTCCTTTCAATGGGGCCAAAAGCCAGGCCATCCCTTGTGTGTCTTCAAAAGCTGGGGCAAATGGCACTGTGTCTGCAGTCTCCTCAGCCCCAGCTCCCCTGCCATAACCCACATATTTGTATCTGGTTAGAATGAGTATCAAAAGCAGACATGAAGAATAGAGAAGGAGGAGACATCACAAAGGGGGCCTTGGGGGGCAGAGGAGAGAGAAGAGAGGAGAAAGGGCAGAGAGGGCCCCTTGCTGGCAGGGCTGTGTTCCACCTCGGTGGGGAGGAGGAGGGAAGGCTGCCAGACAGGAGCTCCTAGCTGCTGACTGTTTCCAGGCTGGCAGCCCCCGCCTCCGTTGCTTTTCCCTCTGGCCTCCTGATCTCTGCAGCCAACAGAGCGGGAAGTATGAGGAGAGAATGTAAAACGCAGAGCCCAGAGGATGGTGCGATCCAGAGTGCCATGTTCCTAGACCTTCCATCTGCACACTCCCAGCGCCTGTGCAGAGTGTGCTTCCAGAGCGGGCCGGTCTTTCCATGCCTCATCTTCACTGGAAAATAAGAAAAGACACGTCCCCTGCCTTCGTATTGCCTGCATGCTACCACTTGGCAGCCCTTCAGGATTTTATGACAAATAGTAATGAATAATTAACTAATCATTTGAGCTGCTACCAAAGCCTGCAGATAACAGCCCTGCCTCCGCTCGCACCACCCCAGACAGGCCTTGACAGGGTTTCCTCTCTTCTGAAAGCTGGCTGAGACTCAGGCTCTCTCCTGACACCCACGAGGCCGGCAGGGAACCAGCTCGTTCCTTCCTGCATTCTGCTTCTCACTGGGCTGCTCGCACAAGACTGAGACAAAGACAGCTGGGGACTCTCTCTCAGTCCTGCTATGCTTTTCTGTTGAAGGCCGAAGTTTTGGGGGCCCATGACCTCCGTGAGCTTCATTAGCGCCGTGGCTTGTCCAAGGGACATTTGGCCATTTGGCACTGTCTGGACACATTTTGATTGTCACAACTGGGAGGGGGAGTATTGTTGCTACTGGCATCTGGGGGTACTGCAGTGTACAGGATGGCGCCCCATACCAAGCATTGCCTCGGCTCCAAGTGTCCACCCTGCAGTAAAGCAGCAGAAGGGTGCATCTCCCCAGCATGTTCCATTGCATCCTGGTGACTGTAGTTAGCCCAGGACCAAAGAAACTTGGGCTCCCTCGAGTGGTGATTCACACTATGACAGCCAAGAAGGGCCCATAGCTGCAGGGGGTAGGATGTGTCTGTGTGTGTGTGTGTGTGTGTTGAACAAGTCATTTCATCCATCACAAAATACGCTTTGGTTGATGGTGACAGCAATTTTCATAAATCATTAGTGAGCCATTTTCTTTTATGTTGTTAATATCTATGCAGAAGCCTTTGAATTGAGTGAGCAGATTTTCTTCTGATTAGTCAAACAGAGTGTTTATTTTTTGAAATATGCTCTTCCCATTTAGAGTAGCACTTGAGTGTGAATTTGTGTGATTTCTTTTTGTTTGTTTTCTTCCTAAATGGAAACTCCAAGGGCTTCCATCAGGTTTCCCAGTCCTCCTTTTGGAAAGAGAACGTTAAGAAGGTTCCAGGATGGACGGCTCAGAGATAATGCTTCCACTTACATTTTTGAAGGGGTGAGGATAGGGGAGTGAGAGGTAATTTTAAGATTCCAATTCTGAACGTATGGACCATACTGAGAGCAAGTCTTAAATGGTCCTGCCAATGTCTCTACAGTAAAGCCTTTGCAAAGCACATCTTGTTTATAACTGATTATTTGGTCTCCCAACCAAGCAATATTCTTAATGGGTTATTGAAAATTTAACTGACCGCTCTCATTTATCTTGTAGCCTGTCATCACGCCACTCCCATGTTCATATAATAATATCTATTGAGCACATTCCACATGACAGGTGCTGTGTCACATTCACTAACTCATTCATTTCTCACAGCAGTTGTATAGGGAAATATGGCTGTATCTTTCAGAGGAGGGACTGGGGACGTAAAAAGATAAATAACTTCGCAAGGTCACTGAGCCAGCAAGTAAGAAAGTGGGACAGGAGTCAAGGTTGGCCAGGTCCCAAAGCATGCTAACTATCGCACTGGGGTCTTCAGGGTTCTGGTCCATCAGAATAGCTGTCTAAGAGGCCCTGGGGGTCTCGGCCAAGCACCCCACCTCCTCCATCCTGGTGTCATTTTTGTGATCCTTTCCTCCTAAGCTCTCACTCCTGAGGCCACTTCCTTGCTAGGCTCCATCAGCTGTGTTCCTCCTCAGTGTGAGGTGTGTGTACCTGTTTTCTCATGGGAAACACCCTCCTTTCTTCTTCCAACACTTCAGGTTCTGTTTTCGTTCAAAGCCTACCTCTTACCACCACCATAAAGCCTTCCCTAACATTTTCCATGCTGAAATGCGCACTGTCTAGGTTTGGATGAAAGCCTGTCTCCTTCCACACACAGCACTGCCTAAGAGATAATAAAATCTATCTATGTCGTGCACTGGGTTTACAATTTGAGGTCTCTGTGCCTCCTTCATTACCCACAAAATAAGCTGAATTGTTGGAAGTAAAATAGCTAGTCCACTTCACAAGATTCTTACCATACATAAATGAGATGATGGAAATGAAAATTCTTTGTAAATGTAAGGCATTGTTTGATTATCATCCTTGTCTCTCTTTTGTTCAATTTTTATTACTTTCATTTTTCTTTTCTCTGTCTACTCCCAGATTTTGTTCCGAGCCAGTCACTAGTGGTAAGGTTGGAGAGAAAGTGGTTTCTCGTTTCTTGATTTCAGAATTTTCAGCTGCAAAAGTGCTGCATATTACAAGCAGCTTCAGCCCCATCGTAGATTGTGTTTTTAGAAAAGCAGGGAGAAAACCAAATGAATTCAGTCATGTCAATTATCTGAATAGCATCTTACATCCCAGAAAATGCAGGTTTTAATAAAAAGTGGGGAAAATTCACTTAACAATGCCACTCTGCCAGGCGGAGAGGAATGAGAGATCTCCTTTGCTGTTAGCAGCATCACCATCCCGACATTGATGGGTGACAGAAATGGCTTTTTTTCCCTAGGGTATTTATTAAATATATAAGGGAAAATCCTATTGAAATCTTCATTGAAATCGTATTCCTTTAGAAATTAATTTATAAAGAATTGACATCTTTACGTATTGAATCTCTCCATCTAGTAAAGTATGGCTCTCTATTTCTTCAATTCTTCTTTTATGTCTTTTAGTAATTAAGACCATAAAGTATTTTATGTTTTGTTACATTTATTGTTAGGTAGCTGCAGCTTTTCTTGCTATTACTATAGATGGTTTTTTATTTAAATTAAGTTTATTTCAATTAAAATAACCTAATTATTTTATGACAATTCTTTAATTGAATTTTAATTTTCATTATATATTATTTAAATTATTTAATTTAGATTATAGTTGTTTATTATTAAATTTTATTAAATTCAACTTAATAAGGACAAGTTTCCCTGTGTTTTGTGAAAGCTCTACCATTGTCTGAATATATATGACATTTGTGAAGCACATATCCAGCACACAGGAACCACTGCGATCAGCCTTTGAAAGAAGTGAATGTGACATTGTCTCTGCCTTTGGGAAGTGTTGCATAACTTTAAAACAGGATGATATCTAAAGGCATAATTAATACAGTAAACTGATTTGCTATGGCCTTGTGCTAGAATCCCAGAACTTTCTTATAAATGGGAATACCTATTGTATGAGCCTAGAGGCCCCATAGTCCCAGTGGTCAGGAATGCCTCATTTTTAACTATGAAAAATTCTCCCAGTTGATAGTCACTTTAAGAACTCCAAAGGCAAAAGATAATAATTTGATAGGCTGCTGTTTCTCTTGCTGGTTACTAAAACTCTGGAAGACTCCAGTGATGGATTCAAGAATGCCATACCATGATTCAGCACAGTATACTGGGCTGATCAGCAGAAACCAAAGACTATATTTTGTGCATTAGACTGAAACACTGATTGCATATGAAAATGGTTTGACTAATTTAACTTGCAAATAATTTAAAACATGTATATTAAGATAACTAAGGATACCTCATAAGCTGGAATGCTTAAATAGAAACCATTTCCATTTCTATTTAAGAAAAGGTGTTAGGACACTCTGCCCAGGACGTTTCCAGTCTCCTCTGCCTTTGGTATCTTCAGGGGAAATGTCTTTGATGCCTCAGGATAAAACATCAATAACTTGTGTATATGTGACCCATCTGAATCCAGTTCTCTCCTTGCTTTTGCTTTTCCCTAGTTTCTCTTTGGACTCTTCAGGAAGATACCGTAATGCCTTTAGCACATCTTTGCACCTCCTCCAGTGATCCTAGAGCACCCACTTAAGATCTGGTGGAATAAATGCCCCAGCCAAAGTCTCTACAACTTAAGGTTTAGAATTAAGATCTCTCTGCCTCCTTCATTACCTGAAAAATAAACTGAATAGATGGAATTAAAGTACCCAGCCCACTTCACAGGATTCTTACCATACATAAAAGAGATGATGGAATGGGGTGCCAAAGCTGGATTGCAGAGCACGGCATTTGGTTTCCTGTGTGCTGTGTTAGTACTATATCCAGAATGGGTGAGCTGATTGATGAAATGTAGAGGGGAAGCAACACATTTTTGCAAGTAGTTCCACAGTGGAAGAAAGACTTGAGCCAGAAGGACTCCTGCCTGCTGCTGATAGAGGCTGATTTGTAAGATTAGGCTTGGCAGAGAGTATCAATTCTGGGCTGAATTTTACAAAGTCGATTAGTTGGCTATGACACATCTATCACCAAGTCCTGTTTATTTTTCTTTTGGATTATTTCTTCCCATCACCTGTGATCCTCCATTCCCATTGCCACCTCATAGTTGGATTTCTTCAACAAATTGATTCATTTATGTTCTCATTCAATAAACATTTAATCAACCCTGTGCTGATTGCTCTGCCAAGCTCACAGTTCCCTCAAGAACTCACAATCTACTGACGGAGAAAAAAAATGAAGCATCAGTTACCAAATGGTGGGGTAAAGACAATTGCAGAGAACAACAGCGTGGGATGTTTTGGGACTGTGGAGAAGATTGAGCTTATCCAGTCTTGGGGTCAGGGAAACTTGATATCTAATTGCTGAAGAACAAGAGGGTGTACGGAGGAAGGGGGAAGAAGGTACAATCCTCTAAGCCAGAAGAAAAACTGCAGGTAAACAGAGACATATAAAGGTCTGGTATGGAGCTTGGGTCCTAAAGACTATAGCAAATTAGGGATAAGTGGAACAAAATAGGGAAAAGAGTAAGAAGAGAAGTTGGAATAACAAGCAGAGGCCTGGGCATGGAAGGCCTTGTATGTTACACTAAGGAATTTGGATTTGATTATCCTTAGGGCAATAAGGAGCCGTGGAAGGAGTGAAAGCAGGGGAGAGACATTATCAAATTTGTGTTTTAGAAAGTTCACTCTAATTGCAATGTAGGAAATGGATTATCTGAATACTCATTTATTTAAAATTTCATTATTATAATCACATATAGGTCTATACATAGAATACGATTGATGGTCATTTATTATATTGAGTACAGGATTTGTGTGTGTGTGTGTATGTTTCTTTTTTCAAATCAGATAAGATCTATATCCGCAACAGAAATAGCCCTCTTCGGGTCCTTAGGGCCACCTTTCACTCCCTGGTTGAGGCATTGTCACTTCATTTTAATCTTCCCTAGCAGTTGTATCGCTAATATTTTGTGTCACTCCATTCTTAGGCTGATATTTTCATCTTATAAAATATATGAATTTTGAAATACATGATGAATTTGACCTGTGAAGCCTCTTAAGTAGCATTGTGTGTGATGTGTGGTTTTTCCGAGGGGATCCATAGTAAAATAAGGACAGGGTTTTAAATGTTCATAATGGGCAGTGAGTTCATAATGTAAATTATGGGGTTAAATTTTTATTTCCCTTTTTCTCTATTGAAAAAAAAAAAAAAAGAAATAGCCCTCTTCTGTCAAAGGGCATTGACATCAATTTGTTCCAACCAAACTATCTTTTTTAAATTTAATTTTGTAAATAGGTAATAAAGTGGTTCAAAATTCAAAATGTGCAAAGGCTATCCAGTAAATCGTATAACTTCCACCCTGTTCCCTGGCTATCCAGTTCATCTTCCCACAACCAATGTTATTAGCTCCTTGTATGTTCTTCCAAAGAAATGCAGTACTTATGTTCATATATCCTCTATTAGCCTTTCAGATAAATGGCAGCACACAATACACATCACCCTTTGCCTTTTCTTTCTTACAAGACGATTTTATTTGAATGTCTTTTTATGTCAGTATTTAGAATTGTCTCATTCATTGCTATGGTTGTACATTGTTCAATTATGGACCTGTACTATAATTCATTTAGCCATCCTCCAAAAATGAGCATTCCATTTGTTTTAAGACTTTTGATTTTGCAAACAATTCTGCAATTAATGATGTTGCCATTGCAGTTTCACACACATACAGGTGCATCTATAGGACAAATTCCCCAAAATGGGATGGCTGGGTCAGTGTATGTTCTTCAGTGCTTTTGACTGATATGGCCTAATTGTCCCCTGTTGAAAATGTAGCAATTTACACCCCTATCAGAAGTGCTACAGTTTGCCAATATAATGTGCTATCAAACTCTGGGATCTCTGCAATGTAATAGCTGAAACAATTTTATCTAATTTTAATTTTAATTTGCATTTTCAAATTAAATGAGTGAGGCTGCACGTTATAACTAAGGCTGAGCATCCTTTCATGTGAGTAAGAGCCAATTAATACTTTGTCCTTTGAACTGTAGGTTGATATTTTGTTTTAATTTTCCTAGTGCGTTGTTGGCTTTTTGTGCATTGATTTGTAGAAGTTCTTTAGGTATTAGAGAAATTAATCATATTCTATATCAGTGGAAAACATTTTTGCAAGTTTGTCATTTGTCCTTTTACTTTGTTTATGGTGATTTTTGCCTTCCAGAAAATGTTTATTATTAAGTAGTTGAATTTAACCATCTTTTATTCTATAGGCCTTCGGATTCTGTATCACAGTTTTACAAGTCTTTCCCAACATAAGAATATTTTTAAAAGCCAAGCGGTTTCTACTTTCATGCCTCAAATGATTTTTAAAAATGCCAAGTTGTTTCTCCAAATACTTTTGTAACTTCAGTTTTTATGAGGTGAATCATGAAATTCCCAATATTTGATAATTTTTGACCTACAGAAATGATCTTATGATCAAATCTAGTACATTCAATGCTTTGATCCACTTGGAATTTATTCTGCAGTATATGGGGTCAAGTCCAACTTGTTGTTTCTGCAAATGCCAATCCATCTTTTCCCACTGACAATTAATGATACCTCTTGATACTAATTTTCCATATGAACTTGTATATGTTTTTTATTTTCAAAACTCTCCCATTAATCTGACTGCCCATTCAAGTTGTTGTGTTAATTATTTAGATTCTGTGTTAATATCTCATAATCCTCTTTTAGAATGTTCTTTTTAAAAGATTTTTCCAAGTGAATTTAGCATTGTCTAGTCTAGTTCCCTAAAAACTAATATGATTTTGTTTACACTTTTGTAAAGGTCACTTTGAATTTATAGCTTACCTGAGAGTTAACTGCCCTTTTTTCTGCTGGTATATTTTCTGAACTATTTTCTTAACTCTTTCTGGCCTCTCAGTTTTCTTCTCTAATCTGTTCATTCTGCAGTCTGCCACCTGACTAATCTGCCTAAACATCATTAAATCATATCCTTGAGTTTCCCTAATCCACACGTTTTGTTTTCATCTTTCGCCTTTTAGAAATCTGCCATGTCCTCCTCTCACCCCTCCACTAACTAAAAGCCTTGTTAAATCCACTTGTTCATCCAGTTCACATCCTCAAGTGAACTCTCACCTGGCTATTGTGACACACCACTTTTCCCTCCCTTCCATGAATCAGTGTTCCACCTCACTCAAGTTAAATATGTGTGGTGTAACAAAAGTCATGCATAATTTAGTATTAAATATTTAACTTGAGTGGCTTAGGTTTCAAAAGCGGATAATTACACATTTATTACATTAAACCCCAAATTTCTGTGGTTGAAATAATGACACATACTCAGATTTTTATTACTTTGCACCTGCATATGCCTTAAATTCCTGTGTGTCTCCATTATATACCTCCATTAATTCATTCAATCTGTCACCAAATATGTATTTCCGGACTACCATGTGCCAGGCATTCTGACAGTCATCAGATATTTGTATCAAATTAAGCAGCAGTAACAAATAACCCCCAATCATGGGGGCTTGCAACCATAAAGGTTTATTTTTTGCTCATATTATGTCTACTCCCACTCAGTTTTGACTCTGCTTTAAATCTTCATTTCAGTGTTCAATTCATTCCATGTTTGAGGAGCAGCCCTGTCTGGGAAATGCTGGTGTCTTGGCATAGGGAAAGAACAATGGGGAGACCGTATGAAAACCTTTAAAGCTTCTGCTCAGAATGACACATGTTAATTCCACTTATATTTTATTGGCCAAAGCAAGACATGTGACTAAGCTTTGGGACTGGAAATATAACATTCTGGTAGGGGGGAATTCAGTAGTGAAAGGTGCAAACTATTTTTAATGAATAGAACAATTACCACAGCAATAAAGTGGTGGAAAAGGCAAATATAGAACCGATGTTACAGAGCTAACAAACTAGCAGAAAATGCAAATATTAGCCAAATAATTACACAGTTGTGACAAAAGCTTCGAAAGAGTAAGAGAAAATGTTAAGAAAACATAAAATGAGTAAGTCAACATAGTCTAGGTGGCTTGAAAGACCCTGTTTTCACCACAACCAAGAAATATTTGAGAGTTAACAAAAACTAGGGAAGAGAGAGAGTTACGTCCTTGTCAAATGCTTTGAATAATTTGACATCCTTCAAACCTCTTGGACACATTAATTTGACCAAGATAAGCAGAATTAGCACACTTCTATTTTGCAGATTGTCTGCAGCTAAATAACAACATAATCTTCTCAGAGGCTCAATGTTCCACAATTCCTTATTAATATGTTTTCCTCATTTGACAAGTAGGGCTAACTTTATAATTACATTACTGTATTGACAATTTTATCGGTTTCAAAGAGTCCTAAATGACAACTTTTGTATGTGGACTCGAATGTGCCTTCCTACAAATGGCAACATTTGAGTCTTGATATTTATACTACATGTATGTTTGCACAATATGTGTAATATATATTGTGTTTTCTTTTTTTTTTAAGACAGAGTCTTGTTCTGTCACCAGGCAGGAGTGCAGTGGCATGACCTCAGCTCACTGCAACCTCCACCTCCCGGGTTCAAGTGATTCTCCTGCCTTAGTCTCCCGAGTAGCTGGGACTACAGGTGGGTGCCACCATGCCCAGCTAATTTTTGTATTTTTAGTAGAGGTGGGGTTTCATCATGTTGGCCAGGATGGTCTCCATCTCCTGACCCTGTGATGCCCGCCTTGTCCTCCCAAAGTGCTGGGATTACAGATGTGAGCCACTGCACCCAGCCTATATTGTATTTTCTTTGGTATAAAATTTTACTGCTATTTGCAAAAGAAGTGGGCAGTAATTATGGAGCAAGGGAATAATGTCACCATTTCAAATCGGGATGTACCCTATCCCTAACATGTAATTTTTAGACCATCTCCACTTTCATAAGACAATGTTACTCTCAATGATTTACTAAAAAATAAATGAGTAAACTAATAATGATGCTAGGTTCTTAGTCTTGTTTTCTTAATGGATGCCTCTCAGAAGAGAGCCTTTGTAATTCCGTCTCCATACCATATGTCTCTGTTGACATTAAAGTGCTTAGTTCCAAATGAGTTGGCTTCATTCAAGCATCTTAATTCAAGAGTAGATGATTAGATCTTAAGCTAAAAACCTATTAGGATGTAAGCTCTTGTATTTTTGAAAAGTATTAAGGGAACATCATAGTGTGGTTGCAGATAAATCCTCCCTATCTAGTAGTGGGTTGGCAGAAATCTCATTTGATCTTCAAACATGACAGACTAGCTTCATGTCAAAGTTAAACACAGAATGAGAAACCTGCCAATGTTTGTTATACAATACACACACTGGATCATGTCTGTTTTTAGCCTTTGCTAGGAGTTGTTTCAGTGATCCTGTCTTTGAGCAGGGATAGTCAGAGAAGATCAAATGTCTTTTACATACAAAAGATACTCTGAGCAAGATTCTGAGATTAGGGCGAGAACCCACCTTAGTGGGAGTTCTAACGTGAATGCCACACTGTGCTGGGCTTATGCACCCATGAGGCTTCTTAGCAGGCACCATGCTACAAAGCAATCAAAGTGGAAAAGGACAAATCACATCCCAAATACTTCCAATCCCTTTGAAAAAGCACATACTGATCTAAATAAAACCCAGTGCCATGATTGTTTCTGCTTTTATTTAACCACATGTGTGGTCCAAACTAATAGGATTCTCCCCCTTTTCCTCCCTGCTTCCAGTTAATTTGTTTTAGTCCCTATGTAATCCTGTCATCAGCAGGGCACAGTGATCTTCATATAGGAAATGTGAAAATCATTTGATAACCATCTGCCTAATGTTTTGGCAGATATTTGTTTAGCTTACAGAGCTACTACCAAGTTAGGACTCCTCATCAGGAGTAGACATGTCTACTAGGGAATAGGGCCAGATATAAAGTCCCAGGGTTGAGATCTTCTCATTATATTCTGACAGATGACCTGTACATGCCGTACCACTCCTGAAGAAGGAAACACGAGAGTGATGTATCATTACCTAACTTCAAAAGCACCTGTGCGTGCGTGCCTGCCTGCCTGCCTGCCTGCCTGCCTTCCTTCCTTCCTTCCTTCCTTCCTTCCTTCCCCCTCTGTCTCTCCCTCTTTCCGTGCTTCTTTATCTCTATCTCCCTCTCCTTCCTAATTTCCCTTCTTCTTTCTTCTTTATTTTTTAATATAAAAAATATCATGGATACAATGAAACAGTAAGGGTGGGTTTTGATTAAAACTGCTTGGGGAATCTAAGTAGCTGTATAACCCTCAGTGTGTTACCTCTTGGTTCATGTCATTGTTGACAGCTCCTTTATTACTCATTAGAAACACAGATAACCACAGAGGAATAAGAAAGGCTTTATGAGAACAGAAATGTAAATTGCTGCTGGAGAAAAAGTCAGATCTATATGTCAAAGTAGTTATTGACTTAAACATGAAAACATGAAAAATGAGAGCAGACATCCCAGATTAACTTGTATTGATAATGCCTCTTAACTGCATCCTCCCCACTCCCCAAAGGGCTTTGAGTACCCTAAAGATATTATGTGGTCCAGACATGCAAATTAAAACGAGTTCAGAACTTGAAAAAAAGTAGTCATGCTTGAAATAAATGGGACTTCATGAACATAAGAATTTTCATGAAAATTCAAATCAAAACATTAAGAACTGAGACCATGGTGGGAAACTCAAGCTGGCTTTCAATGGAAATATCCCCATTAGGACAAGTTTTCATATTCTATGCTAAATGGGGGATTAAAGCTCTCTTAAGTCACTGAAATTTAATCAAATTATACAAGCAAGCTCTAAAATATTATGATTTGTATGTGGCAACTAGATATTTGGACACTAGTTTGATATGTGATAATGCTAAGAAACTACTGTCAAACTTATATTAGGCCTGAAATGCTATTGTGGGTTTTTAATTTTTTTAAGTGCTTACCTTTTACACATACGTACTGTGAAAATCCTTGTATTTTAGAGATACAAACTAAGATATTTATGAATAATTGGCCAAGAGTTGATCAATGTTGAAGGTGAATGGTGGACACATTAAGGTTCAATATTTTATTCTATATTTCTATCTTTAAAATGCTTCGTAATACAATTCCAAAAGAAAGAAAAAAATACTGTGAAATGTTAAGTATACGATGATGTAATAAAGAATAATCTGGTGAACACCTCTCTACCCACAATGCAGCTGAAGATTTAAAACATATAAATGTTGTTGAAAAAATTATAAAGCGACTCTTCTACCTGAACTATCTGGCTACCTTTGTGGTATCCCACTGGGAGGGTAGGAGCTGGTGTCGACTCATTAAGATTGGTAACACCTCAAATGTTTCCTCCAGCTGGCTAGAGCAGATCTGGATCCAGGCTTCTCCAAGGCAATGTGGTGCCAGCACCTGGACCCAGATCCCTGCTCTAAATAGTTGTGTGACCTCCTGTAAAGTTCCAAATTTCTCTGAGTCTCATTTGTGAAAAATATAATTAGCAATACCAACCCTGAAAATGTATTCAAAGCATGACAGACAGTGTCTGTAAATCACATGGCTGGCACTGGGTAAAGTGTAGCTATTTTCTTCAATGTTTTAAAATAAGACATTTGAACATTTCCCAACTGAAATGTGTGAGAATCTCTGAACAAATAGTAAATAGATACTTTATGGCCCCTTGATAAATAAAGCCCAGTTTTTGCCACTTATAAAAAAAAAAAAAAAGGGAGATCACCTTGAAAGTGTTTTAGTAGTTCCCAGGAGTCAGGAGGACAAAGTTAGAATATTTTTCATTTGTGAGTTTGTGGTGGGAGTTGAGGGGGAGGGCACTGTAACATCTGATTTAAGGGGGTTCTTTCATTGTGGTGCAGGGAGCACTTAGTTAGAACTGGACAAGGTTTATTATAAATAAAGATTGGAGTACACAGAGTGGAGAGGTTTTCAAAGTAAAGAATAAATGATCTTTTGAAATTATTATTCTAAGAAAGGATGATAAATGAAGACAGGAAATAGATTTGGGGAAAGTTCTTGAAACAAACTATATTATCTTCAACTTCAGATTCTTGGGCAAGAGTTTCCTGGAAAAGTAATGTTAGGTCAATGTAGTTTGGAGAGTAAGGCTGTATTAATGTAAACAGTTGAGTGGGTACAGATGTTTTCTGTTCTCAGTTAGACAGAGGGCTTTAAGAATTGTATTGTATTGTATTGTATTGTATTGTATTGTATTGTATTTATTTATTTATTTATTGACATAGAGTCTTGCTCTGTTGCCCAGGCTGGAATGCAATGGCATGATCTTAGCTCACTTGCAACCTTCACCTCTGGGGTTCAAGTGATTCTTGTGCCTCAGCCTCTCAAGTAGTTGGGAGTACAGGCACGTACCACCATGTCGTCTAATTTTTTTGTATTTTTAGTAGAGACGGGGTTTTGCCTTGTTGGCCAGTCTGTTCTCAAACTCTAGACCTCAATTGATCCACCCACCTCAGCCTCCCAAATTGCTGAGATTACAGGTATAAACCACTGCACCCAGTTGAGAAGTATTTTTGTCTATTTTGACTTTTATTTTTCAGCCCCATCATGAACAGGGATTATATAATAAAAACAATGCATTTCAACAAAATTAACTTCCTTTATATCACATTTTCAACTCATGCATTCTTGCTTTTTACCATCTCATCTGAATATTTCAGACTGTCTTTAGAATGCAATTATAGCTTTATGCCAGTGATCCTCAACTTTGCCTGCAAATTAGACTCATCTGAGGAGACATGTAAAGTCCTGAAGCGCAGGTTCCATCTCAGGCCAATTAAATCAGAATATCAGGAGTGGCGCATAGGTGTCAGTAGGTTTAAGCTCTCTCAGTGATTCCAATGCACATGTAAGCTTGAGAACTTTGGGGAATTATAAGACTTTGGTCAGACCCTGACACTAACTACTGACTTTTGAATATTAAAGCAACTTTCGAATGCTGCTAAACATTAGTAGAAAATATTAACAATGACACAGTATTATATACACACATCCTACCCTTTAAGGTATGTAATTAAATTGCATCAAATTTTTCAGAAACTTAAAGTTTCATGGCAACCTTCATCTTTGATCATCCATCCCAGCAACTTCCTTTTCTTCACTGTCTCATAGTGCTGTTCCTTTATTCCACCCTAGCATTGACTCAAACTGGGGGCAACTCCCTTTCTTTGATTTGTATGCATATCCCTCTATCTCCCAGCCCTAACTTGTGCAAGACTTATGCAGGTGTAGCAGACATTGCTGGAGGTTGGAAAAATGAATGGGAATAGGGCAAAAACATAAAAACCTTAATGAGATTTAGAGTATTAGATATCAGCCATCCATGGGATATCAGTAGAGTATTACATATCAGATATCCATGGGATGACAAGTTCTTTGCCCACCTTACTTCCTGTACCACTACCACCTACACACCTCTGTGTTTTTGCTCTATTTCTTATTTGCCCCTCTTTTAAGAGAAAATAAAAATTCCTACCCATGTCTTATTCAGAGCACTCCATTTGTTTCCAGCCTCATCCCCACACATAGCTTTGGTATTTTCTTTGCAAAGCTAAAGATTCTTTAGTATCCTTTACTAGACAATAAAGCATTCCCTTGGGATAGCACCTTCTCCATCCCAACCATATATATATGTATTTTATTGCACTTTAGGTTCTGGGGTACATGTGAAGAACATGCAGGATTGTTGCATAGGTACATACATGGCAATGTGGCTTGCTGCCTCCATCCCCCCATCACCTATATCTGGCATTACTTCCCATATAATCCCTCCCTAACTCCCTACCCCGCACTGTCCCTCCCCTAGTCTCCTCCAACAGACCTCAGTGTGTGCTGCTCTCCTCCTTGTGTCCAAGTGTTCTCATTGTTCAACACCTGCCTACGAGTGAGAACATGTGGTGTTTGATTTTCTGTTCTTGTGTCAGTTTGCTGAGAATGCTTATTTCCAGATTCATCCATGTCCCTATAAAAAAAACGAACTCATCGTTTTTTATGGCTGCATCATATTCTGTAGAGTATATGTGCCACATTTTCCTTGTCTAGTCTATCACTGATGGGCATTTGGGTTGGTCCCAGGTCTTTGCTATTGTAAACAGTGCTACAATGAACATACATGTGCATATGTCCTTATAATAGAATGATTTATAATCCTTTGGATATATACCCAGTAATGGGATTGCTGGGTCAAATGAAATTTCTATTTCTAGGTCCTTGAGGAATCGCTACACTGTCTTCCACAATGGTTGAACTAATGTACACTCCCACCAACAATGTAAAATTGTTCCTATTTCCCCACATCTTCTCTAGCATCTCTTGTCTCCAGATTTTTTAATGATCACCATTCTAACTGGCGTGAGATGGTCTCTCAACCAACTAGATTTTTTAAGGAAAAGAAAGCACTGGAGAAATAGTACTACTACTCTCATGGGAATTATAATAGTCCCTTTCCAACTCTTAGAATTTATAAATAGTTAAATAAATTCAGATTTAAATAAAAATGTTTTTTTCAGATACAATCATTTAGTTCCTTATTTCAGCCAATAATTATGCCTACCACCATAGACACTGCAAGATACAAACTTAATAGATGAAAAATATTCCAGGAAGACTCAGTTTATTGAGGACGTTAAGTTAGATTTATATGACATAGTTAAGTTACACATAATACAAGAGACAATTTTTTGTTCAGTTAACTCAGTCCCCAGTAATTAATTTTGGTTTATTGATAGTTACTTTTCTGTGATCCATATTTTCAGATTGTATGTTTTCAAAGAACCAGACTTTTTGTCAGTCCCATCTATGGTTACATATATGGTCAAACCACAAGTTATATACTTTTTTGATTCTCTGTCAAGTTTTCTATAACTTCACTGATAGGAGGCCAGATCAGTATAGGCTACAGAATCAATAGAAAACTTCCATTTTCAGGGTAGGTGCCTTGATCAATCTTCCTTCTATTCATAATTTTAAAACTTGTATAAATATATGAAAAATATTAAATTGATCAGTGAACTCTAAAGAACAGAAAGAACTTTCAGCCTGGGAACTGGGGTAATTTGTTGAAACAAATGAGCATGAACTCTTGCTTTTATTACTTCTAAGGTACGGAGAATGCGAGACAAATCCCAGAGCCCACCAAGGTGGAGAGTCCACAATCCTGTATCCCAAAGAGTTATGCTCCCAGAGTAAAAGTAAACTAATGTGGCTACTTCTCTTCACTCCTACTCTCAAGCAGAAAACTATAAAGAAAACATACTGCTTTTAATCTTGATGCTGAGTGGTGAGAAAAAAAAAAAAAAGAAGACGAAATCACTACTGAGAACTTGTAGCTACAGCTTATCTGAGATTTACAGCCTGAATTCACACTCACTTAGTGGTTTTAAAATCCTCAAGCCAAGAATTTAATTGAAAGTGACCCCAGACTAATTGTACCACCGGGTGAATGATAGAAACAAATGTAGATCCTCCCTGAAGAACATATCTTCTTTCCAAGCCGTAAAGAACCCCCATGAATACAATTCCTCTGTTTGTTTTAGTTATTGCTCATGGTGCATTATTTCCTCGTGCATTTAAAGTTTATAGGTAGAGAAAGATAAAATAAGATTGTTAAAATGATGATTATTAAAGTTGAGTAACAGGCAGAAGTTGTTTTTACTAATACTATTCTCTGTACTCTTGTGATGTCTTTAAAATTATATAATAATAAGTTTATTTAAGATAGAGTATATTTACCTAGCTGGTATGGGCCCTGATATTGTTAGTTCTCACTACATAATTTTTAGGCATGATTTTAAAATCTATGATTATACTGTTTTCAAGTCATATTATTACATGTGTGACACACATAAATTTTCACTGGTTGCTACAAACCACAAGCAGATGTTACATAGAAAAGAAATGAAATGGTATATTGGACAGAAGAGTAGTGAAAGCTGAAAAGAAAATTTGTGAACTATAAAAAAGATCTGTAGAAATTATCCAGAAAGAAGCATAAGCAAACAAAACAATAGTAAAAATAAAGACAGAGACATTTGGGGTGTAACCAGAACATGTAATGTAGGTTGGACTGGAGTCCCAGAAGGATTAGACAAGGGGAATTAAGCAGAGACAGTTTCTGAAGACATAATGGCTAAGGATTTTTCAGAACTGAAAAAATGTTCCAACCCACAGATTTAAGCCCAATTAATCCTAAAGAGTATAATTAAAAAGAAATCCATACTTATGCTATTGTAAAACTAAAAACAGAAAGAAAACACAACATACAAACAAAACCAAAACCAAAATAAATAAATGACCTTAAGAGAAGACAGTACCAAAGGCACGCTCTTCGGGTGAGCAACAGTCTGAAAGCACCTTTCTCAGCAAGGAAAGCTGGAAGAGAGTGTGATTATATCTCCAATATGCTGAGAGAATCTGGAATTCTATGCCTATTGGAAATGTGCTTCAGAAATGAAGATTAAATCAAAACATCTTCATATGCACAAAATCTGATCTAGTGTGTTATCAGAAAACTCTCTAATGGCAATTCTAAAGAATGTTCTTTAGCCATCAAGAAAATATTCTCCAATCAAACATTAAAGACGCAAGAAGAAAAGAAGAGCCTGAAAAGTGGTAAATATGTTAGTGAATCAAAATAAGTATTGGCTATATTAAACAATAAAAAGTGTCAGGCCAATGTCATTTGGGAACACAGCATAAATCCTACACAAAATTTCCTAAAACCAAAACAGCAATGCTCCAAAACAATAGAACATAATGACCAAATTAGACTTATTTCAGAAATGCAAGGTTGGTTTAATATTTGAAAATTAAAACTTGAAAATTTGGAAATTAATGCACACATTGACAGATTAAAGGAGAAAAACTGATCATCCAAATAGAAGCCAGAGTGTTTGCTAAAATTTAATACTCATTTTATGATCTGAATTCTAAAAAATATCAAAATTTCTTATGCCAATTAGCAATAGGAGGTAACTTCCTTAACCCAGTAAAAGGCATCTATAAAAACTTACAGTAAATATTATAGTTAATGTTAGTCACGATAAGAATGCTCTCTTGAAGACCAGGAAAAAGATTAAAACGCCTGCTATCAACCTTTTATTCAGACTTGTTCTGTAGATTCTAGCAATCACAATGATTAAAAAAATGATTAAAATTATCACTGTTTGCAATGATATGTATGATTATGAAAACAAGAGACCCCCGAAATATACAGGTTAATTATTAGAATTAATAAAAGAGTTTGGCAAGTTTGCCAAATAAAAACCAATACAGAAAAATCAACTACATTTCTATGTACCAGCAACAAATAGTTGAGGCCAAAAAACACTGAATGGCACTGAAAATAAACAAACAACAACTATACAGATCAGCGTGAATGAAGCTCACAAACATGAATATAAGAAGCAAGCTACAGAAGAATGCATACTGTATTGTTCCATTTATATAAAGTTTAAAAGCAAGCACAGTTAAAGAGTTTATGTTTGAGGAATGCATACATAGGTGGTACGGCAAGAAAGAAAAGCAGGGGAATGATTATCTTGTAAGTGAGGATTAGTTGCCTCTTGGAGAAGGCAGATAGTGCACAATAAGGGCTTTTACAGTCCTTGTAATGTTTTGTTTTAAGTTGGTTAAGCTTATTTTCTTGTCTAAATTATTAATAATGTACATATGTTTTTATATTCTTCTGACATATTTAACAATTTTTTTAAAGTCAAAGAGTAAATGGCATAAGGACAAAATTTGCTAAATATTAAATGCCTGGATAAGGAAACGTTGGCTATATCATCTAAGATTTTTGTTTTCTTTTCCCCAATACATTTCTGTGTCTTTCAACATCTAATAATGAAAACAAATCTTTCTCTCTGGCATGAGGTTAAGTAACACTTTCAGGGATAACTCACTCTTATTTAGAAGCTCATCCATTCTCAGAGTTTCAACAATTACCCTTATGCTCATGACTTTCAAAACTCTATTTTTATTGCTTTCCATCACTCAGCTGAAGTCTTAATTTTTTCCTAGCCATTACCTTCTAGATAGGGCCACTTGAATGACCTACTGTTACCTGAAACTCTGTGTCTGGTTTGATGATCTATGTTGAACTTATGAATACTCTTCTGAAATCTACACTCTTTCCCTAGGTGTGGTCTTTCATTGCCATGGTTGCAGCTTCCAAACCTCCTATTCCAACCCTAAGCCTCTCTTGTGAGTTCCAGGTTCATGTATCCAACAGCATATTTCATATCTCAATTTGGATCTTTCATTGGCTTCTCAAACTGACACATCAAATTTTGCATGGTTAGGGCCATGAAAATCATAAATATGCTTAGAAAATGACAAATAATTTTGCTTGGCTGGTCTTAATATGAGGGACTGAACATACTAAGAAATGTTACCAGAAAAATAGTTTGGGCACATACACCAAAGAGCCTTTGATGTTTTGTTTAACAGTTTGGACTTTGTGGACAGTGGACAGTAACAGAGGAATTTTAATTTTCTGTTCTTTTTTCATACAGTAAATATTAATTGAAGACCTTCCACATGTTAGGTAGATAGTATGCTCAGCAGTGAGAATACATCTGCATCTGTAAGTCAGTTTCTGCCTTTAAGGACATCACAGTCTATTGTGAGATTTATGCCACTAGATTTGCATTTTAGAAGCATAACTTTGTACATGTGAAAAAGTAAAGGGTGAAACCACAGGCAAAAGTAGGAAGGCAAGAATGCTGAGTGCTTGGACTAAAATAATTGGGAAGTAAAGATGAAGACGTATTAAGAGGAGGACATAATGCAACTGGGGCCAGGTTAGAATAAATGGAATGGAGGAGTGTGGCTTAGAAAGGAACTGAGGATGGCGTCAAAGTTTTCATCTGGTTCATGAAGCTTGGGGAATGGCAGTGCCTTTACCTGAGATAGATGATGTGGAAGGAGAAGAAGGGCAGATGGGTGGGAGACACCTGACCAGTTTGGACAGTGAACCTGAGATGCCTATGAAACAGTTAGTAAGGAGGCTGAGTAGCTCATTACAAATATTGCATCATGTTTTAGGAGAAAAACTTCAGGTGAAGGCATTGGTTTAGGAGCCCACCTATAGGAAGTAATAGCTGAGCATGGGGGATGGAGGCAGGCAGCATGAAGACTGCCAAGGAGGAGAGCCGAGGTGATCATTCAAATTACATACAAGAAGAAAAATTTGACACTGCCCAACTGATTAGCCTTAGCACTGCCATAGCAAGCTGTGAACCTTGACCTCCCTTTCCCAAAGTTCTGTGAGTCTGCCTCCCACTGTCCTGCATTCTGGAAAGGACAGAGACAACACCACATATAGGCAGAAGAGTCATGGGATGGGAGGATTTAAAGATCTGTGAAAGGTTTGGCTGCCATCACACCTGGGATTGGCCATGTCACAAGTGTGTCCCTGGGTCAAAGCATTGTGCATAATAGCCTTCCGCAGACTGCAAACACTAGACCTGATAGAAGAAACGTGTTCTAGTTATACACATTAGTAATACCATTGTTACTCATAAAAGCAGCAGCTAATGGTTTGTTATGGGCAAAGTTGTGTCCCCTCAAAAAGAGATGTTGGACTGGAACCCCCCAGATCCTCAGAACATGACCTTATTCAGAGATAGTGTCTTTACAAAGATAATCAAGTTTTATAGGACCAGTGTCCTAGCAAAAGGCAAAGTTTGAATGGAGACAGACACGCACACGCACAAAGATAAAGACAGAGATTAGAGTGGTAATAAGCCAGGGAACACCAAAGATGACCAGCAAACCCTCGGCTGGGGGAGAGGCCTGGGACAGATTCTCCCTTCCAGCCCTCAGAAGGAACCAGCCCCGCTGGCTCCTTGTAGCCCCTAGAACTATGAGGTGATCCATCTCTGCTGCTTAAGCCACCCAGTGGTGGTGCTTTGTTATGGCAGCCCTAGCGGACGAATACATGGCCATGTTTTACTGGACATTTGATCAAATGCATTTTTTGCTCATGCTCATTTGATCCTCACAACGACCCCTTGTGGAAGACATTATTAGGTAACCTCTTCTACAAGGTAGGAAACTAAAACAATCAGAAATGCATGTTCCTGTGTGATAAGACACAGGACACAGAAATTTTAATGGGGGGAACATCAGGAAATTTCACACGTGGGGCCCAGCACACTAACCAGCCAGGTAGGAGAGGGTGGCGGTTAAGTGAGGGGGACCCAGCGTCAGCCTCCTAGGCTCCAGTCCCAGCCCTGGCAGCTCCAGCTGTGTGGTCCTGAGCAAGCTCCTTCACCAGCTCTGCACCTTGGTATGATGAAGAAAATCATACCTGAGGTTCTCCTGAGGATGAAATGAGCTAATTCCTGTGAAGTGTTTAGCACAGTGCCTGCTGTATTACTATGTACTCAATGAATGGTAGCTATTTTAAAATAATCATTCATGGGAAATTACAAGGGACCAGAGAAGCCCTTCAGTAATTTTGAGGGTAATACAGTCATAGTTGCCTCTCGTAAATGTACTGTACAAAGGGTCTGTAATAAATGCGTTGTATATATTTCATGGTCTCTGGGTGTCTAAGGGTGGGGATGGATAGTAACTACTGCTTATTCCACAAGCAGACATGGTCACTTGGTGATTCTCTTCCAGGGACCATTCACACATCACTGGGGAAGGCCCTCTCTTGAGGTCAGACTCATCTTGACACCCCAGGAAGCTGCTTGTCATAGTAATAAGGGTTGAAGCTGCCTTGTTAGATGCAGGTAGGAAAAAAAGAGAAAGAATTGTGGATTATATGCAACTGGGAATTAATCAGTTAAAAGGTCAGAATATGAAATATGGGTTTTGATATAGATGGATCCCACATGCTTTGAACTTCAAAAATCACCACATAAGTTTTCACTATAAGCATGTTCACCATGAAGGGACTTCACTACACAAATAACGAGAAAAGAAACGAAATCTCCATCCTGAATTTTAAAAATGCAATTAAAATCGGCACAGACCCACTGAGCCTTGCCAAATCCTGCTTTAAATAACAGTTTGGAGAATCACAAACTTCAATTACTTTTGGCAATGTCTTGGTTTTCCATGAGGCACTACAGGTTATTAAATGTCGTAGTTATTTAGCTTGCTAATGAATAGTTTATCTTACATTCAATTAGGCTGGTTTTCCCTGCTTTTCTTTTCTTTTCTTTTCTCTCTCCATTTTTTTTTGAACCCACTCAAAGAATTGATGATAATTAAGGGAAGGCTGTCAAGGGTCCAGGGTGTTTTTATCCAAGGTATCTTTACAGTTCTAGGGTTACCTAGGGTAAAACTCTGGCTTCATCTTGTAAATCTAATATCTGTCTTCCACATCAGGAGTGGCTGGCATCATGATGATAACAGTAAGAAAAACTGCAGTTGTATGTTCTACACAATACCTTTCAAGCCATTCTAAATATTTCACATTTTTCTCTTAATACCTTTGTGTAGTAGAAAAGGAGCAGGTTTATTATTCTTTTTAAAGTCAATGAGGCAAAGGAGGATAAATGAATGTTCCCAGATTATAAACTTCATCATGAACAAAGCAGAAGGAAACATGAACAGGTAATGTGGTGTTAATTCTGTGTCCATTTCACTGCATTATCCCGTTCCCTGGTTTCTCTCTCACTCTCAAGTGGCTGAGGCATTGTTATCAGGGGATGCAAATAATATTTTCATGTATTTTGAACCACCAGATTATCAAGGTGTGATCAGTTGAACAGCAGTCTCTTCCTGATCTGTGATGTGCTTGTTTTTCACAGCCCCACTTCAATCAGGAGATATTGTGTCCCTAGTGATTTATGAGAATCACAGAGAAGGTCAAAATTGGACATAGACCCTGTGCAATGCAACAAGTATATTTGTGAAATGTATTTTAGAAGAGGCAAAATTAAAATCATCAATAACAAAACACCTAACCATAAGAAAAATAGACCAATTACAGAGCCCTTCAATGGGTATCAGCTCCTTCTGCAAGTCTAAAATGAGACCGCACTTTAGGGATTCTGACTCACACCCAGGCCAATTCAGTATTTTAATCTAGTCAGCCTGTGCTCTGTCCTAGGTGCTAAGGTGAAGTGTGTGGGAGACAGAAAGATGAGGAAGGCACAGCTAGCCCCTTGCAGAGCTCTGTGGCAGTGGACTGCCCCCAGCCCTGCCCCCAGCTCACACCAGGTGCCTCATGCATGTGAGGGCTCAGCCATATTCAGAGCAAGCTCGTTGTCACCACTGTAAGAACAAATCCAGGCAAAAAGTAGGTCCACTAGGTGAGCCAAGTGCCTGGATCGTTCTACACAAAAGGGCTTTGAGGAATGACTTCCAGCTCCCACGTGGCTCAGCCACCCCTTCTCCCTCTAATTCCCACCCCAAAGTTCTTCTCCTGCCCTGCCCACTTAGCTCCTGACTGAATTGACTAAGGTACTGGCTCATATAGGGCAGAAAGCGCAATATGTCAGCCCAAAACTGGGGCAAGCTGCTTCTGCCTTGGGGGTGTTTTCAATCCTTGCACCCTGATTTTGCCTCTGCTTGTTTTCCCCACGTGCCCCCGTCACGCCCCTATCTCTGGGAATGGAAACACCTGGCCAGACCCTGAGGCACTCTGGCCCCTCTGGTGTCCAAGTCACCCCTTGGCCCTGACCACTCCTCATAAACAGAGCCCAGTCCCTAAACCTCAGGCCACTCCTGGGACCTGGCATATACCAGCTCTCCTGGCACCTTCTCTTTCTGGCCTGAGGCTCAGAGAAACTCACTCCCACATCTGGGTTGGCCAAAATATAGCTAATATTTGTTAAGCACTTACTAAGTACCAGGCACTCTTTTAAGCACGTTGTATATTTATTCAAGCCCCACAACAGCCCTAGAAAGTAGGTGTTATTATTATCTCCTTTTTACAAAGGAAATTTAAACACAGCAAGATTAAATCATTTGTCCAAGGCTATCAGCCCCAGAGCTTCAATTAGCCTGTTCCTCGTGGTGTCACCCAGGCTGGAGTGCAGTGGCGTGAGCTCTGCTCACTACAGCCTTGACCTACTGGGCTCAGGTAGATCACTTCAGCCTCCCAAGCAGCTGGGACTATAGGCCTGTGCTACTGTGCCGGGCTGTCTTTTTATTTTTTGTAGACAGGAGATTTTACTTTGTTGCCCAAGCTGTTCTCAAACTCCTGGCTTCAAATGATCCTCTTGCCTCAGCCTCGGCCTCCCAAAGTGCTGGGATTTTAGGCAGGAGCCACCACGTCCAGCCTAAAACTTCTTGAAGAAAAGTAGCTCCACAGTGATTGGTTAGAGCCCTCTTGGCCATAAATCCAGAATGCTGACTGGGCCCCTTCCTGCCAACACTTTTCTTTCTGAAAACCTCAGAATCTTAATGTGATGGGAAGAGAAAATGTCATTGGGGGTGTTCCCGGGCTCTCCACTACTCAGCCGTCCCTCTCTCCACCCCATGTCCCTGCCTCGGTGTCCTGTTGCCACCCGTCTTCCTACACGCAGAGCCCTCATTCTCTGCCGCCCCAGGCCTTCAGCTGTTCTCTGGGCTCTTTGTTATTACACATTATCATTAATGGATCAGTCCCCCTCACAAGGTTTCCAAATAGAGGCCTGGCCCGCCAGATCGTAAAGGTTAGGCCCGTGTATCCCAGGGGGCTGTGTCAGATGAGGAATTCTATTAGAAAGCTTTGCATCTGGAGTTTTCTAATGGTGCCTTCAGGCAAAAAAAATTAAAATTGAACCACCAACCAACAACCCTTCCCCGCCCCCACCACCCCTTCCCAGCCTTTCCCACAGCAAGCTTTCTGACTTGGTTAAATAGAATTCATTAATAAGCAAGGGGGAAAATCACTCCAGGCAGTTTACTCTCGAAAATGTAAACTGTTAAAACATTTTGTGGTTATAAGAATTCTGAAAATAATGTGTTGTTCTCTGGTGTTCAGTGCTCTCTCAGGATCGATTTTCTGACACACACAGGAAGCGTTGAGATGGTCGCTTCTAAGACCATTTAGTGCCCAGCATTTCTTTATGCTGGGGATGTATTTGGAAGCTTGAAATCTGGGGCTGTCATTTACTTGGGCTTCCTGTGTTTTCAGCTATCTTATATTTTTCCCTGAAAATATGATTGATTTCCATGAATGTGTGTAGCGTATGAGCAATCCTTGGTACTCTTACAAGCACGAGATTTGTCCAGCCTTTCTCTCCTTCCCTCCCTGCTTCTCAGTTCCCCCCCATATACTCCCCACCAATCTCTCTCGCTCTGTCTCACACACACACACACACACACACACACACAGACACACACATACACACACTGCGATGGGGGTAGTGTTCTAGAAAGTACCCAAGAAACAAGAGACAGGACTCTGGGAGGAGGGAACCGTGGAGCCTTCATTGCAGGGGGGTTCCCAACCTGTCTTTGTCTGAAAACTGGGCACTGGGCCAGCCTCAGCCCCACGGATTGCCACTCTTGGCCTCCAGCCCAGTGATGGATCTGACTGTCATTTCCCTACCCCCAGCGAGGCAGGAGGCACACTGAGAAGAGGGCCAAGCAGGAGAACACAGAGCTTTGCCTGGGAAAAGGGGTAGGAGTGGCAACACTGGAGATGGGACTCAGCTGGGGAGGTGGGGGACCCCTCCGGTCCCGGCCCGCCTGTCAGCTCCCGGCTCCTCTGTAAGAATCCATTATAACCAGCCAGGGAGAGGAACGACTCCATCAGAAGATGGCACCAGGAGGCCAGAGGAGAGGCAGGAAAGCCGGGCTCTCTCACGTGGAACAATGAGCCCCTGGTAAACATCCATCTTATTTTTAAAATTCTGAAAGGGGGAGTCGACAATCTTCTTTGGGAATGAATTCCATAGTTAAATGCCCAGCACAAGCACAAACTTCTTGCTTACACCCAACTTAAATCACTTATGTAACAGATCGATCCCTATTTCTTTAAAATGTGTTGCCATAGGCAGGGAAATAAGGCTGACAACATTTGGAAGCTGACAAAGGGACAGCTTCTGTGAACTTAAGAAAACACATAAAAGATAATCATAATGGCTGTAGGATTCTCCTGCTTTGAATAGGTGTTCTCTCCTCCACACTTTTTACATTTGGCCATTGTTTGTAAATGTATTTCCCTATATTAAATGTACGGCATGTCAGAGGTGTAACGAATCTGAAAGCTCATGTAGCCCAATTTCCCTCACCTTTCTGATGAGGAAATAGAGACTCAGGGAGGCCAAGAGCCCAGTCCAAGGTCACACAGGGAGAAGGGCTGGAGAAAGGACTGGAACCCAGACAAAGCAGGCCACTTTCTCCTCTGTCTCTTTCTCTCTCCTCCCTCTCTTTCATAACGCCTTCCCTGCTTTTCTCAACTTCAACCTAATTTGAAAACTTTAAGGAAATATGTATTTCCGTCCGGGGTGCCCACTCATATGTTCTCTCTATTCATCTGTGTGTCAGTCACTAGACTATAAATTGTGTGAAATCACGATCCATTTGTTTTCTTCTCCATTGAATCCTTAAGATTCAGAAACAATAACTGAACCATAGTAGATCTCAACAAGTCTTTGTGAGTTGTGAATAAATTAGGGGAGAGTGATAATAATGTCACTATTGACATAGCACAATCAGAGAAAAAGAATAATCAGGAGGTAGGTTGCAAAGATGGTGCAAATGCCATCAGAAACCAGGTTTCAGTTTCATGGATTTTTCCCTTTGTAGTGAGTCGCAGGTATTGGTGCTTGTGGAAGAAATCTGAATGCATATCCTAAGAAGACAGGGAGTGGACAGGAGAAATTTGGTAACTGTTCAAAAGCCCATTTCACTCTAACGGGCAAGAACCTTTCAGTCTATCCACACAGTGACTAACATCAAGTAAAGGAGAAGCCTGTACAGATGCCAAATGAAAGCCTCGCCTGGTGAACACTTCTGCGTGTCAGGGTTTTGCTCCCTGGTCCTGAGTATCTTGAGGCTCACAGCCTTGTAGACTTCTCCACGCTGAGATTCACCACTTGCGGCATGGCTGGAAGTCCTGAGTGGTGTTCACCTAAGATTTCCAGCTCTCTGCTTTCCTGGCATGTGGCAGGGGTGCCCTGCCTGGTGCTTTTACAGCAGGCTGAGGCCGTGGAAGCAGATCGAGCCAGTGAGTTGTAAAACAAGCTTTTCGTTGCTGGTTCCGGAATTTACAGAGATCTCTTTCCATTTGCCAAAGCAATGAGCCATGTTCATGACAGTGGTTGTTACTTAGCCTGGTTTCCTGAGTGAAGAGACAGAGGGCAGGGCCATGCAATGAATGTGGATCAGCGCAAGGGAGGGAAAGGCTTCCTTATTGCAAGCCACATAGCATGACCTAGGCTGACAGATCCAACTTGTGAAGTAATTTAAGGAGGTTAATGAATGTGGCATTTAATAGTATTAAATTCTGTAAGAGAAAGTTATTCCTTCTTCAAATCTTTTGTGGTCATTCAGAAGAGTCCAGAAGAAGCCTAGTTCTGAGGCCGACGAGGCCTTAACAGATTTCCTGCCCACCTTCCTTTTATACACAGAGCAGAACTTGAGCTTGGAGCTCAGAGTGCTAGGATTTCATTCAGTTGGTTTGTTTACACATTTTGTTTCAGAGTGACCTCTATTTATGGAATGTGATACTATGTTTTTGTTTTTGTTTTTTTTTTTGAGATGGAGTTTCACTCTTGTTACCCAGGCTGGAGTGCAATGGCGCGATCTCGGCCACCGCAACCTCCACGTACTGGGTCCAGGCAATTCTCCTGCCTCAGCCTCCCGAGTAGCTGGGACTACAGGCACGCGCCACCACGCCCAGCTACTTTTTGTATTTTTAGTAGAGACGGGGTTTCACTGTGTTGACCAGGATGGTCTCTATCTCTTGACCTCGTGATCCACCCGCCTCGGCCTCCCAAAGTGCTGGGATTACAGGTGTAAGCCACCGCGCCCCGCCCGATACTATGTTTTTTAAATATATGGAATGTTATAAACTTTCCTTTGAAAATATATATGTTTAAATTAACTAACATTTCTACTGTGCTTACTACGTGACAGACCTATTTTAGGTTGTTGACATGTACTTATCTGTTTAACCCTCACAACAATCCTCCAAAGTCGTTGCTACTTTTGTCTCCACTAAATAGATGAGAAAACCAAGGCACAGAGGTTAATAAGCAGCCCAAGTTCCTCCAGTTAGTAAGTGATAGAGCCAGAATTCAAATCCAGATAGCCTGATTCCAAAATTGTATGCTGTGAGTTGATCTTTTAAAAATATTATTTCTCCTGTGGTTCAGTTGTTACCTACCCATAGCAAAAATTATGAAGATGGTACACTAATGACTGGGCTTTGGGAAACAATGATGTCCCCTTTTGTTGATCAGGAGATTTGGTTTACCCCCTGGTCCCAGGGTGACCTTTCACCAGACTCACCCACGTGTATTTCTGTTCAGGCCGGAGAGTGGCTTGCCTGCTTCCTGCACAGAGCATGCAGCACTCAGGAGCAGGAACGCCAAGCAAGAGTCTTCTATGTGGCCATAGAGGGCAGATGTATTTGTGAGAGATTGAAGAAAAAGAGAAGGGGCTATAGATGATCACATGGAAGTGAGTGAGTGAAATGTGTGTCTGAAATGTTTATCTTCAGAGATGTCCTCCTCCTAGAAGCTTTGGAGCTGTGGGCACCTGATCAATACCTGCGTGAGGCTCTTGCCGCCCACATACAGTGCCAGCTAGCTCCAGCTGTTCCCAGGCCCTCTCTGTTGAGAGAAATTAAAGGGGGCACCGTGATAGCAATCCACTGATTACAAATAGATATTTCTGTGCATTTTGTTTTAAGACTTTCAGCCCTTGGAATATCTTCTATAGACTACTACTACTTCCATTTTTACAACAAAGAAATCGAAAATAAATTTTCTCTTGAAACTTAACTAGCATAGAAGACTCCAGTTTCTTTCTTAGGTTGCTAATGTTATTGGGAAGCTTTTCTTGATGAGATTATTGCAGCTTTAAGGCCGATATTCTGGCAGGGAGAAAAATCACTTCAAGGATCAATGGGTTTGAAAGGGAACCTTACCTCAGTCAGGATGTACTGACTTTAACAGGAAGAGCAAGTCCTTCTGAGTCTCTGCAGTCCTCAGGCCATTTTGTTCTTGCTGTATCTTTTATGGTTGTGCTGCCTAAGCAAATGGGAGTAAGACTAGTGGTGTAAAAAATGCACAGAAGAGGCTCAGACTCATGTTATGCAATGCAACATTATTGGTGGTGGTGGTTGGGGGTGCGAAATCTGTATTCATTATTGATTAAACATAGGAACCATTAGTCAACAGACTGGTATCTCTTAGTCTTGTTAACTTTATCACCATTTCCTGGACAGTGAACCCAGTGAATCCTCTCCTATTACAATTTTCCCAATCAGCCAAGAAGATGATGTTAGTTTTATGTTCAAGGAGTTTGTTATTGTTCCTCTAAATAATTAGAAATTATGGGAACACATCTTCTTTTTCCCAATATTAAGAAAGTGTACGTATTTAGGCAATAGATGGCAGTGTTTCCACAAATTTTAATATTGCAATAGCTCTTAGAGAAAGCTTAGCATTCAGTTCTTCTGTAGCTTGCCGTGATCGTATAGTGGTTAGTACTCTGCGTTGTGGCCGCAGCAACCTCGGTTCGAATCCGAGTCACGGCAGGAGGGGAGAAGGTTTTTGGAAGAGGAAGAGACTGATCCCAAGCTGTACTGCGTCTAAACAACATTTGCAACCAGACATGCAATCATGAAAATCAATAAAACAGAAACCGCTACAAGTATTTTCAACTTTAGGGAGATGACATATGCAGAGTGACTTTATTAATGCACTAATCCTGTTGCAAGGGTGTTGTGTGTGTGGTTTTTTATTTGCATTGACGGGTAATATGATAAAACTGGAGTGTAGTGGGCATGTAATTATTATTAATTACAACTACTTAAGCTCTGCTTTGAGCAGACTCGTCAAGTCTGCTTGCTTTTGAGCCTTGCCAGGGCTATGCAGTAATAACAACCCTGAATTATTTGGAAAGATGTCAGCAGTAGATGTGGAAATCCTGTTTAACCAGGCATGAATTGTTGTTAGGAGGGTTTTTTTCAGGATGACAGAGAGAAAATGAACTGTCCCTTATCAGTAATTGCAGGAAACATTTTGTTTCTATGATATGAACTGGCTGTAATTTAACTTTCCTGCATCATTGGATAATGTACGAAGCCAGTTGTTGCTCAAAACGAAAATCTCTGAAGTGGGCATTTGGGTCTGATAAAGGGCATATTATAAGTAGACAATGGAGCTCAAACAATAAATAATGTCCATATATGGCAAAAAAAATTTAATGACATTTTCCAAAAGACTGGGGTTTGTATTATAAGTGGTTAAATGTTGAATTAATGTGAGAAACACAGCTTTAATGGGCCTTTCTCCAGGACTTAAAAACGTGAACAATACAGCCTGCAAATGTCAACTGTAAGTATGTTATAATGAGGTTTTACTGCTCTGAAATTATAGCCCACTATGTTTTAAATAAGGGGTCACTAGAAGGTGCTTTTTAATGCCCCTAACCCCCATCTCACAGGCAGCCTAGCAAAAATTCATATTTGTTATTTATGTAATACTAAAAATATTTTTAAATAAAGATATGTGCAGAGAGTAGAAATGGAATCTATCAGGTTCCTTGAGAGCCAGCAAATTCTTAGAAGTAATATTCTAGAAAAACTGCAATAAATATCTCTTTTCCCTTTCCAAAAAAAGATCAGTCTCTGATTACGGACCCAAAAATATTGGCCTCAGAGTATTATGAAGTAAGTGAAATGTGCTTATTTCCTCTTTCAGTACTCAATTTCAAGATCATGTTCTACTCTGAGGTTTCCTCTTCGTAAATATGGCGAATTCCCCAATCCTCACTCTTTGCCCCATGCCTCTCACAAATTCTGCTTCTCCTTCTCCAAAGAGTTTAACCTAGGTTTTGCCTCAAGTCTGCAAGTCGTTCTCAACTGCCTGGTACTAATACTGCTTCAAGAAGACAGATGAATTGCAATTGTTCTTATGTTAAAACAGAATAAGTCCATCCATGGTTATTTGTATTTTATTAAGAGGCTGAAAGTGCAATGAATTTCTCATTTGAAGACGGAGATTGTGTTGGTTATAAGCTAACAAAACAACATGTACTGATTTAGAGACAGTCATGTACCCAGGGAATGGGTGTAGCTGGGGCTCAAAAAACAAATGGAACTAGGGAATAAAAGATGACCAGAACAGACTCTCTACATCTCACCCCATATTTCTTTCTGAATATTGCCTTTATTCTCTGAAACTGACTTCTACATGGCAAGAAACACAACAGCTGGCAGCAACTTCTGCCTTTTATATCTGAAGCACTGCCTCCAGCAGGAGATTGCCTTAGTTACTGGTCAAAAAATACTAGGGAAGGATCTGATTGGCTTAGCTTTGGTCAGGTGTCCATCACTGGACCAATCAGCTGTGTACGTGGGGATTGAGTTACGTAGCACAGAAGAGAGCCCTTCCCTTATCTTGAGGCCAGTCTCAGAGTGAGGGCATGGGTAGTCCTGGAGACACCTCAGTTGTCTCCCTCAGAAGCTTTTCCCACTGCACTACTCAAGCACACCATTTGGTGGCTGTCTACTCCCACCAACTCATGAGTTTAGTTGCCAAACTACTAACATGTTTACTGCCTCGTGAAAAAGAAAAGCAGTGGAGGAGGGGAGGTCCGAAAATGACAATTAGCCTGGACTCAACTTTGCGCATAGGGACACAGGGCAACTGCTTGGACCAGGGGAGCACTTCCTGTTTTCTCTCCTCTGTCTCACCAAGAGAGGCCTGTTTCCCCTGGATGACAGCGCTCCCAACTTAGCTAGGAAAGAGCACAAAATCTTCCTGACTCTGCCAAATGAATCAACTTGAATTTGGGCAAGTTGTCTAAGCTCTCACAGTAAAAACAAAAAAAAAAAAAAAAAAAAAAAAAAGACCGGGGGATAGGGGAGATATTACCTCGAGAATTAAAAGAATAATGTGCAAACAAAAGCCACTTAGCACAGGATCACATAGTAGAAATGCAACACTGGTGCCTAGCAGGCATGCAACAAATCAGATTTATTCTTAACTATTTTAAGGCTGCCACGTGCCGTTACCCACCACCCCCCTCCATTGATGGACTCTCGAGAGTAAGTTTTCCGTTAGGAAAAGGACTCTTCGCCATTGATTTCAGAAGTTTAATAAATTGTGATCAAGTAGACTACGAGCCAGGGGTAGCAGAAGAGTCAGGATCTACTGAGTGACCAGATCCTGTTCAAGTGTACAGTTCTGCCTGGCTCACTCTTCATGAGTTTATTGTGACTGAGGGTCATAATAACCAATGGTTATTTTCATCAACAAAGAGTTTGATGACATTGGGTTTCCTTCTTGCTGTTGTTAAAATGTGTTTTTACTCTAAAACCAATACAGCATTGAGTTAGTTTTCAGAAATGTTAAAACCCAAGTTATGAGAAAAAAATTCTAATTTTGAATTACATTGAGAAATTTTCTGCTTTTAAATTTTGTAGAATCATTTGAAAAATATCTCAATGGCCCCATTATTTCCATGCCCCTATTGCCTGTATTTTATACCAAAGCCAATACCTGCTCAGGAAAAATCAGGGGAGACTATGATATAATTCTTTCAAAAACTGTCTCTCCAAAATATCAATTATAAAGCATTTCAGGACCAGGCATGGTGGCTCATGCCTGTAATCTTAACACTTCGGGAGGCCAAGGTGGATAGATCACTTGAAGTCAGGAGTTCAAGACCAGCCTGGCCAAAATGACAAAATCCCCTCTCTACAAAAAATACAAAAATTAGCTTGGCATGATGGTGGGTGCCTGTAATCCCACTACTTGGGAGGCTGAGGCATGAGAATCACTTAAACCTGGGAGGCAGAGGTTACAGTAAACTGAGATTGTGCCACTGCACTCCAGCCTTGGTGACACAGTGAGGCTGTGTCTCAAATAAATAAATAAATAAATATAAAGCATTTCAGGGAAAAGTCAAGCCATTCTCAAACTAGGTTCCTTGACAACTCTTTAATGATGAAACATTAGAGAACAGAATCCTGATTTTTGTCATGTGGCTTTAACAACTATAGTTTTCACCAGTTACATTGTCATACCCTGGATTTATTTATCCAAATTATAACATCATTTGCTCATTGAAAAGTCAGGAAAGCTCTTTTTTCTTCTCTTCCTAGGAGTCAACTACAATGGCAAGAGGAAGTCTTAATTCACCTATTATTTTATGTCCCTCATGTTGGTGTACCTGCAGTCAGTGATCTACTAGAGTTTAAGGAAAAAAAAAATTTTACCCATGTAACTGTAATTGAGTACCTGAATTAAAACTTCAGAATTACATATGCTTGCTTTATTACCATAAGCTATGGCTTTACCTAAATGCCTCTTTCTATTTTGCTCTCTGCAATATAGTGGGTCAGAGCTATCTTCTTAATCTCCACCATTAACCTATTGAATTGGAGAGGGTTTATATTCCAACATTTTCTATGCCTACATTTTAGTGAGTTTTCATAAATAAAAGAAATTAACATTTATTTTTCTGATTAAGTCATAAATTGAATTCAAAGTAAATTTGTCATAAAATGAATACTTTCTTATTTAAAAACCAACATCTATTCCCAAATTATGAGGAATGTTATTTTTTTTAGCAATAAAAAATATGCCAATGCATAAAAAATGATTTATTATGCTAGAATCTGAATGGATGGAATTCACTTTCAGGGAGTACTGCTGGCCAGAGAGGTTGTTGCTGCAGGCCCCACAGTAGCAGCCGTGGGGAGCGGGCGCTCTTGGAGCAGCAGTGGACCCAGGAGTGTCAGCTGGTGGTGACTTTGCGAAAAGAAAGTGCTTACCTTCCAACAGCTGCTGCCCTTTCCCCCTCAGGATCTGAGCATCGAGGGATGATGAAGGGCCTTCCCTCTGTAGTTCAGCCATGGGCAGCATCAGACACTGACAATTCTGCCAGTGCTCCTACCTGCTATAAGGTGTTATCACTTACCTAATAAATCACCCTTAAAGGCTAAAGATCTGTTAGCATGGCCTGGAAATGTGGGCCTTCCAGGGAGGAAGATTCTGACAAAAGCTAAATCTGAGAGAAAGCTTTTCTAAAGAGACCTGGATTCAGATCCTGCCTTTGCCACTCTTGACTCCTTGACTTTGGACTTGACCTCTTTGTGCTTTGGTTTCTTAGCAAATCAGGGAGATTACATGGGCTAGATAAGGGGATGTATAGCTGGTGTGAATCCTGATGACCACTACTCCCGTTCCTTTCCTTTCCTTCCCAGAGCCATAATCTGTGTTCTATGTTGTTTGTGTGGACTTCCCAGCATTCCAAAATCAACCAAAAATAACATGCCTTGGGTTGAGCCACTCTGATTGGCAGCAGCTGTAAGACACGCATGTCTTCACCTAAGCTCTGTTATTTGATTGCAGGTCATGAGGCCACTTCCAGGGTGAACTTGTGTGTTCCCTGTCCAAAGAGCCAGGCAGGAGGTCCCGGTCAAGATGCTCCAGGATAAGCGAAATTGCCACTAGATGGCGCTGCTTTTTGTAGTTCACAAAGACCAGGGGCTTTTTCTTTCCTTTTTTTTCCTCCATGGATTCCTGGCCCAGGTGTCAGCATCCGGGATCCTAATCTTACCAGACCTTTCTATTTTCAGCATATTATCAAGATCTGAGGACCAAAAAGACCCCACCTACAATCTGGGGGAATTACCTCAACAGTGTTGTCTTTATCCAGAGGTGATTTTAAAAGAATATGTTGTATTTGAATGTCAACGTTCAAAGGCTTTGAGGCAGAAAATTCCATTTCAAAAGAAAGTGTGATTAATGAAGCCACATAAATCCCGTAGAGGCTGGAGCAATTTCAGAAATCACACCATACAAATCAAAGAAGCAGGTTTTTCTACATCCTCTCTCACTTTCTCTTGTTCTTATTTCTGCACCATCTCAACCTTTCCTTCCTTCTTTCTCTTTTGCAGTTCCTTGAATACATGTACCCACAATCTCTAAAACATAAGGGAACTTGATCAGAAATCCTAGATACAGCTAGCTTCAGGCTCTGGCCGGAGCCATTTCTCCTCATTCTTCCCCAGGGAGATTTAACGAGAGTTGAGGCTGTAGCAATCAATTCACACACCTCACTAATTGCTTATAAAATGGACTCAAATTCTGGAACCCCATTTGGCCCAGTCTTAACATGATGTCTTCCTTAAAGAAAATTCTAGGCCAGGCACAGTGACTCATATCTGTAATCTCACCACTTTGGGAGGTTGAAGTGGGAGGATTACTTGGGCCCAGGAGTTTGAGGCCAGCTTGGGCCACATGGTGAAACCCCATCTCTACAAAAAATATAAAAGCAAGGCATGGTGGCATGTGCCTGTAGTCCCAGCTACTCAGGAAACTGAGGTGGGAGGATCACCTGAGCCTGGGAAGGTCGAGGCTGCAGTAAGCCGTGATCGCACCACTGCACTCTGGCCTGAGTGACAGAGTGAGATCCTGTCTTAAAAAAAAAAAAAAAAAAAAAGAAAGGCTGAATGAAAGATTAATGTAGACTAGACCTTTTCTAGAAGTGGCAGGGAAATTTTAGAGACTGTCCCACAAAGGGGAAAGTTATCTAAAAATCCCCTTTATTTTTCTGTCTCTTTCAAATTTCCTACTTATACCAGCTGCTAAGTGAGCTGCCTACTCTCCTCTGAGTTCTCCAATCAGTGGCTTTTCTATTAGCTGTCTCCACTCCTGCATCCGTTCACATTCCCGTCCCATCCATGAGCATAAGCTCTCTATTCCTCGTGCTCAAAATACTCTTGGCACCTTGGAGAGGGTAATCGCCGCTGCCCAGTCTATGTCCGCTTCCAAGAATGAGGTCCTTATCCAGAGTAATAATGTATCAAGTTGTGTGGTGTAACATAGTGGGGTGTAGTCCAGTGATTGAGCTTATGAACTCTGGTGCCCAATTCCTGTGTTTAAATTTAACATCCATCAGTTACCTGCTGGGTGACTTTAGGAAAGTTACTTGGCCTCTCTGTATCTCAGTTTATCCTCATGTAAAATGTAGATGATAGCAGTATCTACCTAAAGGGTTGTCATTTGGACTGAATGAGCTAATATACGGAAAGCACTTAGAAGAGTATCTGGTCCAGAGAAAGTACCTTACAAATATTCTCTATGAATATTATTATTATTACTACTATTATTGTATGCCACACATGAAGATGGGTAAAGAGAATATAAGAATGAACAATATAGTATCTTTGCCTCCATGGAGCTGTCATGCTCATGAAAGAAATGGTTAAGTCAATCGGTACTTGCAATTCATCATGATAAGATTATGAAAAAGAAATCTACAAGTATAATAAAAGTATACATAGACATTTACCCCCTAGTTGAGAATCTAGAGAACACTCCTTTTTGACACTGAGACCCGAAAGGGGCCATGGAGTAGCCCCTTTCCAGAGACAGCTAGCAAAACACACATCTCTTCTGGCTTTTGTGGGATAGGCACAAGCAGAAAGGAGGGAATCTTCTTCCCATTTCTGCTGGATCTCAGCATGGCTCCCATGCAGTGAGACCTGAAGGGAACTCAGCTCCATTTTGCAACTTGAGAGCTTTGCATCTTCAGGAGATGTAAGAGGCCCCCAGGCAGGGAAGTAGGATTATTCCTGAGCAACGTGACATGAGAGGGGCACATATCAAAGTGGTCAGAGGAGGAGGATACAAATGAATTTATTTCTGAATGTCCTTCCAGGTGCTCATGGAAAAATTCAGGCATGTCTTCAGCTAGAGGAATGGTTGGAGGAAGGGCAGACGTTTGGTAGGCTTGATGAGCTGGTTGGGACAGAAAAATATAAAGACTTAATGAACATTGGGAAAGTAAGGTTTTCTTTTTTTCTGCTTTTAAGGAACCATAAGACATCCAGTTTGATCAGCTACCAAACATATATTACATGTTTGCATTGTATGAAGCACCATAAAACATAAAGATGCAGCAATGAAAACAAAGGTTCTCAATGCGCTTGCAGTCTATAGGAGAAAATAGACATGCAAATCAGTTCACTTATAATCCAACAAAATGTGTCATAAAGGTATGAGAAAAGCCTCCTGGGAACACAGAGGAGATTATGAAAGCCGCAAAGGCATGCTGCATGCATCTGCCTGTAGAGCCACAATGGTGGAAGGGCACAGAGCGCAGGGTGAAGACAGGGAAAATCATGGAGTGATTAGTAAGATGATCATGCTATAAACAGAGGGCTCTGTTCTTTCTTTAAGCCAAGAATTGCCATAGAAATTTGAGAATCTTCTTGAGTAACAGGTGAGGAGGATTTGGGAATGCTCAAAGGCAGGACCACACCTGCATTCTGCCAGTTACCTGTGTCTCCCACACATTTCCAAAAAAGGCAGAGTAAAATGAAAGTAACTGAATAGAGATAGAAGAAGTAAAGAAGAAAGGACATAGACCTATGAAGAAAGGTAGCTCTTGTCAAACTCTTCAAGGAAGACTCGTTTTTCTTCCTTTAGTCAAAAAGAAACCTTGGTGAGCTTCTCCCTAGAGCATCTACTGAGGTGCAGAGCCTAAGCATATTTCATTCAGTCAGTCATTTCAACTATCATTTATTGAATGCATATTATATTAAGGTGCTACTCTATCTGTTGGGAGGAAGATGAATGAAACTAGGCCTCTGTAGTGAAGTAGCCTATGGTCCAATCAACCAATAATCATAGTACCACAAAATAGTGTGGTAGTACCACAGTTTTTGGTATGCTGTAGCAGTCCTGCAGTTTGAAGGAAAACAAATGCCTGGAGATTAAAGTGGTGCCATCTAAGCTTCAGTGAATACCAAAAAAAAAAGAAAAAAGAAGAAGAAGAAGAAAAAAGATGTAGCAATGCTGAAATTTAAATCACACTAAAATTCACATAGGCAGAGAAAATGTAGTTTCTTATATATGATTTTTTTATATATGTCTCAATCATTTCTGTCTCGTTTCCCCAAATGTCTATAAGAGGGCATCAGGTGCACAGCTGGGGCAAGCAGCAGGGCTCACATGATCTTGTGGAGAGTGAAGTGAGGGGTCAGAGACCACACAGTGCCCCTGTTTTGCCGTCGATTTCTGCTGGTATAAATACTAAAGGCAGGACTGGCAGACCTTGTGTGCCGGCTTCTCTCACCTTGGTCAAGGTCTAATGACCCTTCCTGGCTGACTCAGACTCCTCATTCTGGTTCTCTGTGACAACCTTGTAGAGCAGTACCACTAGACCTGTCTGTCCCCAAGCAAGACTAGTTGACAATTCATCTGTCCTTGAGTGCTGTGCAATGCCTGGTGTCAGCCACACCATAGATAAACCTACAGCTGAGCAGTAAAATGAAATTCCAAATACTTTGTCCATGCCAGCAGCTAAACCCAAGGCCTCCTGTAGGAATCGAGTACCTCCATATTTACTCACTTCTCCTTCCTCGTCTCTAGACCAAGGAGGGGAAATTGGAACAGAGCTGATCAACTCACTTTCCACCTTTTCTTGCCATAATTATCCTCCTAATGTTGCCAGCATAGAAGAAATGGGCTTCCCTCCCTCCTTATTCTTCCTGCCTAGATGTCCCTCATGTAAAATTCTGTCTGGCCCACCAGATATGTCAGACTGGAGCTAAAGAAAGTTTGAGAAATCCTTTCCCTCTCCATAGAGCCTGTTTCGCCTGCCTATTGTCTTGCTCAGAATGTTAAGAACCCACCCTCAGAGCTCTGCCTCAGAGTCAATAAGACCCATGGCTCCAGCCTCTGAGAGTGAGCAGTAGAACAATAACCGAGGAAGGAAATTAAACTCATGTCCTTAATATCTGCAAAGAGTGTGTCACTTTTAAGATAATAGAATTGTATTTCTTTGTCTTCTAATTGGGTAGTCCAAGGAATGTCGTTCTGCAGGTCGCCCTCCGTAAACTGTGGCAAGTGTTTCAAGCTCAAATATGTTTAGGGAATGCTGAGTTAAACAGAGGTAAATAGGTTAATTTAATGTGAAATCATCAGAGCCTTTAATATGCTAATATGTTCTGTGAATTCCCATATGCTGTTTCCCAAACTTATTTGACCCTGGAATGTTTTTTTTCACTTCTCCTAGAAACAGTGTTCCGCAGAATACAGCAGAGAAAAAGGCTGAAAATCCCTTGACCCTAGAATCATCCGTTGCTACAGTTCTTCTTTGTAAGGGAGCAAAGACAAGTGGCTGGGGCACAAGTATTGCTATATCTGATTTGTTTCCCATGTAGGCCCCTTCTTTACTCCCTTGGGCCTGTGCTTATTTTTTAACTTAAACAGCTGTGGGATCGGTGTTATCAGCATGGAGTACCTGGGGGTTAGACAGAGAGACTAGTGCTTCTCTCAGTGTAAACAAGCAAGTATACCCAGTCCCCACCCCTTGCTAAAAAATTGAGAGATAAAAGGACTAAATTCCAGAGCTTCTCTGGGAATTCTCTGGTGGAGATGCATGTCGACCTGGGTTGCCCTTGTGAAGGATGGGAAGTGGATGATGGGTCATGGTTAAGGAATGCAAAATAAAGATCTTATGACTTTCAACATAAAAATACATATGGTGTAAGATTACTGTACAGTTCCCCACAATCAGAAAGAATGCAAATATTCCCTGCATGGTAGGAACAAGGAAAACAGAATCTGAGTAGACAGAAAATTGGGATCAACAGGAAGAGTCTGGCCAAACTACTTTGCAGAGAGTATAATGATCTTCAAATAGGTTCCCTAAAAGGGGCATTACCTAAGAAAAAATAACCAAAACTCAAGGGACATAGATGAGTTTTTAGGGAGGACAATGATGGATGAGAGGAAATGGCAGGAGAAAACTAGAGACAGCCAGGATAATGGGCCCAGTGACCCTTTTACCTCCTCAAACTTTTCTTCTGTCTGTGTAAATAGAGAAGAGGCCTGATGTCATGCAAAGTAAAAAAGAGGCAAAAATTGATATTTCATGTGCAGCCACATGTGGGCTGAAAGTGTAACTCATACAGCAAAAAATCAGTCCTCTTGCTCACATCTCTGTGTAAGAGGGCTTGATTTACACGTGTAGCTTTAGCATGAGAAAACATCTGAGCACACAGGAAAACAGCAGGGAGTTCTGGGGTTCCAGAAGAATCAGATATTACTGGCCACTCCCTGCTCCCATGGATAGGAGCAATAAACCATCCTTAAGAATGAAGTAGAAGACTAATTTTTGCCCCTGACCTGATTACCACTCTAAGACTTTTCCTCAAAATAAAACATGATGTATGCATTATTTTCTAAGTCAATCAAAATTAATTAATGGTAGCACTCTGAATTAAATTGCTAAATATTGTTACTGGCATGTGGCATACTTTTTTTACAAAATGGCCTAATAGAGATAGAAGCGATCATTTGAACTGTTATGACTCCATATCGCTCTGAAAAAATAAAAATAAAAGCTACCTATATCAAGGCTGTTGTTACTGAAAATCCCGAACTGTAGGAGCACTTCATCGTCCTCTAGGTGGAGGCGGGGAGCCTCCGTGTTCGTCATTGTTTTACCTGCCCAACATCCTCCTCACCCTTCTTCCCCCTTTCAACGTCCCCCACGGCGCAGGGCTGTGGCCGGCAGGGCTGGGAACACAGCACTCTACGTCCTCCTCAGTTGCAGAAGTGGTCACTGGACTCTAGTTGGGAGGATTTTGTACCATTTTCTTCTAGCCAAAGAGATTAGTCCAAGGTGTGGACATATGACCTATGCTGAGCCAATCTGAATTCTTCCTCAGAGGGTCTTGAGTGGAAAGTGAGAGGATATTGTCTCAAGACTGGCCCTTTCAAGGTTTGGTTTTTTTAAGCCTGTTGGCCTTTAAGCCTTCTTAAAGCAATTTAAGCTAGATGCTTATCATGTGCAATTGAAAGACTTCCGACTAATACAGGGGCCTTGGAGGAATGAGAAAGGAGCCTTACTTTTTTTTTTTTTTCTGACTCCATAAGAATACTTAACAGCAGGCACAGAAGCACCAGGCCAGGAACATCATGGTGAGCAAACATGGGCTCCAGGGACGTTCCGGGAGATTATGGCCTTTTGGGAAGGACAGCACTCACGGGCTGCTAATAATTAATGAATTTCAACTGATCAATATTCTATAAGGAAAAGTAGCCAATAACCAGCGGCCTAGTTTCTGGGGGAAAGATAGGAAAGTTTCTATAAGGATCTGACAGTCTGAGGCCTGATAGGGAGCTGTTAGTTTCATTTTCCTGGGTCAAGATCTCCTTTGTCATGTTAAACCTGCATAGCATGGTGGCGGCTTCCATTTTAAAATGTCTTTTCCTCACTAACTGAGCTAACACTAACCTGTGTATATGATTAAATTAGTGGTAATATAATTACTTTTTCAGTACTTTTTAAAACTTCTTGTGACTGCATTAGAACGCATAAGAGAAACTTTTGGTCAGAGTGAAATGAAGTGCTAGGTAGAAAAGCGAGAACAATAGCCCTCAAGGAAAAAAAAACAGCAATTCTAATTCTTCTCTCATGAATCATCTTTGGAGTCTTGAATATCTATTAAAATTTCTGACATATCTGTAGATTTCTGCTCAATCATAAATCATGAAAATATAGAAGAATTGGGTGTGTTTGGTACAAAGAATATGCACTTTCATTGAAAGTAAATTCTATAAAGGTGTATAAAAGTGAATCTGTGCTGCTATGCAAATTAGCACTGGGCCAATTCTAGTGTGGCATCCTTTGCTTTGTTGAAATGTATCCAGCTGTGATGGATCCACTGTCCATTGGTTTGTAGCAGGTAATTTACATTTGTCAACTTTCATTTGTATGTAGATAAGATAACTGACAGTGAAAGCCCATCTTCTTATCTTTCTCAATGGAAGAGTTAATCTGATTTACCATTTTCATGATGTATGCTCTTCGTTCCTCTTCAGTATCTTCAATTCCAGGTAGTTTTTTAGTGATTTGTTGTGTTCCTGCTTTTACATCTTATCTCATGAAAGAACATATACACTCTATTAAATTAGATCCTAGGGCTTCTAGCCCTCCTAAGCCTTCCTCTACCATACCCCAAAGCGTCTCATCCCGTAACTAATATTGATAATTATTTAACAAATCTGTATTGAGCCAGACACTGTTCTGGGTCTTAGAATTTAGAAAATAGATGTTCATTTCAATTACTGTGATTATTGTTTATCTCATTTAATATTTGATGAGAATTGCCATCTGGAAAGAAATGAAGAAAAACAGGAAGGAAGCAAGGAAAAAAGGGACCTGTCTCTTTATGAATGCTACAGTTTTTTACATGGTATACATGCTTTTTTTTTTTTTTTTTTTTTTTTTTTTTGCCAAAGACCTAGAGCTTTTAAATTATGTGATATCATTTTGTAACAAAATAGTTGAAGGCAAGATGTGAAAAAGAAACCAATGCAATTTACTTATAATTAACTGAGTTTAAAAATGAAAAAAAAAAAATGAGTTACTCTCAGTGGTGCTACTGTTGAACTGTCATCTAAAAGCTTATATAATTAGTGGAAGCATGTTAATTGAATTATGGCAATTAAGTCAGCCTTGAGACAAGAGGGTCCCTTCTGATTGACTAGATTGTGGTAACTCTGCAACCCATTTCCCCTGATAGAAAGTTTCGGGACTGTGTCTCATCCTGCCCCTTAGTATTTTAGCTATGATGGGGTAGCCAAATCTTGATTTCTCTGGTGTTAATTATCCACTTTGTGGGTTTTCTGGATCCTTGGATTCTTCTCTTCCTTTCTACAAGGCTACCGGGTTGACAGCAGGAATGGTAGGTGGAGCCATGAAGAGGCCATGTAATTTACATTGGTTGTTTTTACTACCAAATATATTCATCAGTAAAAGATAAGGAGTAGGAGGAAGTGGAAATATTTTGGGGGGGTTGATGTGGAGAAAATGATTATCTTTCCAGCCTTTCTTTAATAGCATTTTTTTTTTGAGATGGAGTCTTACTCTGTTGCGTAGGCTGGAATCCAGTGCTGTGATCTCAGCTCACTGCAACCTCCAGCTCTCAGGTTCAAGTGATCCTCCCACCTCAGGCTTCCAAGAAGCTGGGATTACAAGCACGTACCACTATGCCTACTAATTTTTGTATTTTTAGTAGAGACAGAGTTTCATCATGTTGGCTAGGCTGGTCTCAAACTCCTGACCTCAAGTGATCTGCCCTCCTTGGCCTCCCAAAGTGCTGGGATTAGTGTCGTTTGCCACCTCGCCCAACTCTTTAATAACGTCATTGTTGATTGAAGTGTTGAGAAAAGGCTGAAGCCAGAGTTCACATGAGTTTGGGGACTGTAACTGTTCATGTTAACCTCTTTTTACAGAGGCTGCAGAGTGAGCTAGCAGCATGTATATCAGATCATGTCCCCAGCCTGATGTTGATACATGAAGTAGCCTTGGAAATTTCCTTCCTCTCTCCACAACTAATTTACTCTGTAAAACAAGAACACTGCAGTTCCTTTAAACTACAAAATTCTATACTTTCTGGTCTATTCACAAGCTCAGGTTCATGTTTTCTAGGGTTTTGAATATGGATTGTTATTGTCATACATCCTGGGGTGACAAAGCTGCGTGGGCAGTGTGTATGTCAGCCGTACCGATAGGATGCGGAACAGATGCCACCGAGGACTGTCAAAGTGTCGGTGTCGTGGATACCTCCAGAAAAAGAAAGCAAAAGAAAAGCCAACAGGGAGGAATGGGTGGGAGGACCATACTGAAATGTCTGAAGAAGTCCTGGGGAAGTTCTGTGAGCTGGGCCAGCTACATAACATGCAGGGCTCCACGCAAAATTAAAACATGGTGTCCCTTGTTCAAAAATCAAAAATTTCAAAATGGCAACAGCAGAACATTCAACCAAACACAGGACCCTTCTAAGTGCCAGGTCACATGCCCATGAAGTGGGCCCTGTCTGTGGGCATGGTTGGTAGGAATTAATCCTGTTTCCAGGGGTTGGAATCACAGTAACCTCCCCTCCCTGGTCCCCTGAATCTGCAAGGCTCACTTCAAGTCTGCTTTTCATTCAGTGCTATGCTTCTTTCTTGCTTGCTTTTTTTTTTTTTTCTAACAGTGCTGCTAGCTGTATAAATATTTTACAGTTCCCCTATGAAAAGTTTCCAAGGGGCCCATGTTGAGGGAAAAAATCTTTGAAAGGATTTTTTCCATAGCAATTAAAACCTTTCAAAGCACCGAGAGCTCCCCAGTCCCACTTTAGTGCAACAAACCTCTATTTTTTTGCCCAGTTTGGATGGCTCCGGGTCTGAAAATAAGCCAGCCTCTTTGTTTGGTGACTTTGTGGGTTGCCGATAGACATTTGGAATTTAAATTCATTAGATACATGGCAGAGCTGTGGATGGAGCCGGGATGGATTTAGAAATGCTGTGATCAGAAACTCTAACCCCTATTTCCTGTATCTCATTTACTGGGGTAAAATGACTATAAATCAACCTAAAGCTCATTTTAGCTCCCCAAATGAAGTCAAATGTACACTTTGACTTATGCATATACCATTTTTAGTTAACGCACCAATAAAAATAATTGTGCAAGCCTAAATTTGGAAGTGTTCCCAGCATTTATGACAAAACTTAATAAAGCCAGGCACATTGAATGTAATATGGGAATTTTATTGAAATGAAATTAGTCCATCATGTAAGCTCCACATTTTCCTAAGATTTCTTGGACTTCATGTGAGAGCTCTCCCGGGGACCTAATAGGGTCCTGCAAAAATTCAAGCCCAGTCGGTAGAGACACAGGGTTCACACACAGACTCTGCAGTGGGTAGGATGGTGCACTGAGTTTCCATGCGGCAAACCACACACTTCTCCAGGCATACCCCTACTCTCTTCACCCCGGGTCTAATCAGCAGATATATTGTTGTGGTTTTACTCAACACACAAGACTCCTAGAGAGATGGGGGTGGGGGTTCATTTGTAATTCTAGTAACAGTGGTATGTGCCAGAAACCTATTATGTAATTTCCCTGGGGAAACAGCATGGTAGAAGACATTGTGGATGTTCCTATAGTTTGGTTGCCGAACTGTTTTTTGGGCATGAAAGCCAGGGGGCTGAGAGATGCTTTTTTGGCTGCTCACAGGAGGAAGAAATATTTATTTCTTTGAAATGTAGGATTGAGGGTAGTGGTGTAGGGACAAGAAGATGTGAATAAAGAAATTCAAGTTCTGATGTAGATGATATTTCATGTACAGTGCTCCTCAGACTTTAATGAGTACATAAACACTTTCTGGGGTGCTTGTTAAAAAAAATGTTCCTAGGCCCTACCTCAAGAGATTTTAATTTGTGACACCCAGAACTATACCTAAGAAGCTGCATTTTAAATAATACCTCAGATGATTTGACAGCAATAGCCTAAGGATCTCAGTTTAACAAATACTTCTATCTGGTTAGTCATCAACAAGAGCAAAGAAACTTCAGTATCTTTAATAAATGTTTGTTTTTGAGGTGTTACCATGTGCTAAGCATAGGGGAATGTCTTCCGGCCCATCTACTTCACTGCATTTGGACCACCATCTTGGTAGGTGTCTAGCTGATTTTTTTAAAAACTCAGGGGACAGATATAGTTATGATGAATATGTTCTGAGAAATGCATCATTAGGCAATTTCATCATCATGTGAACATCACAGAGTCTACTTATGCAAACCCAGATGGTGTAGCCTGCTATACACCTAGGCTCTATGGTATAGTCTGTTGCTTCTAGGCAGCAAACCTGTACAGCATGTTACCATACTGAATACTGTAAACAGTTATAACACAATGTTAAGTATTTGTGTACCTAAACATATCTAGGCACAGAAAAGGTACAGTAAAAAGACAGTATAAAAGCTTTAAGACTGAGCACACTGGCTCACGCCTGTAATTTCATCACTTTGGGAGGCCGAGGTGGGCAGATCATGCGGTCAGTAATTTGAGACCAGCCTGGCCAACATGGTGAAATCTCATCTCTGCTAAAGACACACACACGCAAAAAAAATAAGTGGATGTGGTGGTGCACATCTGTAATCCCATCTACTTGGGAGGCTGAGGCAGGAGAATTGCTTGAACCCAGGAGGTGGAGGTTGCAGTGAGCTGAGATCGTACCATTGCACTCCAGCCTGGACAATGGAGCAAGGCTCCATCTCAAAAAAAAAAAAAGATTTAAAAAATAGTACCTATATATGATATTTCTCATGAATGGAGCTTGCAGGCCTGGACGTTACCCTGGTGAGTCAGTGAGTGAGTGGTGAGTGAATGTGAAATCCTAGGACTTCACCGCACACTAGTGTAGGCTTTATAAAGACTGTGCACTTAGGCAACACTACATTTATATCAAAATTTTTTCTTTCTTCAATAATAAAGTCATCTTAGCTTCCTTGTAATGTTTTTACTCTGTAAACTTCATTTTTTAAGCTTGTTAACTGTTTAGTAATAACACAGCTTAAAACACATTGCACAGCAGTACAAAAATAATTATTTATGTTATTCTGTAAGCTTTTTCCTGTTTTAATTTTTTTCTTCTATTTGTAATTTTTTTGTTGAAAACTAGGACACACACACATTAGCCTTGGCCTACACAGGGTCAGGGTCATCCCGTCACTGCCTTCTACCTCCACCTCTTGTCCCACTGGAAGTTCTTCAGGGGAAGTAGCACACAGGGAGCTGTCTCCTCCTATAACAATGCCTCCTCTGGAATACCTCCTGAAGGACCCGCCTGAAGCCATTTTACAGTTAACTTTTGAAAAATAAGTAGAAGGAGGTATATTCTAAAATAGCAATAAAAAGCATTGTAGATACTAGGCGATAGGAATCTTTCAGCTCTGTTATAATCTATGGGGCCATTACGGTACATGCGGTCTGACAACCTAAAAGTTGTTATGTGGTACATGACTATATTTCATGGCTTTGTTTTATGCCCTGTTTTAGTGCTTAATCACCATTGCTGTTAAGACTTTTTGTTCTTAGGTTTATACAAATTTCTTCTTGCTGAAATTCAAGCCCATTTCTCTCTGGTTCTTCTTCAGAAGGGATAGAGACTATCTGACTAGATAGTGTCTTAATAATAATCCTGTATGTATTTAAAAGATGTTAGAGTTATCTTCCCTACTAACCCACAGGCAGACAGATTTGCTCATGGTTCAGTGGCCAATTTCCATCTGTAAGGCTTCAAACCATTAGGTCCAAAGATGGCAGAATTAGGCCTGTACCATACGTGGGTGCTTCCTCCGATTACCTTCCTCAGACCATCTTGGTGGGATTTGAGGGATTTAAGGAGCTATTTTTGGACACTGACATCATCATTTCCACAGTCCATATGGAGAGAGTAATTATCTTTTTGACCTTCTCTTAAATGCAGTTCTTTCTACTTCCCTTCATTTTCCCTAAGCTTCATGTCTCTAATTAACAAACTATCAAACTTCTAGACCTCTTGGGCTAGAACAGAAAATGAACTGGAAAATTTAAAGGGAAATTGGACAATGCCTTTTCCTCTTGGTGACAGCATTAGACAGCCTCTGAGGTGGCCTCCTGCTATTCACACTTTGTGTAATCACCTGCCTTTGAGTGTGGGCAGGACCTGTGACTTGTTTCTAGTTGATAGAATGTAATAAAAGTGATGGAATGTCATTCATGTGATTATGTTATATGGTAACATAATATACGGTATAAGTCATGTGTTGCATGTTATGCCTCATATATAAGACTTTGTCTTGCTAGCAAAATTGCCCCAGAGACTCTCCTTGCTGGCTTGATGAAGTAAGTGGTCATGATGAGAAAGTGCATGTGGCAAGCAACCAGTACCAGACCGATTATCCTTAACAGTTATATTCCCTGTGTCAATAGAAATGAGAAGGAAATGAATGAGTCTGAATTTTAAATTCATCATTTTCTGTGTTCATTTGTGGTGTGGGTCTGTGGTCACTGAGCCAAACACTGTAGGCCCCTCTAGGAGCTGAGGGCAGTCTCTCAATAGCCAGCAAGCGGGGCCCTCAGTTCAGCTGCAAGGAAGTCAATTCTGTCAAGAACCTGAGTGAGCTTGGAAGCAGGTTCTTCCCCATTCAGGCCTGCCCATGACAGTGCAGCCTCTCTGACAGCCTGGTTGCAGCCTTATGGAATCCTGAACTAAAGACCCAGCTGCAGTGTGTTCTGACCACCTGCCTCACAGAAACCGTGAGATGATAACTGTGTGGTGTTTTCTTAAGCTGTTAAATGTGCGGTGATTTATTAGTCAGCAAGAGAAAACTAATAGAATGGCCATTTGATTTGGCTTGTCTGGAAGTGTGCAGGAAAGTATACAAAGATTTTTTGAGAGAAGACCTCCCAAGAAACATTTAGCCTCAGTGTCAGGCTGAATAAAGGACCTCCATATTTATATACTTGTAAATATTTTGGACCATGCTTAAGATCTTCTATAACATTTGTATAAAAGCTATTTTCCCTTTAAAATGAATAATAAATGTAAGAACAATTGTCATTTACTGAGCATATTCTGTATGCTTTGGAGTGCTTTGTATATACTAATTCATTTAATCCTCTTAACTGGCCCGTAGATAGGCACTATTATGAACTCTTGTACAGATGAGGAAGCTGAAGCACCAAGAAATGAGACCATCTACTTATGGTCATAAAATATTAAACAAATTTTCCAAAAACAAAAAGAATAGAAAGTGAGAAAGGCTTTTGTCCTTTTGGTATCCAATTATGTCCAGTTACATTTCCATGTATCTTCATTTTTTTTTTTTTTTTTTTGAGATAGAGTCTCGACTCACTGCAACCTCTGCCTCCTGGGTTCAAGTGATTCTCCTGCCTCAGCCTCCCAAGTAGCTGGGACTACAGGTGTGCACTACCATGCCCGGCTAATTTTTTTATTTTTAGTAGAGATGGGGTTTCACCATGTTGGCCAGGCTGGTCTTCATCTCTTGACCTCATGATCCACCATCTTGTCCTCCCAAAGTGCTGGGATTACAGGCGTGAGGCACTGCGCTCGGCCCATATCTTCATTTTTAGAATTCTGTCTAGAGATTTTGGAAACGGGACATGGCATGTGCCTCACTAGACTTCTGAGAGGGCCTGTATAAATTCCTCAGCTATTTTCACTAATAATTATAGTAAGTACTGAGTAGACATAAGTGAATCCTTTAGTAAATCTGCAAAGCTGGAAATGGAGATGTTCAAACCCTTGAGCCAAATAGGATTTGTACAGGCACACTCAACTGGACAAGTTATTTGCATGTTATTTCTATTTGTCTCTATTTTAGTGGCTTTTTTCACTGTATTTTTCATTTTGTTACTATTATTTTGAAGTAGAAACAAAAGACTGAGCCTGACATGGTCAATGGATGTGCCATTTTGCGGCTCTCTTAGATCATACTGTTTTTATGCATCCTGAAATGATATTAAATTGCCTTTGGAAAAATAGCTACACCATGTCCCAGGCTGATAGGAAGCCTATGATTTACCTTTTTTTCTACAGGCCTTAAATGTAATCAAGCGTTCCCAAATTCTACTTGCAGCCTTGTTATTTCCTTTGGCCTTAAGAACCCATTCAGATTCAGCCAACATGTTTTTAGTGAATGCCAGGAGGTAATTACTAGTGCCTTCACTTTATAGATCAAAAAAATCCTGAGACTCAGGAAAGCATAATTCTCTGTGGTTAAACAATTAAAAATAACCAATGAGGAACCTGAAATCAAACTATCCTGTTTCATGCTCAAGGCCCTGTTGACTATCTAACAAACTGAGTGCTATGTATTCCCTTTAAACAGGTTCTTAATGACAAATGACCATGAGCTAGACCATGCATGCTTATTCTACTCCTCATTGTGGAGCATGCAGAAAAATGAAGTAAAATTATTTAAATTTGCCTGATTGTGTGCCCCAAAATGGTGCGATTTTTAAGCTCACTGGGAAGGCTCCTGCTGCCCCAAGTTTAGCCTCCATTGCTATCTCTGCCACCGGAGACTTATTCCATTGGATCTGGAGTCTTTGTGCTCCTCATAAGTTTGATTATGAATCTAACAGATGGAGAGATCACAGAGCATGATGGGAAGGCAGTTCAGAGCCACCCAGAGGTTCTTTGAAAGCCTCCTGCATATATTCTTCCAGTTAGAGATGGCAGTGCCAGTTAAAGAGGTGTGATTTGAGGGAAGGAGGAGGGTAAGTTTGTACTGTGGCTCTCCTGGAGTGGGCAGGGCTGAGCCCTGAGGTGGAGGTGCCCTTCCTAGAACCTTGTAACCAGACACCATCCCACTTAGAGGAGTAACTGAATTTTTAGCCTCCTCTGAATAAACATTTTTTGAAGCTCTTAAATAAAATATAAAAGCCCCCTATCCCCACCTCTACTTTTGCTTTATCCCTGGGTCTAGTTTAATTATATATCCCATGCCCTGAGTGCTCCCCTCTGGGGAGTGCCTCCACAGTCTGTGTCTCTTGTGTCTGGGGAAATGGAGAAATTCTTCCTTCTCCCCCAGAGGCGGCCTGGAGTAAGCCACCCCAGCTGCGACCCTCCTCTGAGTCCTGCTTATGCCCCAACATTCCAGATCACATTTTCTGGAAGCCCCCCAGCCAATGAGAAGAAAGTAGGACTTGACTCATGGGGAATTTGGGAGGAAAGTAGTACTTGACTCTTGGGGAATTTGGGAGGATGGTAGGGAGGTCAGTCGCAGCAGCAGCAGAACAGAACTTCATTTTGAATCTCTCACACCCGGAGACAATAACCCGATTTGAACACTGCTAACTCATTCCTTAGCTGGTAGGTCTTCTGGTGCTCTCTGAAACCATGCCCATTATCTCATTTGGCTTTATTCATTTGTTCAATGACATTTCCTGAGTCCTTACTCTGTGCCAAGCACTACTGTAGGTACTGGGGATACAACAGTCAACTGGATCCCTTTCCTCAAAGCATAAATTGTTCAGTGAAAGAGTCGGACACAAGGATGAGTGATTACAATCTAGAACAATACATGATGTGGGAACGCATAGGACTATCTAAGACCATATATAAGTACTTTATTGCTGCATTACAAATTAACTCCAAACTTGGTAGCTTAAAACAATAAATATGTATTGTCTCATACAGGTTCTGAAGGTCAAGAGTCAGGGAGTAGTGTAGCTGGGAGGTTCTGGCTCAAAGTCAATCACGATATTGCTGTCAACGTGTCAGCCAGGGCTGCAGTCATCTGAAGGCTTGGCTGGGGCTGAAGGATCCGTTTCCAAAAAAGCTCACTTGTGTAGCTGTTGGCCTCTGTTCTTTACCGCATAGGCCTCTCTTTGGGATACTCACAGCATGCCCTGCCCTACCCTCCCCACCAAAACAAGCAATCTGAGAGAGAGGCAGACAGAGGGAAACCACGGTGTTTTTCATACCTAGCCTCAGAAGTGACTTCCCATCATTTCTGCTGTACTCTATTGGTAAAAGACCAGCCCTGATACACTGTAGGAGGGAATTACACAGGGCATAAATACCAGGATGGGGGTTTATTGGGGATCGCCATGGAAACGGTCATCCTCGTCCAGTCTAGATGCATGAGAGAAGGACCCCAACAGAAACCAAGGCCACAGGAGGGAAAGAGTTCAAGTCCTAGTATCCTTCCATAGTCCATGAAGATACCGACCTTTGCAAGGTGTCAAAGATAACAGAACTCTGACAGTAGACTAATCTCAGGGACTGATTATCCTTAACAGTTATATTCCCTGTATCAATAGAAATGAGAAAGAAATGAATGAGTCTAAATTTTAAATTCATAATTTTCTGGGTGCATTTGTGGTGTGGGTCTGTGGTCACGGAGCCAAGCACTGTAGGCCCCAGAGCACAGGAGAGACCTCATGTGTTTAGGAAAGCAGAAGCTGTTTTGTGTCAAAAATAGTGGCATAGGGAGGGTGGTGCTCCCCAGGAGAGCGGGAGAGCATCTTCCGGAAAACCCAAGTGTACTCTCTCTGCTCATAACCTTCAACCTCTTTGTTTTCTCTGAGTCAGTCTTAAGTTCCTTCCACCGCAATTGAAGGCAAGGCTGATTTTAAAGTACTTTTTCATTTCCCTTTTATTTTTAGGAGATTACCAGAGGCAAAGATAATCATCCTCTGATGAGCTGTAACTTCCCAAATCTCCTAATGTCTTCTATCTTATTCATACTAGCTTACTCTGTCCTTTGCATTAACATTAGGGCCTTTTTAATAAATGATGCAAAATGTAAGACAATTGATACACAGTATAACAGGGCCCAACATCAGGACTCAGACAACTGAAATATTGGCTACAATGGGACAAAATATTAAAATATGGAGCTATGAAGTAAAATGCAAAGATTGCAGACATACAATATGCAGAATCTGTTTGGTCATTTGGAAAACAGGTTTTTTGGGGGGAAAAGTTTTTTTTGGAAAATGGTAAGTATCAAGAAAGAAACTCAGAGAAGGGTAGGATTGTCTCATGTCACTTACTGTATTTTGATGCATGGTTTAATTTTAAACCTTAAAATGACTTGACATTGTTACAGATGTTAGAAACCTGGCCCCCACCCCCTATATCCAAGGACATAAAAGACATTCTTGTAAAAGACACAGTGTATATGAAAAGGTTAGTAGTACTTAAGCTTGGGTGATAAACTTCGATCAGTGTTTCAAATGATGATTTGAACGTTCATTCTTTTGCTTTAACATCAGGTTTTAACATCAACTTTTCATATCCTAAATCCCTAATTAGTTATTTTTCTTAACCATCTGTTCTTTTAAATGTTTATAGTACCTTTTCTTATCAGACTGAAGATATTAATTATATTTCAAGTCTAATTATATGTTAACTGGTTTCTTGAGACGTAAGTTCTTTTCTTTTTGTGATTGTTGATTTGCCTTCCTCCTTTCCAGCTATGTTGTTTTAGAGGAAGAAGCTACTTAACTTTTCTTTCTACTTTTTCAGCATAAGTGGGGAAATGTGAGCTGTGTCATAGTCAGTATTCTAGTGGCTGGCCTTCAGAGTGTTGCTGCTCCCCTTTCCTCATGGGGCACTGCCCTGTCTTTTCTAACCCTAGAAGTGCTCGCTTTAAAGAAAGAGGCCCCCTCACATCCCCCGTTGCTGCTGCCTGGGCCAGGGGTGAAGGATGGCATGGGCAGGCATTGGCATTCCTAGATGTCCTACTGTAGCACTGCAATCCAGCCCTGTGGCTGGTTGTTTGTGAACCCTCCCCTGCTCCCAACACCCTTCATCTCTAGGCAGGGAGCACCAGCTCTTTGCTGAGGCTGGCTTGCACCTGCTCATACGAACAGATAGTTCAATTTTCAGGAAATTTGCCAGCCAGTTGTTAAACCTAGCTATTATTAAAAATTAAATTGTATAAGCTTATAATTAAATAAATTATATCAAAAAGCAAGCTAATAGATACTCAAAACTCATCACTTCCTAGTTATTTGGTTGTATGTTATTATTATTCATGTTATTGAGGTTATTTATCCATGGTGAAAGTGTTTACAGCCTGCATGTCAGCAAACACTAAAAATTTGAGCTTCTTCCCCGCTACAGAACCAGTTGTTAAACATTGTCAGCGTATCACTAGGCGCACACTTCTATAACTTCTCAATTTTGGGGCAGTACTTGAACCAGACTGGCTGGGTCTCAACCCAGATTTTGCCATTTACTGGCTATATAACTTGGGTATATCATTTAACTTCTCTGTGCCTCAGTTTTATCACCTGCAAAATGGGGATAATATAGCAACTATTTCACAGGGTTGCTATGAGGATTTAAAAAATGATATTTATGAAGTGCTTTTAAAAAGTGCCTGAAACCTAGTAAGTACTATGTATTTACTAAATAAAATAAAATAAAAATTATTCTAAGAACCACAGTGCCCACTTCGATTCTATCACAATTGTTTCTCATCTCTCAAAATCTATTCTGCTTTTCTTCCACACTAATAAAACATCCAACTTTTGTTGTACCCATGACCATTCAAAATAAAGATAAGATTTCTCAGCCTCCCATGAATACATTCTGATCAAGTGATATAAATCAAAGCATCATGTAATGACATCCGGGAATTAATCTTTAAGTAACAATCTTTAAGTTGGCAAATTTGCTTTGTCCCCTGTTTTTTTAATTCCTTCTTCTATCGTGGTCTCTGAAACTTGGGTGTGATGGCTAGAGCTTTAGTCACCATATTGTACTATAAGGAAGGAAGTCATATCCTAGGGATAATGGAAATCTGAACATACAAATATGTAAAGAACCAGTCATAGTTGATGTCAATAAAGATGTAAAAAGTGGCTGAAATAGGTTCATGGTTTAGAATTAAAATAAAGACATACAGATTCAGGTGTTAGAGGCTTGAGAGCTAAACTTAGACTCTTAATGATCTTCCAGTTCCAGATCCATGAGGCCCAGCTCCCATGGCTCATGTTCTTGGATTTTTGGAAAATTCCATGTCTCTTATTGCATTGTGCGTCTTTATAGTACACTTTCCCTACTGGAGCTAATATAATTGGCAATTCCTTGAAACTAGGCCTGAAATTAACTAAACCTTTTTGGTTTACAAAACAAATGTGAAGGTATAATTCTACTTACAGGCATATTTTATGCATTAAATTTTTTTTGTTGGGATGGCACAGTGGCTCATGCCTGTAAACCCAGGGCTTTGAGAGGCAGGGATAGGAGAATTACTAGAGGCCAAGAGTTCAAGACCAACCTGGGTGACACAGGGAGACCCCCCCTCTCTACAAACAAATTTTTTTAATTAGATGAGCATGGTGGTGCACACTGTAGTCCCAGCTACTCAGGAGGCTGGGGTGGGATAATTGCTTGAGCCCAAGAGTTCAAGGTTACAGTGAGCTAGGATTGTACCACCACACTCTGGCTTACACAACAAAGCAAGACCTTGTGTCTAAAAATAAAAAATAAATATTTTTCAGTGCAAATAAATTTACGCCGTAGGCCTTCTCCTTTGGAAATGTTTATTCCACACTATCTGGATTTTTATATATTATTTTTAATTCATGCTTTCCTTGGGAAAAGTTGCATAGGTGAAGTTTGTTTCTCTTGTAACTTCTTTGTTGCTCATCCTTATCTGAATTAAGCTCCTGATTTGAGCAAAGGCATGCACCTGATGGACCCTCCTCAGACCTACTCTAGGTTCAGTAACACCATAGACTTTCTCTCATTGTCTCATAACAATTTACCAATAAGATAAGATATTCCTTAAGACAATGCTCAATAGCTGGCCAGTTAATCAAAGCAATCTGATTTCCATTGAAACAATATTTGATTCTATTATGGACTCTATTATTGACTCATATGAAAGTGTTAAACTAGCTCTTCCAGTTAAGTCAAAAGAAAGTTTAATATTTGCAGAATATTTAGTTAGATGTCAGGTATTATGCTAAGGGCATTATTTAGCTTAATTTTTACAATCAATGTATCAAGGGAAGTTTTTAGTTGCAAGCAAGAAAAAACCAATTCTGGGTAACAAAAAGAAAAGAAATAAATTGAAAGGATGTTCATCTGGGAGCTCACAGGGTTGCCAGGAGGGCCAGAGAATGAGGCTTGGAAAATGGGCAGAAATAAAGATAAGGTAGCCCCAGTATTAATTTTAATACTGATGCACTCTCTGCATTAACCAGGTAAACCATGACATCTTGATGGCTTAAAACAATATGTATTTCTCACTTACAGTTCAATTGGTGTTTGAGGGAAAGAAGGTGAGGTTTTACTCTACATAATCCCTAAAGAGGTCAAAATGATGAGACCACAAATGTTTTTAACATTGGACTTCCGGGATCACCTTGACCTGAACATTCAGTAGGCAGATGAGGGGAAAAGGGTGAGTGGAGACACAGTACATGTGTACCTTTTTTATAGGTCAAGCCTGGAAGCAGTATACGTTACTTCTGTTCACATTTCATTCATCAGAACTCAGTTTCATCACCACTCTTAGCTATGAGAGAGGAGATACAGCCCAGTAAGAAAAAGAAACAGCTAGCTTGTCCCTGCCCCAGCCTATCCTTCTGGATCCTTAGCCAAACTTCTGTGTCATGCTTCCTTATGCACACAGCACAATCACACACTCCCCAAGAATGAGAACTCAAAGCACTGTCTAGTCACTGAGTTTGGCTTTATGTCCTGATTCTCCAGGGATGCCATCTTCCCCATCAGGTCTAGATTCATGGCTCACCATGGCCCAGCTACCTATAGCTAGAAAGACAATTACCCACTGCCTCCTCCCCAACACATCCCTTCTAGAGTGGTGGGACAAGGTTAAAATAATTGCAGTAAACCCTTGTGGAAAAGAGAAGAATCACAGCCATTTCTGGTGAAGGTGTCATATTTTACTGGAGGATAGGCATTATGGAAACTCTGCTCTGGGAGTAAGAAAAGTTTCTAGAATAGACCCTAGATCTGCTTTCTTGGAGAAACTCCCTTGTCCATTGGTCTTCAGAGCTCGTAGGTCCACTCTCTAAAAGTTTCTTCTTTTCCTTTTCCTACTTGACCACTTGTAATATCAGTGAAGGAAAATGCACTCTCTTAGGAGGCTGCATAACTTTGGTGGCCCAAGGTTTATTTTAATAATCAAAGGTATGTTTTAGTCTAACTTTATGATTTCTTTGGCAGTACAATTCCCTCAAAAACCTAGTAGATTTCTAATCTATTTACTTTCAATCAACATCATGTGCTAGTAAGCATGTCCAAGGTTCTTCCTAGTCATAAGTCTTAGGCCTGATTTATATTCTTACTTTCTAAGTCTTCATGTTTCATTCTCTATCTACTGTATTGAGGCTGAGTCTAAGTAGGAAGATTTCACCTTTGATTTGTTCTTAGCTGCAAGGCTGAGTCTTATTCATTATGATTTCTTGCTATTCCAGTTTTGGAAGCAGTCAATTTTTCCAACTTTTCAACACCTCTAGTTTCTGACATTCCATTTCATTTTTGCTTGAAAACAAGCCAATTCTTCCCTGAGTTCATCCATTTTCTTTGGAAATTGCTACTAACATTCTGTTTTCCAACTCTTTACCCTAGAGCTAAAGAATCAGCATGTGCTTGGCCTGTCTTTTGAGTTATAGCAAGAGGCAGTTTTATCAAAGGTTTTGCCACTGCATCTTTCTAGCCTTCAAAGTCAGTTGCCCTGCCATTCACATCCTTGTTGCTTAGCTGATACCAGGCATTTTAGGTTTTTGTTATGGCAACATTCCATGCTCTGGAATGAATGTGCACATTAGTTGTGGAAATTCTAGCTATTTGGATTTCCTGAAATCTCAATGACATAGTAACAATGGAAGTTTTTTTCTCATCCACTAAAATCTAATTGGTGAGGAGGCTCTGCTCCCTATAACCATTCAGGGACTCAGGTTGATGAAGGCTGTGCCATATTTAAATGTGACTTCAAGTTTAGACTGGGCATCGCCAGCCGGCTGATTGTTGAAGGAAGACAGATTTTGGAGAATCTGGTGGGAGGACTTTATGGATCAGACCTGGAAGTGTATCTGTTTATTTCGACCACAACCATAACTTTGGTAATAAGGTCAAACCTAACTCAAAAGGGAAACTAAAAAATGTAGTACAGTTGTATGCCCAGAAGGAAAGGAAAATGGGTAAAAAACAGCACAGAGTCTCTTCCATAAACTGGAACCTCAGCCAAAATCATGCCAAACAACAGTTGAGTGAGGACACCACCCCTCTGGCAGCTGGAGGCTGGCCACTGAAGCTTGTACCACCAACGCCTCCAGCATCAAACAGGCTACTGTCATTATGTTGCTGCCCCTTAGAAGACAATGTTGCTGCCACTGTCACACCATCCACACTGGAATGGGTTCTCCATGGTCCTACTCTCTTCAACTCACTAGCTCCCAAGTCAAAGCCCAAAGCAGATTTGTAGAGTTTAGGTTATAGGCCTACTCCCTTATTTGACAAAAGGCTGGGAAAACAAGTCTTCATTTTTAGCTTTGGTAGTGAGCAGTAGACTCTGCCCGCAATCGTATCTCATAAAATAAGAGAATCTCCAAATAAACATGGGGAATCAAACTAAATCAAAGGAACCAATTTCATGATGGAAATTTCAGCAACAAAGGCAAGCTGGTAGCAAAGAGTATTTTGAACAAGTAGGAGGTGGCCTACTTTATTCTGTATATGTATATGCATGTGGCCTTGATTCTTCTTCATCAAGATTTCTGAAGGTTTGCTTTCATCTGGAGCTGTCTTGCTTACTACAGCATTCAACTGCCTAGAATAGTGCCTGGTACTTGGTAGTCACTCAATAAATAGTTATGGAATCAAAGAATCCTTGGGGTGGTAAATATGCTCATTTATGCTTCTGTTTCTTCTTGCATTTTTTGATGGCCAGTAGGGGTTGTTTAAACCTAAATACAAGGATAAGAGTAAAGAGCTTCAATATTAGATAGATGGACCATACCACAGGAGTGTCTCCTGCCTGCTTTCTGACTATAGAAGTATTCTTTTAATTATATAATAGAGTCCATGAAAATCAGAGATAGGAGGAAAGACCAGTAAACATTGCCAAAAATTATTTTTTAGATTTTCTGGATTTTATCTTTCATAAGGATATACTGAAATTTAAATCTGAAAATTAAAAAAAATTTTATCCAAAGAGATTCATCTTCTTGGTCCATATATTTAGAAGGATCTCTTTGAGGTGCTTCTTTTTCCTTAGTAGGCTAGTGGCCTTGAGTATGTCTCATGAGAATCTGTGTTTGTTTCCTTCTCTTATAGAATTCCTTTCTGGGAATGTGAATTATGGCATCTCTTTGACAGAGAAAGGTGTAACTTTCCAGACATTTTAAGTGCCACTGAAATTACGTGACAATATTTTAAAAGACAACTGGCTAATATAGGGTAAAGATGTTTAATCCTTTCCTCTCTAACAAGAAAATCTCCTTTTATCCTATATTATTTTTATAAGAAAAACTATGGCATGCGTTACCATGTCTCAGTTTATTTGCCCTGACTTAGACAAGGTTAAAAAGTGATGTGTTCAATGAGTTCTTAAGGAAGAAAGAGAAATGGGAAAGAAAAGAAGAGGGGAGAGGGGAGAGGAGAGGAGAGGAGAGGAGAGGAGAGGAGAGGAGAGGGGAGGAGAGGGTAGAGGAGAGGAGAGGATAGAGGAGAGGAGAGGAGAGTGGAGGAGAGGGGAGGGGAGGGGAGAGGAGGGAAGGGGAGGGGAGGGGAGGGG